>NC_137975.1:18624926-18659926 GCF_963924665.1 Micromys minutus | reverse complement strand
CCAACACCTATATCTGATGACTCATAACCACCTGTAACTCCAGCTTCCTGGATCTGATGTTCTCTTAGATTCTGGGAGCATCTTACTCACATAAGCACACATACCTATACATATACATCATTAATGTTTTTTAAATTAAAAACAATGCCTGAGAGCTATCTGGCAGTGAGCCATTTTTTTTTTTTTGAAGACTCTTACTCATCATGACAGAGATGTCAGCACTGGAAGACCTCTTAGGATAGAGATTTTGGTATTTGCTTCTTTTTACCTATGTATTTGAGCGCTTGGGGACTTCTGAAGTCTATATTGCTATTAGTCTTTATTATTTCATGTCAACTGTTCTGCGTCATGCAGCAGGTTGGAGGACTGATTAGATAAATGACCCTGACAACGATGGTCAACTGCCCTTCAGTTATTAGTTACCGTGGGGGAAATGTTTGTATGTTATAACATGGAGACATCAGGACTTACGGCAGAGTTTTCTTCTGGTTTGATCTGCTCTGTTCTTAAAACTGAATTTCCAGGGCTATGGAGATGGCTCAGTTAGTAAGATGTTTGCCAGGCAAGCATGGGGACCTAAGATCCATCCCCAGAACCCTTATCAAAAAGCTGGGTGCGGCTATTGCCTGTAATCCCAGAGTTGGGGAGATGGAGACAGGAGGAGGGTCCCTGTTGCCAGCCAGCCTCACCAAACCAGGGAGCTCCAGCTTCAGTGAGAGACTCTGCCTCAAAACTAAGATGGAGAGCAACTGAGGACAGACTGGACATTGACTTCAGCCTCTGCCCTGTGTGTCCTTGTGCACGCCTTCCTCCTGCCAAAATGAAGTGGATGTTTCAGCCACATGGAAGAATAAGTTAAATGAATGGAGGATTATACTGTTAGAGTACCTTTAAGATAAGTTTCTCCAAATGAAACTTTGCAAAAGTTTCTAGAAGAGCTCTTTGCTTAGTCAGTGGTTGTATTCCAGAAGTCACTTGAATGAGATTTGAGTGAAATTTTTCTTTATTATTGATTTATGATAATTGATTTTGAAGTCAGGCTCACTCTGTATATCCTGGGCTAGCCTAGAACACACGATCCTCTTGCCTTAGCTTTCCCAGTATTGATTGAGATTGCTCTTGTATTTCACCACACCAAGCTCATTACTGACTTTTCTTATTAATGTAATTCTTTTTCCCACCCATACTTGTGCATGTGCACACACACACACACACACACACACACACACACACACACACACACACGTACGTGTGTATGTGTCTATGTGCCTGTGTTTCCATATGACTCAGGGTTGTCTTTGTGAGTCTTCATCAATCATTTTTCTACCTTACTTTTTGAGATACGGTCTCTTACTAAACCTGGACCTCACTGGTTCGGATGTATTGGCCAGTCAACCAGGGATTTTCTCTCTGCCTCTCCAGTGCCAGGATTACACATGTGTACCAATGTGCCCCACTTTTTATGTGGGTGCTAATGATTCAAACTCAGACCCTGATGTTTGTGGGGTAAGCTCCCTACTGATTGAAGCATCTCTCCAGCCTGCAGCCAGCAGTATTTTTAGCCAGGTGATTTGTTAGTATACACAGAGTGATTTCCACTCAATAGGAACATGGTATCCTGTTCCATTGCTGTGAACAGGATGGGACCTGGGATGTGGTTCTGGACACTCAGTCATAATCCTCATGCTTGTGAAGAGGGAGTCCCTACCTCATGAGCCCTTTACCTATGGTCTGTGAACAGCCTGCTTACCACCATCACATGCTCCAAGAGGGGCAGTAGCCCTGGAAGCTTCAAGATGACTAAGTAGACCATTTCAGATTCCTACCTGATTTTCTCTAAAAGGCTATGAGCCTGATTGCATCTTGTGTGGCATCTTTTCCCATTGTTGGTGCCAAAAATTTAAGCACCACAACAAATCTCTTAATACCCAGGCTTCTTAACCTCACACACCACAGAAAATCCTAATATTGCCCAGTTTGATCTCCCATCTCATCCTCTGTGCATCTCGTTGAACTCACAGACAGCCTTCATTAAGCCCTTTTCTTGATAGCCTCCCTTTGATCAGACTCCATCTCTGGGTCTTTGAATACTCTGTAGCTCCTAAAATATACCTCTCTGTGTTTGTGGAATGTCATGGCTTGGGTTTATGATTTATTATATTTTTGACGTGTGTGTGTGTGTGTGTGTGTGTGTGTGTGTGTGTGTATGTACGTGTGGTAGGATTCTGGAGCCTTTGGATCCCATGGAGCTGGAATTACAGGCATTTGCGAACTATCAGGAGGGTCCTCTGCAAGAACATACTGAGCTAATCATCAACCAGGTATCCCCCCCAGCCCAAGTCCATGCTCACTAAAGCCTTGTACACCAAGAAGAAAAGAGACTCAAGGCTCAGATGCTAGATACCCTTGTGGTAAAGCTTAGTTTGATAAGGCTTTGGGGATAAAAATGACCTCTATGAATATTCTTTAAGGTGACTCAATCAGGAGCTGTTGTTCATTCCTAAAGTGATTGTTAGAATTCATTATCTTCAGTTTGAATAACACAACACTGTATTGTACAGTTAAAACAAACAAGCAACAAACAGATTGACTTCAGAGAACTTTACAGCACTGAATATTTTTTTCTAGCCTGGCATAGCTCTCCTGTTTTACTTCTTATAGCATTATTTACTTATTTATCTATCCATCTATTGATATCCATCTACTTATGTGAGTCTGTGTGTGTGTGTGTGTGTGTGTGTGTGTGCTCACACACATGTGTGGTCGTATGGCACGTGTCATGGCACATGTGTGGAGGTCAGAGAACTAAGTGCAGGAGTATGTTCTCTCTTATCATGTGTGCCCCAGGGATCCATGCAGGTAGACAGGCACCTTTCCCAGATAGCCATTGAGCCAGCTACTGATGTAGTTAAAGCAAGGACCACTCTGGGCTTTGAAGACCTATAAACCTTCATACTCTTTCACTTTGCTGTAAGTCGTGTGGCTTGGTTATAGATTGGGGTGAAGGAAGAAGAAGGTATCAGTGAAAGGCTGTTTGAAAAGACAATGGGATTAGGGTTTTAAAGAATGAGAGGAACCATTCAAAGTTAACATGCACAGCACTTTATCAGTTGCTAATTACAAACTGAAGAATCACCACGTCAAAAGGCAGCCTATCTCTTTCACTCCGGCGCCAACTTTTTCCAATTATTTCTCCCCCTGGTCTCAAGGAGAAGGCCATTTGTCTTGGTAGAAATAAATTAATGGCTGCCATTGAGTATATTAGGATGTTTGGTTAAAATATGGCTACTCCATCTCTGTTTCTAGCAGTACAGTCTACTGGTTCAATTATCTCCCCTCTACAGCAGGGGTCTCATCTGTTACGTGATGGACTTTCCCCCTGCTCATCTTATAGTCAAGACTTGCGAAGGCCACAGCAACCACTGTTTATATATGTCTTCAGCCCACATTTTGTAACCCCTGCTCCAGTGGCTAGGGCCTTGTGTGCTTTTTACAGATCAAAGGAGGAAAAGTTCCATAAACTGCTCA
This sequence comes from Micromys minutus, assembly GCF_963924665.1. NCBI lineage: Eukaryota > Metazoa > Chordata > Mammalia > Rodentia > Muridae > Micromys > Micromys minutus. Next base: position 18,656,398 of record NC_137975.1, on the reverse strand, counting down.
GTATTTCTAGAAGGTGGCCGTTTTTAATAATGTATGCGACATTTACTTTGCATTGATAGGGCAGAAGGGAAGATAGAGATGAAGATGAGCATTGAATTCCCAGAGGCTTAGATCACATAGGTTTTGTTGAAATTCTTCCTGTGTGTTTGTGTATGTGTGTGTTTGTGTATGTGTGTGTGTGTTTGTATATGTGTGTATGTGTGTGTGTGTTTGTGTATGTATCTGTGTATATGTGTGTTTGTGTATGTGTGTGTGTTTGTGTATGTATGTGTGTGTTTGTGTGTGTGTTTGTGTATATGTGTGTGTGTTTGTGTATGTGTGTGTTTTTGTATGTGTGTATGTTTGTGTGTGTTTTTGTATGTGTATGTATGTGTGTATGTGTTTATGTATGCGTGTGTATGTGTGTGTATGTATGTGTGTGTTTGTGTATGTGTGTGTGTTTGTGTATTTGTGTTTGTGTGTGTATGTGTGTGTATATGTGTATGTATGTGTGTGTGTGTGTCTTGGTGGTATTTTACCTCTAGAAGGTCTAATAGACAGAAAAGACTGGTCTTCTGAACAAGTGGAATGGGTTTTCTAGAGCTCAGTCAGTCACTTCAGAACTATTTGACAGACAACAGATTAAATGCCCTTTTGCTATTGTTTCAATAAAGTCAACAACACCACCACCAACAATAATAATGATACCACCTCACTAGGTAACATCAAAAATAAGAAAATGTGTATTTTACTGACTTTTATGAAGGCACACCTGAGACAGTCAGTAAGTAGTGCCCGTGTTTTCTCTGGAGCCCTAAGAGATGATAGCAGTTTTAATGGGCAGGAGGTGTGGTTTTCCACCCCTCAGTACTGATGGAGGGTCCACACCGCTCAGTGGAATTTCAGACACCCGAGACTTTAAACTGGAGAAGCATCAACTGTTCTCCAGCCAGACATATACAATGATCAGCGAAGTGGTCTAGGAGCAAGGGCCTTAAAACTCACTGAGTTTATAAAAACCAGAACATAAACAGAAAATGAAATTCCATTTCTAATGGCTTTACGTCAAGAAGCGAAGAAGGGCAGTGTTTTCACAGTGGTACCTGTCACTCTGGCACTATGTGAAGAGAGTAATTACTAAAACTCAGCTTTTCACAGGCCTTTGAATGACAGCATAGAACATGTGACCACAAAGATGTGTACACACAGCCGATATATAATCACGCTAAGTTTTTAATTTAGCATTTTATGGTTTCCTATTCTTCACCTCTTTTTATGGAACAAATGAGAACTTGAAGGGGATGTTTTGTGGCACAGGTGTGACTCTGACAGAATCAAGGCGTGTGTGTGTGTGTGTGTGTGTGTGTGTGTGTGTGTGTGTGTGATGTACTGAGTCCCAAAGCTGGCTTCTGGAGCTCTCTGCTTGAATGGCAATATCTTCCACCTGTGAGCTCAGAAGGTGGTTCCCCCAGCGAAGTGCTTGTCCCGTCAGCATGAGGACCAGACAAGCCAGTGAGATGCTCTGTGCTTGTGACTCCATGGCTTGAGAGAGGATTTTCTTTTTTAATTCCGAGAGACTCAGCTTACATATATGCTAGAGCTTGCTTCTTCAGTGATCTTCCAAAGGAATGTGTGTTGGGGGTGTGGCCTCATGGAAGGGGCTATTAGGAGATCTGGGATGGAGAGAGGGCTGCATGGCTCAGTTGGTTAAATGCTCGCCTTGCCATCGGGTGGACCTAAGTTCAATCCCCAGAACCCACATAAAAAGCTGGACATGGTAGCATATGCCTTTAGTCTCATCGCTAATGAGATCCCTTGGGGCTCACTGACCAGCCAGCCTGGCCAAATAGACGGATTGCATGAACAACCGTGCTTTAAAAACCCAGAGGAGTGACTGAAATAGACACCCAAGTTTGTCCTCTTGCCTCCTCAACATGCAAGTACACATGTGTGTCTACACACAGGAACAAATACACACAGCACCTTTCTTCTTTGCCTGCGTGTGTTCCCGAAACTGAATGAAGAGGCCTGTAGCATCACCCAGCTAGAGCCGTGTGAGCCAGCCAGAAGGAAGAATCGCTGCCTCAGGTCTTCCTAGTGACGAAGAGTGACGTGCCTGCTTCAGACGGTCTTCCCAGCTTCGATGAAGAATGGCAGGAGAGGGGCTGGAGAGATGGCTTGCTGGTTAAGAGTGTTTCTGCTCTTCCAAAAACATGCACTCAGTTCCCAGCATCTGCATATGATAGCTCACAACATCCTGTGACTTCACATATAGGCATCTGACATCCTTTTCAGGCTTCTACATTCTTACAGACACACACACACACACACACACACACACACACACACAGACATCCCCATACACACATGCACTTACAAACAGATATGTAACACACACACAGACAGGTACACACATAGACACACACACAAAGACATACATACAAACACACAGATGCACATACACAAACACAGAAACACACAAAGACACACAGAGACAGACACACAGAGACACACAGGCACACAGAGTCACATACACAGAGATACACACACAGACAGACAGACAGACACACACACACACACACACACACACACACACTAAAAATAATAAAATAGCAGCAGGGTAAGGAACTAATGCTTGTAGCTCAGAAAAGAGAGTGCTTACGTATATATCCCAGTCCTCTGCAACCTTCTGCGCATTCCATGGCAAGCCGCTTGAGTCACTGACAGCTCTGTGCTTAATTTGGACATCTATAAGTCAGACTGACAGCATGCTTGCATGTCAGGCCACATGGTGCTTAAGGGAGGTACTTTGTGTAAACCAGTTCGCTCATGCTGTATGATTAGCCCTCCTCAGATATTTGACACTTTTAAAGAAGGTTGTGAGTGACCATGGACAGATGGACCCGTTCGTGGCTTTTTATTTCCTTCTTGTTGCCAGAGCCAGCACACCTCCAGCTGTACCCCAATTAAAAGAATCTGGTAGGATTCCTGTTACCAAGATGCAAATAGTCATAGGAAACTATTTTCTGCACCCACCCGTAAGAAGGGCTCCTTCTTTCATGATTTTGCTTCTGAGACAGGGTCTCTAGCCTGAGCTGGCCTTGAACTTCCTACATAGCCAGGGATGCCCTTGAACGCCTGATCTTTGTATCTCCATCTCCCTAGTGCTGGGATTAAAGGTGTGTACAACCACACACAGTTTACTGTGTGCTGGAGCTTAAACCCAGGGTTTTGTGCTTGCTGAACAATTACTCTCACCGAGACACCGCTTCAGACTTCTGTAAATGGTTTGCTGCCGGGATTTGTGGTGATCTACTTATTGAGTATGCACTGCTTCCTGCAGATAGAGGCAGCCCAGAAAAGTGTGTGTTTCTAACTGGGGGCAGCTTGGTAACAGTTTAGTCTAAGTGTCCAAGGAACTGATTCTTTTTTATGTCTACATAGTGTGGACAGTTGGAAAGAACAGGTACCCAGGAGCTAAATAGTCATAGACTTGCTCCTTGACACCTATGGGATATCAGAAAAGAACAACTCTAAAAGTTCTTGCCACGTTAGCTTGGGAACCTGAATTTATTCCCGCAGAAAACCAACTCAAGAAGCCAAAGCATGGCAGTACACACCTGTAATCCCAGTGTTGGGGATCGTAGAAACAGGATAGGACACAGCCTTTCTGAATCAACAAGCTCTAGGTGCTAATGAGAGCCCCTCTCTCAAAATATAGAGAAACAACACTAGACCTCTGACCAGAGCACACATGTGCAAGAGACACTTGAACATGCAGCATGCACACTCCATACACACACAGATAAGCAAACAGTCACATAAATAAATAATTACAAATGAATAAGACCTGGAGGGAGGCAAAGGGATTTGGCAGGCATCGCTCACAGGACTGATCTGCAGAGTGCCAGCTGTGATCTGATTGGCTCTCAGTATGTCTTCAGGCGTGGATGTGGGAAATGGCAGAATCTGGAAGGAGGCTGGGTTTCTCCACTCTCAGCAGGATCCACAGTACCTATGGGATTGCTAAGGTCTGGCTACCATGCATCACTGCCTTAGAATGCTCTGACTTCACCTCCTCACCCTGTCGTTTGAAGCCCACGAGACTCTGGGTTGGCCTCATGAAGGAAACAGAAACCAGTAAGGCTTCACTGGGAATGCATTTAGTGTCCGGAGCATGGGTTCAGACTTAGCACTGGGTAAGAAGCTGGACACGGGGCTTGCATCTGCCATTGTGCTTGGGGAAGGAGGGAGATGCAGATGCCTTGGACTCATTGGCCAGCAATAGGAATCAGCCAGGTCTAAGCCAACAGGAGAGCATGTCTCAAACAATAAGACGGCCTTTGTAACCTGCATCCATGTTACTCTCTCTCTCTCTCTCTCTCTCTCTCTCTCTCTCTCTCTCTCTCTCTCTCTCTCTCTCTCTCCTCCTTCCCTCCCTCCCTCCCTCCCTCTCCCCCCCATCAGTAAGTGGAAACTACTCCTGGGTAGGAGAGACTCCACAGAAAGATTTGAGGGCTACATTTTAACTAAAGTAATTCTACACACTACAATCTTATTCTTCTTCAACTGGATTCTGGCTCACTGGTTATATTGTGTAGCTTGGCTCTGGTTAACCCACACTTTCCATATTTACTTAGTGTGGGATGCAACATTTTGGTGCTTGGTGATATATTTAAGGTGATTTACATAATCACCAGGAAGCCCATGTGAATTGGAGAATAATGCAGGAGAAAATTTTACGTTGAGTAGATGTACCAGGGCACTGGAGTCCAAAGCTAGGAACAATTGAGACATCCCTCATCTTGTGCAGGGCTTGAAGGGAGGCTCTGAGGTGACCCTGAGACATCCTTCACTCTAGCAGCTGGAATGTCCTCTTTTGATTCTTCAGAGAGTCTTGGGCAGGAATCCACACCAGTCCCACGGGCGGGGAGCAGGGTATGGCTGGCAGCTGTAAAGAGAGTTTTGTCTTAAGCAGCAGAAAATGTCTGAGAAGCAGTGCAGCATGCCTCAGGCACCGTCCTGAAACCAGGGGACCCATAGCCATTGTGGCAGAATGTCAATGCAATGTCTTCTCTGCCACAGCTTGTCATTTCATGTGTGTAGGAATGAAGCATGCTCCCCTAACAGGGGAGTTGCAGATACTGGCAGGATCTCTTGTCTGGCAGCTCCTCACCCTTTAATGGGCACCTCAGGTGACATCAACCTGCAGCGCAACTTCTGTTGGTAAGATTGAGCCTCTTAAAGCCTGTCCTGGGTTGGCTATTTATGCACTTAAGTGGAACAGCAAGACCCCAGCTGCCCCTGAGACTTAGCGTGGACACAGTAATTGCTTTCCTTTCCTGGCTCGTGATGCATCTGCCTCAGTGGACCAGAGCACAGCACCTCAGTCAGCGCAGGAGCAACAGCAGGAGAGCACAGGAGGAAATAGAAAATGTCAAAGAGCTCCGGGTTAGAAATTGCATTTCACAGGTGCCATTAAACTCTGTCAGGAGGGAAGATGAAGATGCTAATTGACAGGTTAGTGATGTTTTATTGTCTTCCGGTTGCTGAGTAAGTCATCAGATGGTGCCGTTTAATCATTAATGGAGAGCTTTGGAGGGACCCATGAGTTGTCTTCCATTCATCTTTTACCCTCTTTACCAAGGTGTCTTAAACTATTCTATTCTGGCAGTTCGAAAGGGGGAAAAATAGGATAAATATTTGTATTCAGCCTAAGATACAAGTAATTGACACGGCGCAGGGGCATCCTCTTTCCTTCATATCTATAGGATAGAACCTAGGTCGTCAATGCTTGCAAATAAAACACTTAACAGAGTGACCCACCTCCTCAGTCCCTGTTCAGAAAGCTTAGTGGAGAAAGAATCAGTGGTTGTTACTTTGGTTGAGGGAAACATTTAAAGGAGACTCTAAGTTTAATCAACCCTCCTTCTATTGTTTCCTCCTTTGTAACAGGAGCCTCATAGTTACCACAGGCTAGTTCTACATACAATTCATATTTCATCATTTGTCCCTGGCTTACGGGCCTCCTATGGGGAAAGAATCCTCGTGTTAAAGGATCACTGGGAGTTGTTCTTCCCTTGAAAGTGCCTGGCACTTAATATCTCAGAACTGTTCATACGAGACTGAAATGTCAGCTCATTTCAAAGGAGATCTGAGCCCCTGCATCTAGTCTGCCCTTCGGATAATGTTTATGTACACATCTGTCATTGGCAGATGTATCCGTGGACCTCTCCAGATGAATTAGTAGCTTTTGTTTCTTGTTTCCAAAGTACTGTAATAGAGTTCACTGTGATTTTCCCAGGTCTCCCTTATGTGTTCATTATTCAAACGTTAAATATTTAACACCTTACCTGCCAGAATTTGTCAAAGACAACCCAGGCTGTGGAAACTCCAAGGGCAGGATTTTTATCAGGAACAGTCTGCAGGCATAGGTGTATTTCAAGTGATTATTCTCTTAAAATATGTTGCTGGGTCGTTAGCCCAGAAGAGGCTCAGTGGGTAGGAACAGTTTTTGGAGAGATCTGAGTTTAAATCCCCAGCACCAATGTAAAAAGCTAGGCAGGGTGAGCATCCCTTTAACGCCAATGTTAAGGGTGGGGGACAGAAGTCAGGATGTCTAGAGATTGCTGAGGGTTATCCTAGCTTCGTGTTCAGTGAGAGATCTGGTGTCCAGGAAATAAGGCAGGACCCCAGACGACATTGTCCTCTGTCCTCTGCAGATACATGCACAGGCTTATGCAACACCTACACATATGTATTATACACGATATACATATGCCACATATAAACGTCCAAGCAAAATTATATTGCCTCAAGTGTCTTATTCTCACAAGAGCTGATCTTATCTGTCAAACTCTGCTTTGTTGTGTGTTGTGGTTGTGTGTTCTCCATTTCCTTCAGTTCCGTTGCTCCATTATCTCCCCGACACTGGCACCAGACAAGCAGGTGCTCAGGGAGCTTGGATGGAGAAGGGGATGTGGGGTTCACAAGAAGTTCTGGAAACCAACTTGACGAGATTAGTGCAGACTCCGGGGCAGTGGGAGGGGGAGTTGGGAGTGCTGGAAAGAATTCAGCCTCAAAAGGAGGCAGGCACTTTAAATCTGCGTCTACTAGCTGGGCCACCGTGCTCCATATACCTTTAGTTGGGATTCATTATATGTTGTCTAATCTGTATATATGTTATGTACATATCTGCAATCTGTATACGTTCTACACACATAAAATCTGTTATACATATATAATCTACATGTTACATATGAAATCTATATCTTCATATAAAATCTGTTGCACACATATATAAATCTATGTGCTATAAACATATAAGATCTATGCCTGTTGTGTGTAATTTATATATGTAATATACTTAAGATTCATGTTTTCTAGATACATATAAATATAAAATATATGATTTAGTCAAATGTAAATTTGTATATTTATATATGTAATATATATGTGCTCTGTACATCTATAAAATCCACATTGTCTATAAAATCCATATCTGTTATATGCACATATAAGAGATATTTATATACATGTATAAAATCTTTTATATACATATCTGATAACTATGTGTATTTTATATATATATATATACACACACACACACACACACACACACACACACACACACATACATACATAAAAGTTATAAACCCATGATGTGTGTAGGTCTGTAGTTTTACCTTGGCTCTCTCCTTCCTCAAAGGTAGGTACCTACAACTGAAGACCCAAAGCTTCTACTCACTTTCCCTGGCCCTTCTTACTGGCTCCATGACTGGTTGAGAGACTGGCTTGTTACAGCTATGGTTCTGCCTGGATGGAGGAAGCTGGCCTGACTCTCTGGCTCCCTGGGGGAGATGAGCTAGGGCAGTGAAGGAGTCTGACCCAGCCTGGCTACTGTGCTGGGGAAAGTGGTCAGTGCCCACAAGGAGGACGTGCTCTTAAGCATCTTCTCACTTTGGTTACTTGAAAAGGGTCCATAACTGTAGGAAATTCTCCTTTGTTTGGCTAAACGCAGGCCAATTCAGAAAAAGCTTTAGTGACAACCCAGAGGAGCTTCCCCTCCTGTCTGACCTGCTTGCCTTAGCTTCAGACATGGGAGAATCAGAGGGGTTAAAGGATTTCCAGAAGTTTTCATTCCTGCTCAGGGTGACTCAGCTGCTGGTGAAAAGGACTTTTGTATACAAGTTCTTAAGAGGAGAGACCTCTTTTAAAATATTTGTTGTCTAAACCCAAGTAAAGATGTTTGAAAGGTTTTCTCAGTGACTCTGAGAGGAATCCAGCTTCAGAGAAATCATGTTGCCATGTGAGCCTCTCACTTTCTCAAAGGGGGCTAGCCTTAGCTCTTTCCCAGAGCTGCCCTTAAGGCGGATTATCTGTTTGTGCTGGAAGCTTTTAGCTCTCCTCCTCGACTTCCGGTTTGATGGGTGAAGTTCCTTAAAAGTGTCATTTCCAGCTTTGGGTGCATTGGAAGCCTCCTGGGGCTGAGACAGCAGAGGACTGCCATGTTTGAAATGTAGATGCTAGGATTTCCTGTGAATCAGTCTGTGCTCAGAACTTCTTGTCATCACTCAGAGGAACTCTGGGCTTTTCCTCCTCCACATAATTTCCCCCTTGGGCTCAGCAGCTGAACTCAAAGAATCATTGGGGATTTATTAATGGTGGACTGGTTAAATGTATACATACAACTTTGGCCCTTTAAAAATGTCTTTGGTGAGCAGTAAGTGCTCAGGCCCCTTCAGATGGTGCTTCGCCCATGATCTTGTGAGCAGTGTTCATGAAGCCAATTGATTGTACATGAACCAAATAAATAAATAAATACAAGAGATACGGAGTTAGAAAGGGAAGTGGTCCTGAAGAGGAAGGGATGGGGGGAATGAAAGGTAGGAAAGAACAGATAGGGGGTGGATATGATAAAATGCATTCTATACATGAGTTTAACCCAGGCTAATGAAGACTGAAGAATGCCATGCATTTAGTAAATGGTTGTTACATACAGATGGTCTAAATGTTAAGAATATCCAGTCTTTCTTTTTGTATTTAAACTCTAAGAGGAGTTTGGGGTGCTTTTAGTCTCCTGGTTCTAAAAAAAACGAGTCCCTGGGCAGATAGCCGAGCATCCTGTTCCCCGAGGTACATGTCAGAATGCAAATGTTCTTGTCTCTCTTCCAAGCACTGAATCAGGGCCCTAGGGGCAAGGTGCAATCTGTTTCAACAAGCCTTCCAGGCAACTCCTGGGACTCTGTCTCAGGCCCTTCAGCATCTGATCTGGACACTGTTCCTCATCTTCAGAGGAAGCCAGCAGAGCTTTGAAGCCAAAGGCTATGCTAGATTAAATGCATCCCAGAGTCTGATCCTAGACCAGATTCTACAGTTTGTGTGGGACTGTATTCCGAGTGAACGTTGAATGCTGTGGAGATAGGTAAGCTTACACCTTTGGTTTAGGGGGACTTGAAAGCCCTGCTTTCTGCTTACGACCCGGTCAGACCTTATCACCTGGACTACTTCGGCCTTTTCATCTGTAAAGCAGAGATGGAAACTCATGTTAGTGGCATGCGGTAAACAAGAAGCTAGTTTTATGATGGAGAGTAGACGGGAAAGTGTTAGATAAACATCACCTTCAGTTTACCTCTCTTGCAGCTCTTTCCTAAGCAGCCTTGTCTTTCCTAAACCTGGGACTAAGTGGCAGAGGGATGCTGATGTCAGGGCAAATGTCCCTGTAAGCCGCTGGATTGACCTTCTCTAGCTACAGACTGGGGTCTTTGCCAGTATCCTTTGTGTACTGTGCTGAAATTTTCATCAACTTAACCAGTGGTGTATTTAAAGATTAGAAGGACTGTGTTTAATCAAACCTATTGACTTTTCTCTTAATCCTTATATATAAAATTGGCTCCACAGAACTGAGGACTTAGAGGCTAATACAGTGCTCACATTACACACTGATTTATGAGATACAGTTGTAGATGTATGTTTAAAAATTATTAGATACAAGGCAACTTTTAGGGTCTCTCTCTCTCTCTCTCTCTCTCTCTCTCTCTCTCTCTCTCTCTCTCTGTGTGTGTGTGTGTGTATGTGTGTCTGTATGTGTCAGTGTGTAGGTACATGAATGAGTGTTTAGGATCAATTGTGAAAACACAGAATTTTAAAGCTTTAGCTAATTAGGTTTACTGTTAGCCTTAGAGGAGGTTTACTGTTCAGCTGCTGACTGTACAGACTGTGGTAAGGTAAGTGTTTTGCTGTGGAACTGGGACTTGCTCCAGCGTTCCCCTTTGGTTGAAGTGGGATATTGATGAAAACCACACATGATGTCTTTGTACAGGCCTTACACTGAGCTTGAGAAAGAACAAGAATAATTAGGCTTTAAAAAGAAGACAGATGCTTTAATAGCCAGCTCAATAGGAAATTAGATGTTTCCACGTGTGGAGAGCCAGCCCCAACTCTTGTTTTATTTCATTTTACCCCATCAATCTGTTTTACCCTGTCAGACAGGTGTAGTATTCATATATGACATTTTCTCTCAGCCTCAGTACGGCACTGACTTCATTTGCTAAAAATGTCTCTAGCAACTTTCCCCCTTCTGTACGATCAGAGAGCTCAAATACAAGCTTGGATTTTCTAGCCACACTATACAGTCCAGCGCCCTTTGGGCTTCTGAGACATGAATGTTCAAAAAGTGTACTGTCCACATCTCAGAGTTTGTCACTGCCTGCTATTCACAGTTGCCAGGGAGCGGGGAATCTGCTTTATTCAGAGAGCTGGCAATCTGAGCAGATAGGATTAGCGTAGCCCAAACCTGTCTTCCATCCCCTCTCTAACCAGAAGATTTTACAGGAAGGGTAGAGCTGACACACACAGTCAATACCTCTCTCATTCCTTGCATGTCTGGGCTCACACACCTTTTTAAATGTTGAGTCTAGTTAGTGTGATTCTCTGGGGCCTGGAAGGGGTTAAGTGGGAACAAACCAACCGTGAACACTGAACCCTGCAGAGCTGGCGATGACCCGAGTGTGCTGATTTCGTTCTGAAGGACGGAGCAAGTGTTCATCTCTGTAATGCAGAATAAAAGTGACTCCACAGTACCTGTGTGCTGTCACACCAAAGCTTGTACTGTTACACCTTGGCTGTACTGAGCTTTGCCTGGCTGAAGGGCTGTCTCATGAAACCCGAAGAACTGTGCTCAGGACATGAGAGGGACTGTGGCTAGGAGATAAACTGCCCTAAGGGGAGGTTACTAGTTACTGTGGAGACTTCCAGGTGAATCCCAGGCTAACGATAACCCCTTCATTTTGTACCTCTACTTAGGCTAATGACCAGGTTTTTGGAAAAAGAATTCATGTGTAAAAGATGAGCAAAATTGTCCCCTGGTCTTGGGGTATTCACTGGCTTGAGAGTTTACAGCTGGGCCGGTACAGGGACCCTCTGCTCTACCAGTTTACCCAGGACTTGTCAGTGTGAGCCCTGGAGGCTCATTGCTGCCAGTCTTGAGCAGGGTGGCTTACAGCTCAAGAGACCACGGAGCCTTCAGGGACAATTCCTTATTTCCCAGAGTGAGAAGCAAAGACAGCATTTAGTTAGTAGAGACTGGGGCCAAAATGCAACTGATACGAAGTGTCTTGGAACCGGCCACCCTCTCCAGCCTGTCTGGGCTGGCTGGGACAGAGGGAGAGAGTGGTTTTTAAAAGTCAGAGAAATTTCAAGATTTCAAGAGAGGTTTGGCTCTGTTCTGTTATATGGTAGTCTCTGCATAGCAATGAGAGGCTCATTTGACTATCCTGTCTGTGAAAATGTCTAGTCCCCCAAACAGACTGGCAATTCTACCTCTTGGCACCCCACAAATGTCTTCCAGAGTCTGGGAATTTTAGGCTGTTTGTCCCCTCCCAACTCCAGAAACAAGTAACAATATTGATAACTGAATTAGGGTCACCTGAAGTTTACCCCTGTCTCCAGGCTTTCAGTTTCAGAAATGAGAGCTCTTTCCATGTTAACTGCCCTTAGTCTTGTGTGTGATTCCTTATTGCAGCTAATTTAATTTTGTATGAAAAGCCCCGATAACTAATTATCTGACATTTGCATACTCTGAACAAATCCCACAAATATTTGCATACATTTTCTGATGTTCCCCATGACTCTTTAACAACCCCCAATCATAGAAAACTGCCTTCCTAAATTGATTTAGCACATCTGCACTGTCTGGATGTGTCTGATTTTCCTGTGTGTTTGTGGGGGAAGGGGCAGGGGCCAGAGGGATTAGGGTAGGTAAATTCGACTGTGAGGGAACTGTCTGAGTTGTTGTCCCAAGAATGAGTATTTAAAACTAGAGCTGAGTCCTGGGTGGCTGTCCTCGTACAGAACACAGGCAGAAGCCTGGTTCAGCCTCAGTGCACAGCCCTTTTGTGGAATCAGCTTAGTTGGCAGGTTACAGAAAGGATGTACACTAAAAACTGCAGGAACACTTATGGGACTGGTGAAGAGGCTCAGCAGAGCTTGAGGGTCTGGGTGATGCTCAGAGCCCACATGGTAGGAAGAGAGAACTGATTCCTGAAGGTTGTCCTCTGACCCCTGCATGCATACTCTGGCACATGCCTGTCCTCACATGAACAAACGCACATGAGATTTCAAAATGTAATTTTAAAAAAGTCCTAGTCCAGGTAGACCTGTGTAGGGTTCTCCCAGATGCTCTCCTCTGCCCATCTTCCCGAAGACAAACTTAGGGCACATAGAACTATAGCTGTTTCTTGTTTTGTGTTACTTGAATTAAGCCTGCTTTCTCTGTTTCTTTCTTTTTACCTGATGCAAGGGCACAAGGATAAGACATTCAGTTTCCCATATCGTATTCTTAAAAACAAGGTTTTTAAAAAGAAGCGTGGCATGGTTTGTTATTGAATAGTGTTGGGGGTTATCTGTAGACTAAGATGGAGTGTGCCTCTTCAGGGGTGGTGGGGTGGTTTGGGCCAGGGTAGGGGGGATGTACTGGTGATAACCGCAGAGGGAGTTTGGCATCACCGGGTGTGCTAGCTAAGCACAGATTTCAAGGGCTCTCTATATCCACAGAAAGCGATTTGGGGGGGAAAGGCCAGAGAGCGAGGAGGATGGTTCCAACAAGTTTTCTGGGGATGGTAATTGCACAGGCCAGGCCAGCCCAGCACACTGGGAGAGTCACTGGAGCTGATCCAGACAATTAGAATGTTTTTCTGAACGAAGTAGGGCATTTTGCTGAGGCTCAGGGTACCATTTCCACCAGGCACGGCAGAGTTGAGAAGGCAGGCAGAGGCCAGATGGTGGGAAGAAGCAACATACACTCTGGTGCTACCTTCCTTCTGGGGAAGGCTTGGAACTTGGACTGGAGCTCAGTTTACAAGCTCCCCCTCAGAAAATGTACAGTATACATAAATACATACTATGCCTCATAAACACCGCCGACAAACTTGTTAGAAATGTGAGTGCTGAGTGTTCTCTTCATCTCCAGAGGTGGAGGAGCCAAGCACCATGTGGATCTCAGAAAACACACCAGGCAGCTCTGACCTTATTAAATTCCAGGAGACCGTGTTTGGCAAAAGCTGAGTAATGCATGCTTCATTCTCCACGCTATATGGACACACTGTACCAAGCACTTTCACCTCAGCTCTTTCCAGTGGGAGATTCCTGCTAATTCTATCACAAATTTAATTCATCTTGTCCTTCAGCAGATAAGAAACTCCTTTTCTTCTGAGTCAGAAAGGTGTCTCACAGTAAGAACAAAATGGCTTTCTAATTACCTTTCAAACAGGAGCAGGGCTATTTACTTCTGGTGGCATCAGCCCTTTAGGGACCAGCCAATAAAAGCTCCTTTTAATCAGGGGATTGGTAATCACTTCAGACCACAAGACACTTGGGGCTCTTCTAAGGATAATCTTAAATTGCTCCACATGTAACAAGCCACAGAGTTCAGGGCAGAAGATGCTGGGAACAGATTGTCTCCTTTGGTAAAGAGAAATGCTTGGTACTAAGTTTCTATGCAACATTGTGGAGGTAGAGGTGTGTGTGTATGTGTGTGTGTGTGTGTCTGTGTGTGTGTGTGTGTGTGTGTGTGTGTGTGTATGTGTGTAAATGCAGGATAGTTATGCATAAGTCCAGCCTTTCCCAAACACAGCCTCCTGAAGTTTCATGAGGTCAGAGTTACCTGGAGCATTTTCTGAGATCCACATGGTGCTTGGCTCCTCCACCTCTGGAGATGAAGAAAACACTCAGCACTCACATTTCTAACAAGTTTGTCGGCGGTGTTTATGGGGCATCTATACCCTAAACCCTCTGTTGTAAGAAACCATGCTAGAATCATCCTGTATCCTAGGCATTTGCTTCTCCCAGAAACTATTTGGTCCTCATCCTGAGATGTCAACCAAGGCTAAACACTTATTCCTGGAAACTAAACACTCCAGTTTTAGAGGCATGGCTAAGCCTGTAAGGTAGAACGACAGCTGCTCCATGGAAAAAATGCCAAGCACCTTAATGGGGTCTGTTCCTACTGGGGAAAGAACATTATTCAAACAGGGCACTCCGCCCCACCCCCATTTTTTGTATTCATTTGCACTGTGGAAGTCATTGGCAAAGGTCTCATGAGGAGTAATTCTGATGTCAACTTGGCAAGGTCTACAATCAGTAGGAGATGAACCTCTGGCCATGTCTGTGAGCAAGTGTCTAGATTGCATTAGCTGAGGTGGGAAGACCTGCCCTGAACACACAAGCAGACACAGATAAGCGTGGGTGCGCCCGCGCACACACACACACACATTAATCAGAACAAGGACAGAGTTTTAGGTTATTCTTGACCATAATCCTGGGACCTGAGAACATGTCAGACTATAATCCACGCCAGCATTTGCATTATGGTAGATCTGGTCGTATTTGCACTACCTCTCATCCTGAGGAGATGAAGGCCAACGAGAACTAGTCCTGCTCTATAAGGTGCTGATCTGCAGAGATGGGACTTCAGAACAGCAGCAGGGTCTCCTGGAGATGGCTGCAGAAACATTCACTGAATCAGATTCTGGTGCCTGGTGGAGCAATCTGTGTTAGCCAGTGGAATAAATGAGAACCTTAGTAGGAGCAATTCAATACTGTGCTCCTTAGGGGGCGCCCTAGCGCAAGCCCTGTGTGGGAGTGTGGTGCATACCTTCAGGTTGGGACAATGAATATCACTTTGGCTACCACATCCCGAGTTCAAGTCTTACAGTAGACACTGGGATTGTAAAGATCTTATATCTTGTTTGTTTAAAAACAAAACAAAAAAAGAGGCTGGCCTTGCCACCGTGAGGGGTAGTTTTGGGGAATCCTAGGAGATAGAGTTAGAACATAACTGGCTATAGTTTGAGGACAGTGATAATAAAAAGCTTAATGGTCATGGTCAATAGTAGTGAGGGAAGTGGCATTTTGTGACAATATTTAGGTGAACAGCATGTCAATGGAACCACAGTTCGGCCATGCAGTGGCCTGCTGTGCTGTACTATTGGTGTTTATATTTGTCCTTGAGCTTCCCAGGAACAATTTAATCCATGCAGAGTGGCTGGGGTAGCAAAGCAGGCTTTCTGATTACAGAAAGCTCTGGAAGTGCTTTCCATCAAGGCGGGGGTGGAGGTTTGATGAGGACTCTGTTAGCTGCAGCATTTATTTCATTCTGGTGACTTTTCTGTACACACAGCCTACTGCCACGTTGAGAAATGATATGCTACTGACTTGCAGAACTCATTAATCCATTCATTTGCTCACTTAATCACCTCTGAATGACGGATGTTCTAAGTGCTACCGTGGATGTGGGACACATAGAAATAGAGGCTGCTCAACTTTGTGGAATAGTTTAGCATGGAATAAACATTTGGTGTCTGGATCATTGGTGCTAAACTAAGTCACTGGGATTTCTCTAGAACTGAAAGAGGATCTAGAATTGAATCTTGCTTCTGATACAGGGCGATCGCAGAGAACAAAAGAGACTTAAGGTCTCAGAGGGCAGAGGCTTCCAGAAAATATCAAGGTAAGAGAACCTGAGTTTAACATCAGCAGAAACCAGCCATAAATACAGATCTAGGGGGCAGCATGAGAGCCCTCCCCGCAGAAGTCCTCTGTGGCTTATGTAGAGAGGCTGCGGTGACAAGTCTGCCCTCAGTAGCAGCAAGCTTGTGATTGCTTGAATGGGAAAGAAATTAGAGGCAGCAAGTAGAAGGATAATGAAGGTAGAATTAATCTGCCAAAGCTGGGGTTCCTGAATTGATTTGTTTGTGCTGTTCAACACACAAAGACCTCCTTGGAAGAATGTGTATTGCTACAGATTCCAGTTACTATTGAGATACCCCGTGTATGTGAGTATGTGAGTGTGTCTGTGTGTGTGTGTGTGTGTGAGTATGTGTAAATATGTGTGTATGTGTGTGTGAGTGAGTATGAGAGTGTGTGAGTATGAGTGTGTGTGAGTGTGTATATGTGTGTGAGTGTGTGTGAGTGAGTGTGGGTGTGAGTGTGTGTATATAAATGTAGGTGGTGTATACATGTGTATATGGTGTATGGTATAAGCATGTGTATGTACCTGTAAGGGAACACTCACCCACTTGTGCATGTGTGGAGGGCAGATGTCTATGTCACGTGCCTTCTATCAATGTCCACCTTATGATTTGAGACAGGGTCTCTTACTGACCCTTCTCCTGTGTCATCTTAGCTCATCTGTCTGGGCAGTAAGCTCTCAAGATCCACTTGTCCCTATCACCAGCACTAGGATTACAGGACGGTTCCGTCAAGCCTGACTAGTGAGATTAAACCTCAGGCCTCATGCTGTACATCAGGTACCTTGCCCACTGAACCATCTCTCTAGTTGTGACTCTACTCACCCGTGCAGTCCCAAGATGAGGACAGTTAGCATTTTCTATTTGCTGTACAGATGTACCTTGCCATTTAAATGACAGAATAGTTTTTTCTGTTCAAGGAAAATATCTCCTGATACAGTAGTTAGTCATCTCTCAAATGTGAAAATTCTTGCATCTACAAAGTTTCCATTGCCTCCAGCATCTGGCCTCCTTAGTGGTTGCATCTTTGCCTGGAGGTAGATTGGGAATTCCACTGGCAGGATTTCACATACTCCGCAGCAGTAAATTATGCTAATTAAAGTAGAGAGATTGTGGGGAGTGCTTTTAGAATTTTGCAAGCTTTAATAGGTGGTTATATTTTGAATCCCACTCCAAGTGAGTGATACTCAAGAGCTTCACGTTCTTGGAATTCAGCTCTAATGGACCTCCCTCAGAATTGACCTATTTCCAATAATAACAAGTTTCATCAAATGCTACACAGATGCAGAATGCCACTGAGTGTATCTCTAATCCTCTAATCCATTTCAGTGTCTCATACTGATTGCTCCAAAATATCTGAATTAAGGGAAAGGCAAACTTCCTGAAATATATCTTTAAAATGATTCAAATTTGCATAAGTTTTAGCCAAGGAACAGATGTCTCTTTAATGCTGTACCTTTGAAAAATTTAAAAACCATATTATATAAATCCAACTTGCTGCAACACGATTCTCCTTGCCTTCTTAATCCTTTCTTCAGTGAATGTTGTCATCAGAACTTTGACAAGGACAAGGAGAATGGAGGTTCATTCGTGGTCTGAGATTCTGATGGAGGAAATTGTCTCACTGAAGGATTTTTAATCTCATCTTCTCAGATGGAATGGCAGTTTCCTCTTTGTGAACTGTGCTCCAAGTCTTCATTTTGACAGCTAGTGTTCAGTGCTCACATTGTGTATTGTAGCCACACAACACTTAAACTGTAGAAAGATGTGCACATGGCGGAAACTGAGTTCATTTGAGGTGTTGTCCTGTCCCACTCAGTTCTTAAAATCTATTCATTTACATCCTAACTGTCCCAAATATCTTGACTCCCATTTTATTTAGTGTGGTTGCTTCTCCAAGGTCAAAGGTACCTGATTATGTGTGAGTGTGTTGAAATTATCCTGTATAATGTAGTTCAGTATGGCCGAGGACACAAGAAATTTTATAGATATTAAATAAAAAATGTCACAGACCAAATTTGTACACAGAAACACACAGATACACACATATGTACACATGCACATGGAAAAGGTCAGTAAACACACATACACACACACTGCAGGTTATCACACACACAAATCATATCACATAACAGGTGAGTATACACATAGGTGTCCAAGATTAGTACACACATATACACACCGATACATGCATACACACACATTACATGTCAGTACACAGATGTGTTTGTGCATATTGGTCATAAATCAGTTCAGTTTACCCACACAAGGAAATCTCTATTTCTGATGACTTCTTACAACGTTTTCAGCTTCAGAATTGGTGTAGTCTGATGGGTTTAATAAGATAGTCCAGGAAGTTTATCTAATAGTTTGAAATGTTACATTAAGTTTGATAAATCAGTTGAAGTTAATGGCAATTGCAAGGCCACAGTTTCCCAAGTTAACCATGGCTCTCTGTTTGAGTTCATCTTTGCAGTCATTGAAGTCTAATCAGTAAAGGTCGATCCATCTACAGGAGCCTTGATACTGGCTCAGCTTCTCCAGAAAACTTTAGTTCACACGCTCCATGAATAGAAAAATCCTGAGGCTCTGGTCTGGAAGGGAAGTCACCAAGGCAGCGTCTTCCTCTTGTGAATGATTGCTTTTCTCAGAGGAGGTAGGCAGTGCTCTGAGAAGAGATATATATATATATATATATACATACATACATGATGGTATATTCTTACTTAAACCATCTAGTCCTTATAACACCATTACAAGCAAGGTTTCCCCCTTCTGACAGAGACAAAGAAGCTAATACATAGAGAGGTTAAGTAAGCAATGTATCCAGGAGAACACAGCTAATAAGATCAAAAGCAGGATCTGAATTTAAATCTTTGAGCCAGAAAATTTTTGTTGTTACTGGATTTATTTACTGTTATAAATTATAATGTAAATATTTGTGGCCTGTCTTAGGGTTTTATTGCTGTGAAGAGATACCATGGCCCCTGCAACTCTTCTAAGGAAAACACTTAACTGGAGTTCAGAGGTTTAGTCCATTATCATCATGGTAGGCAGCATGGTGGCAGGTAGGAAGACTTGGTGCTGGAAAAGATGCTAAGAGTGCTACATCTTGAGCTGTAGGCAGCAGGAAAGAACTGAGCCACACTAGGTCTAGATTGAGTATCTTAGACCTCAAAGCCTGCCCCCAATGAGCACTCTCCAAAGGCCTCACCTACTCCAATGAGGCCACACCTCCTAGTACTGCCACTCCCTTTAGGCCTCTGGCTGTCATTTTCATTCAGAAAACCACATGATCCTCAAAGGGGTAACAACTCATAGGTTGAGAACTTTGGATTTAATGATTTACTCTATAGTCACGTGAAAAATACATATTAATTCATCAGGCATATGACTCTTTATCTAAGTGTTACAGAATTTTAATGTCTTAAGTAATAAATGTTTAGATAGAGACATATCACACTATAAAAATGCCTTATATTTATGTGCTAAAATATTTTTGGAAAGGTAGTAAGGCACCTTCATGTCTACCAGAGTAGATCCAAGGTCTGGAATCTTTTAATGTCTTCAGCTCAACTCTTAGCTGCATTCCATCTTCATATTAAATATCACTGTAGAAGCTATGAATCATGATAGATTATGTATAATGTTTAATAATGAATCTGTACTTCAAAAAGAGAAATATCAGTATTAACCAAAGCATCTAGTATTTCTTATAACTTATATAATAAAGCCTCAGTTTGCCCCACACCTTTAATGGAGAAATCACTGCATACTATTCAGCTATAAGGGAGGAACAGCGACTTTCAGGTTAGATCTTCAGTCAGGAAAAGAAAATAAATCCAGAGTGAAACAGTAGCACAGGTTTTTATGTACTCCATTAGCATGCTAGCAACTGAAGCACTATCAACTATGGACCATGTATTCAGAAATAACATATTCAGGATACAGGTTTCACAGTTAATAGACTTTTCTATAGGAATTTCATGTGAAAAATAAACTCTTCATTTTTTTTTCAGACAAGGGTTTTGAAAACATAACTTTAGTCATATACACAAATCTATATACAGTCTTTAAATTAATTTTTAAAATAGCATGCAAAGTAATGGGTTTGGAGGCTGGAGAGTTGACTCAGTGGTGAAGAGTATTGCTTGTTGAGAGGCATTGAGTGTGGTACCCAGCACCCACTTAAGTTGGATACATTGTTCTTTTCCGGTCTCTGCAGACACTGTGCTCATCTGCACATGCTCCTACACACACACACACACACACACACACACACACAGAGAGAGAGAGAGAGAGAGAGAGAGAGAGAGAGAGACAGAGAAAGACACACACACACATACACACAGAGAGAGAGACAGAGAGAGAGAGAGACAGAGAGAGAGAGACAGAGAAAGACACACACACATACACACACACACAGACACACACACACACACACACACACAACCAAAACTATACATCTTTTAAAGTCATCACAGTAACAGAGTAATGGGTTTAATTATGGCATTTCTAGCGTGGGTCTCATTATACATAGTTCTAGTGTGTTCTTTGTCCTCAGCTTCCTCCCCATCCTCATGTCTTGTTCTTGCTGGTCCCTTTCTCTCTGCAAGTTTCCTGTCATGTCAGATATTCCTCCATCCCTTTTCCCTGCTTTTCTCTGAAGGTCTCTCCTTCTCCTCTCATAATCTTTATTTCTAATTTAATTACACACAAGCAATCAAGAAAGCAAAAGACCTCTATGCTTCAAATTTTAGGAGAAGAAAAACTCAAAAAACCACTAGAAGATTAAAAGGTTTCACATGTTCCTGGTTTGACAGGATTAACACAAAATGTCATATTACCAAATGGATCTTCAGATTCAATCCAGTTCCCATCAAATTCTCAAAATCTTAAATTTACACGGAGGCAGTAAGACCTTGGGCATCCAAAGCAATCCACAGAGGAAACAGCGATGCTGATGCTGGCTTGTCACACACTCTGTCTGACATTGTGCCACAACGCCACAGTGACAGTGGCACTGGCACACACAAAGACCCAACTATATGTATGTGATTTTAAACAAATGTATCCTTCATACTTTGGATGAATGGCAGCCTCTTCTGCATCATGTCTTCATAGAAGAGGGCACGCTTTGCTTCACTAAACCCACACAAACATAGTTACAAGTTACATGTATATCTGAGAAGGAAAGAGAATACATTCATGGAAAATGTAAAATGATCTGTGAGTTTATTCTTACTTGAAAATGGCTATCCCCAAAACAGCTATCCCCAAGACCTGTAAATCCAAGGTTTCTACACACACACACAGTACTTCTAACTGTGTGAGCATCAATTCCTGAGTTTTTCAGTAAAGCACAGGTTGATAGGTATGAAGTATTGGCTTTTGGAAAGTCAGAGGAGTTTCCCACTGATTCAGTAAACCCCAGATTCACTTTGGAAGTTTGTTTATAGAATCTATCACCCAAGGCCAAGAAATGCTGCTACGTTCAAATGACTGAGCATGTGAACCAGAGGCCTGGACTTCGAGACTTAGGAAAGGGCACCAAAGGGTTATCGTGTGGAAATATTTCTTTGAGAGATAGAGATGTAGCCATAGAGCATAGGGGCGGAAATCCATGCAGTGGATTTCCATGCACATGTGCACACACATGAATGCCAGAAGCCAGCCCCAGTTTTCTTCTTCAGGGCACCATCACCATGGTTTTATAGACAGAATCTGTCATTAGTCTAGAACTCATCAAGTCTAGGTTGGCTGACCAGCAAGATCCAGTGATCTGTAGCTGTCTCTGCAGAGCTAGGATTATAGACACAGGTCACCACAATGTACTTTCTTTAAACATAGGTTCTGGGAGTTGGACTTGGGACCTCATTTATCCAGAAAGCCACCTTCCCATCTCTCCTGCGTGGAATTGTATTTTGCATGGCAAGTTGGTGAAATAAGCTAATGTCACTGGAAACTATGTCTCGATAATGTTTAGAAATTTTCAGTGAATAGACATGAACCTGTAGTATTTATCTGTTTGTCCAGGACTATATGGACTCTAACAAATGCGTCGAACACTTGCTGGTACAACTCAGGGAGCAACACAGAAGTCTCTGGCGGTGAGTTAATTCACACTCCAATCTTCCTTGACTCAGGAAGTAACCTCCATAGCTTTGGAACTGAAGAAAGGGTCATGTGTGCAGTGATGAGTTTTGAACCCAGATCTTGGGCATTCAAGGCAAGCATTTTAACTCACAAGCTTAATTCTTGTGACTGGCTTTGACCACGGAACAGGGAATTTGATCAAATACATCCCCTTCTACTTAGTTCCAGAACTACCGATGTGCTCAAGCTCCCCACCAGAGTTTGGGAAAGCCCAGCTTCCTAAACTGTCAGTCACGATCCCAGGAGGGTTCACTTTGTATAAACAGTTGGAAGCAGGCACAGCTCTCCGATGTCCAGTGACCAGAAATGGATTCAGTGAGAAGCGGGCGATGACTTCCTGGCATTTCTGGCATCATGCCCCTGTGCTGCAGGCTGTGTTCAGAGTCCACTGCACACTTTCCCCTGTGCCATGCTATGCAGTGCTGCTGTGCACAAGGCCATGGTTCAGGTTCCAGAGCAGTGTGTGTTAGAAGTTGGTGTCTTAAGTGTACGTTTCATTTTATGATCTTAGAGAAATGTGGTAGGGTTTTTCTCATGTTCTCAAAGAACTAAAATTGCTTAATATTTTCCTACTTCCCACAGCACAGAAGCAACAAATTAGTGTATATTTAGACTGTATCATGCTAGAATGTTTGATCTGTAGATTGCTGTTTAAGTTGCTAACTTGAATTCCATAAAATCATCTGCTAGATGAATTTTAGCGTGTGATTTGGACAGAAATTCAGCAGTTTCAGTAATAGTCCTAGACATACTTCTGCCTTTTTGCACTATGCATTTATATGAATATATAATGCTATTCATAAAATTGACAGTTATGAAAATAAAGTATCAACCGATTATGAAAAATGTTGAAGTTGCTTTGTTTCTTTCAAATATTCAGCCAAGACTTAATTGCTTATGTAAAAATTGAACACATTCATCTCATAATGTGTTCATATAAGTTTGAAATTTACTTATATCTTTAATAACTGATTAAAGTATACATCTATTTCATTTTATAGAATTAGCTTTAAAGTAAATTTATGATTTATCATTAGTGTATGTTTTATTTGGATAGTAAATTTTATACCCGTGTATCTAAATTATTATATTATTTATCTAAATTTACATAAAAATTTAACAGTATAAAAAGACTACAAGAAAAAATGATCAAAATGCATTGTACAAATTTAAAAAGCTCATATTAAAATATTTTATCCTACTTAGTGAATGACATTTTATAATTAAAGCAAAGAAACAGCTGAGAATCTGTCCTCAGGTTTCGGCTTTGCCCAGAGCACACAGGTGGGAAAGCCACAGGGCAAACTTAGACTATGTCAGAAAGTAGACACAAATTCTCTGCTAACTTCCCTAGTCGAAGATCACTGAAGCTTTTCTTTGATAAAAAGTGGTCTGGTTTCAGCTTCTTCTCTTGAGAAGGTTTATCCTGGAAGGCTTCTGTGCAATATTTTTTTCATGCTGAGATTGAGTTTTATGTGGCAGGCTCTGACTCTAGGCTTGGAAAGTAGTCTGAGACATTTGTCCAAGCACCCTGGAACGGAAATTGTACTATGCATTTGAACCTCCCAAGTCAGTTAGTCATTCCTGGGTCCTCTGGGAATAGACTGGAAAGATGGCTGTGATGTCTTGAGTTAGTTTTTTCAGGGTCTTATGAGTGTACTTTTTTTTTTTTGTTCCCATGATGCTGTTTAGATTCCTTTTCTTACGATGTCAGTAACTCTTAAAGTTTGAATTACATTTGCTAGTCCATTATTACATCTTGCATGCAACATGAGACTCGTCCTGTCTGCTGCCCTTGTCCCAGGGGGAAGAGGAAAAGAAGCTCCTATACCCATGTATTCATTTATGCATGTGTTCATTTTACCTCTTGGAAGGCAGGGCCTTTTCCTCTGTACTGACCCTACTAAAATAGTTCTGGTTTTGGATAAAGTGCTAAATATTTTCCTACATTCAGCAGGACATGCATGGTTGTGCATGTGGAGTTCTACAGTCGATGTTAGGAATCATCTTCATTGCTCTTTCAGGCAAACCCAGAACGTGCTGTTATGACCGGTGTCATTAAGCAGCTTGCAGTGGGGCTGTAGCAACCTTTGCATGGTTTCCCTGGAGATCTAAACTCTGGTTCTCACGCTTGTACAGCAAATGCTGACCACCAAACTGCGTCTCTCACCCACCAGTACTTTGCTTATTAGCGAATTCGATATTAACAGGATTCGTTTGGGGAACTACAACCTTCATAATTATTTGTTTTCTGCTTGTTTTTTGGTAAACTAAAGCATAAGGAAAACTAGCAATTTTAAGTTGTAGTTTTGTATAGATCTACTCGAAAGCATATTTCAAAAGTGACATTTGTAAACTTACGTTTAACCTCATTGTGTAGAATATTCCCTTTGCTCTGTCTTTTAAGAGAAAAATGTACAGCACCAATAATGGCTGCCTTCTGATAAAAGAAAATTTTGAGTTTAATTTGGACAGTAAGTATTAAAATGTATTTTGTATGCATCACTGTGGAGGAGTATGGGTTGCTCTCTCTTTGAACCAGTAATAACATGCATGGGAAAGGGGTAGTTAATGAAACTCATTGGTCTCAGATATGGCTGAGTCAAAAATCTCATTTCAAACATGCTAAGAGAGCAGACTTTTGTGTGCACACTTTTCCATATTGTTCTTTTTTGGAGCAATAAAGCCTTAGGTATGATGTCAGAAGATCAATAATGTCCCTGTCTCTGAGTAACAACCAAGAGTAAAAATGGCATTTGAATGGTCAGAGTGACTACCCTTGAGGAAATGTAAAAGGGTATCATGAAAAAGATGAAGACCAAGAATCGATTTTGCACTCTATACTAAATTGTGCAATTACAGTTGATTTTGTTTTACAAACGGACCTTTACTTGCCAGACTTGAAGTGGGAGGGTTTATCGTGGTCTATGGTAGCATCAGAACTTCAAAGAAAAGACAAGTGTCAGGGATTGCCATGTAAAGTCCTTTCTGCTGATGATCAGGTTTTGTGAATACTTTACTCACGAATCACATAAACACTATGCTATGGGGAATCTTGGGAATAACCTTGTATCATGTACCTGAACATAACCAGAGTGTCTGAAATTAGACAAACACACCCCTGAGTCATAGACCCATCATGTTTTTATTGTACCAATGATTGGTGACTGCTACAATTATCTTAGGGTGGTGGGCCCTCTATTGTGGCTCCTCACATTACCCGATGTACTAAAATTGTATATAAGGATGTTATAATTTTAGAGTCAAGTACTTGAATATATTTAGCTGGAGATTTCCAGGCCAGTGAGACTCTATCTCAGACAGTGAGCACATAAGAACATTTACACAGGCATATATACTCACAGAAAATATTATAGTTTCCTTAGCTTCATGATGGAAGTTACTAGTATTTAGGTTTTACTTGTTTCCTAACCATCTGCAATGACACAAAAATGTATTGTAATCACCCTCAAGGTAGATATGTTATTTTGGGATCCTGCTTAGTTTATTATAGAAATAGTCTTATCACCTGTCTTAGTATATCATAGAAATAGTTCTATTACCTGTTTTTTTTTGAGATGTGGAATTATAAAGCAATTTGTGGAGCTCAAATGCAGCCATCCAACAATAGCAGACATTTAGGTTCAATCTCTTTGGTACTAGCAGATTCTTTTTGAAAAGGCAAACATTTATGGCTTTATATAAAGAAATAGATGGAATCAAAATCTACAACTAAATCTAAGCCCTCTTAAGTATAAATGAAGTCTTTTTTCCTCTGTACTTTTCTACTTGACCTTAAAACATGGATGGGGTGTGGAGAAGTTGCTCAGCAGTTAGAAGCACTTGCTGTTTATACAGAGGACCTGGATTAGGTTGTCAGCACCCATATCGGACACCTCAAACGTGCCTATACCTCCAACTTCAGGGGCTCCAGCATCCTTTTATAGTTTCTGTGGTTTCTGGATTCATTGCATTTATGTGCAGGCATTATCCCTGAATACACAGAATTAAAAATAAAACCCTAAAGTCACCCACATGACATGTATATTAGTCAGTGTCAAATCACAGTCTTGATTTTCTGCCTTAATTTGTTCTCATTTGGAGCACTAACATTAAGATGAAAGTAGTTTTTATATGTGATGATTTTTTATAACCTCTATTATTTCTGATTTGCCTAAATATCTTTGATTGACAAGGAAGATCATAAGAAATAATAGTGGAAAATATCTCCAACAGCTGATAAAAAATCTTTATCCATTTGTAGCCTCAAGTTGAGAGTTTAGAATTCATAGACAGTTGGAAACTACAAGTTGAACTCATGACTATTCATGGCATGAAATTATTCTTTCAAGCCACGTGTGAAATGTGCACGAACAGTGGCAGTGGTGCGGTTTCACAACTATGGAAAGAGGAGACTAAAGGATGTACTTTCATCCTAGCTTCTCATAGCTAGCAAGTGGATAGTAGTCAGACTGAGTTCTTTTATCGGTAGAAAGAAACTATCACTTTAGCTGCCATTCTAGCTTTCTATGATCAGAGGCAACTTAGCAGAGGAATTAGCTTAATTGAGTTCCAGTTCTCTCACTGAGGGGTGTAAGGTCAGGAACTTGAAGCAGAAATCACAAAGGTACACTGTTGGTTGGCTCACTCACAAGCTCATCCTTACCCAGCTTTCTTATACAGCCCAGTACTACCCGTTTAGGGAATGGTGCTGCCCACAGTAACAATCAAGAGTTCCTCACAGAAATTCCCATGGGCTAGCTAATCTGGTGCAGGTAATTCCTCAGTCTCAAGACATGCCTTCTATATTTGTCTAGACTGTGTCAAGTTGTTGATAAGTAAGGTCACTAGGACAACTTCTGTTCCAGAGTTCAAAGCACTAAGAAAACATGAATTGTGTGTAGTGTAGTATATTGTATTTATGGAAATATATACTTAGCAAATATCATTTATTCTAGTCACTTCATAATCCAAAATACTGTGTGATGGTATTATATAAGATGGGTCATACAAAACTTTGAAGAATTTACTGAAAATAACTAAACAAAACAGGTTTAACAGGTTTACAGTATCTCACCAGATAATGTTTAAGGTCTTTCCTTTGTATATTATAAAGCACAGTTGAGACACTCTAAATCTACTGTAAGAAATCAAAAGTTCAGGCTGAAGAAATGCTTGTTAAACAAGCAGAAGAGCCTGAGCTTGATTCCTAACACCTACATGGAAAGGGCGGCATGGAGGTGTTCTTGTGATCCTAGTGCTGGGGAGGTGGAGATGGGTGGGCTGGAGGAGCTCAGTTTGGATAGACGGGTTCACCAAGCATGCTGCTTAGTTTTTTGTCAATTGACAACAGCAGGTGTCACCTGGTAAGAGGGAATCTCAAATGAGAAGTCCTTCCATCAGATTGGCCTGTGGGCATGCTTATAGGGTATTGTTTTAAAAGGGCAGAAATCTCAGTTGATGTTCCTGAGGTACTGTCAATCGTGTCTTTGTTCAGACAGTGTCTCTCGTTGGCTTGGAACTCCTCAGTTGGACTGGGCTGTTAACTCAGTGAGCTCCAGGGATCCACTGGTCTCCAATTCCATAGTGCAGAGGGTGCAGACGTATGACACCTTGCCTGGCTTTCTACCATTGGTTCCTCTGATCCAGACTCACCTTATCTTAGTTGCATGGGAAATAGTTTATTGGGTGAGTCATCTCCTCAGACTAAAATTTTAGGGTGTTTTGTTTCATTTTGTTTCCCACCCTCACTTTTCCGAAGGGTAGGTGAAGCCTCAATAACTAATTCCAGGAATCTATAAAATATTGATTACAAACTGTTTGCCTTGGGAAAGCGCTTAACTTCTGCTTCCCAGGATGCACGGTCCCTGCAAGACTGATGCATTGAACAACGTGCATAGAAACTTTTAGAAGAGCCTGGAGGCCCCTCCCTTCTAGCCATCAAAGGGTTTTTAACAACATTCTTGAAAATTAGAAGTTCTTTGCTCTTTGGTTTATCTGTTGTCCCTACTCTGAAAGAAAAAGAATATTTAGAATTAGTGTAACTTGCTTTCATTCTCTGGATTTCCCAAAGGAAATGAAGACTGAAGTAAAAATACCCTCGTCCCACATATTCATTCATCCATGCTCTCTGCAAGGGTGATGTCATTTTACAGTTTCTGGTAGAATTTTTGGTATCCATGCTTCTAAAGAAGTTTCCTTCCAGGAAAGAATTCTTTCCCTACCACAGAATTAATTTTAGATCATCTCAGTGAGTAAAGGTGCTTGCTGTAAGCTCAATGACCTGAGTTCCATTTCTAGGACCCTCACAGGAGAAGGAGAGAGCTGATTCCCATACTTTGACCTCAAACCTTCACAGATATAGAAAAGTACAAAATACAGACTATGTGAAAATGTTTTTTTTTTATTTTATAAAAAGCTTTTGCATTTATTTATTTATTTATTTATTTATTTATTTATTTATTTATTACATGTCTGTGTCTTTCTGTCTCTATGTCTAAAATAGTATTAAAATGATCCATCAGAAGCCATGAGGAGAGATCTTTGGAATGCTCTATTGAAAACGTTGGCTTGTACTTTCAAAGTAGAGGTGCAGCGCACAAGAGTTAATCATGTTTAGCATCAGGCTCCGACTCCCCCAGAGTCCTGAGATTTTCATCCCATGGATCTTGGCTCTCGGGATATTATTCCACCTCTTCAAGAGTTAGGATGCCTCTTTAGTCATGGGGTTAATGGACGGGGTCTAAGGAGACATGAGTATTAAATGCCTTGCCTCTGGTCTAATCATAGACCTCCACTGGGGAGGGAGATTTTAATTGGCAACATGCAAACTTTCTCCACACGAATCTTTAACAGTGAACACAGAATGGAACAGGAACTTTAGTTTGTTTAAATCCCTCCGGGAGATAAAGAAGCTATCTCTGGGGGATTAGCTGTATGTATAGACAGAATTCCGAGGTCTATACCAGCAATGAACGTAAACAGTACTTTATGCTAACTCTGCAACAGCTCCTAGATTCCTCTCGGAAGCAACAGGAGACCAGAGTAGTGAGCTATGTATTGCTTCTCCCACTCTAAACCCTTGTGCTAAATTTTTAAGTCATATCTATGTCCTCAGCAAAGTGAAATATCCATGCCTGCCCCTCCACAGCCATTTTCCAAATTACTCACCAGAGATTGTTTGAGAGAGTCAGACAGTTCTAGTCCCTAACCAAGATTAGAGTCTAGCCCCTAAGCCACTCCTTCTGCTCAGCACAAAGGATAACGAAGCGGGGCATTGGCTCATGCTTCAGTAGTTACGTCAGCACTGGACCATCCTGAAGAAGATGGCAGGTTAAACCACACACCAAGGGATTACTTAACATCCACAGCAGAACCTACTTTAAGGAGTAAGGGCGTGCTCAGCCTTCATGTTTCTGAAGCCACTTAGGGAGACACATCACTGCCTTCCCAGGATAATAGCAGACTTTATTTGGGTGATATGTGTGTGGCTGCTTCTTTTGTGTTTAGGGATGCCTAGTGTTTGAACAAAGGTCATCTAGGGCCAAGAAAGCATTTGAGGACTCAACTACACCAAGGATGATGAGAAGGTCATGTCTAGTTTTATTTATACTTAATCCAATGAAGAACATTATAGACAATTGCTAGATTAATCCATGGAAGTATAAATGTGCCTTCTACTATAATTAGGAAAATACCCCTGCTTTAATGATGGATATTAGGTACCCAAAAGACTGTACTGAAATACATTGTAGAAAAGGATCACAGATGACTCAAAGGTTGCAGTGCTGGGGGTTGAGGAGATGAATCAGCTGGTAAAGAACTTGTCACTCAAACATGAGGACCTTGGCTCAGTCCCTGGAACCTACATGAAAAGATTAGATTTGGCAGCAACATGCCCTTGTATTTTCACTGCAGACCAGGCAGAGACAGGTGGATCACTGGGGCTCAGTGACCAGCCAGCCGAAACCACATGATGAGTTCCAGCCCAGTGAGGAAGCTTGTCCCCCAAAGCAAGGTGAATAGTTCATGAGAAGGTTGTATTTTAGTCTTAACACACACACACATACACACACACACACACACACACTATGTAAATGTACATTCACACATACATACACACACAAGAAAAATACATCTACATTAAATAAATTTATACAATACCTCAAATTCTGAAATGATAGGGTTGGAGGTGCGGGAGACACGTGTAACCATGTCACCAGTCTGAAGACATTTGCCTTGCTCTGCTCTACTTGTGTTAGACCAACACATATCAGTGTAGCAGCTAGGAACCTAGTGTCATTTGTTTGAAATTAAAGAGCCCCAAGGAAAAGGCATCTTGTAGATTTATGTGGGAAAATAAAGAACACAAACATTTCCCATGCAGTTGAAAGAAAAACTCTAAGCAGGACGGTCCCATGGATATATGTGCATTTGACAAACTCTGCAGTGTGCACACAGCAAATGATGATAACATGTCCCTTTTTAATTTAGAGAGAGAGAGACATGAAATGGATAATTTAGAATGGGTAACTTTTGTTTAATTTGAATGAAAAGCCACAACTTTTTAGTCTTATTTTATTCTTATTCTTATTCCTTTTGCTCAGGAATATAGGAGTGATTAAAAAAATATTGTTAAGATCTAGCTCTGCATATTCCTGTATGTGACCTTAAAAGGAGTCACTTAGATGTAGAGGGTGGATAGGAGAGATGTGTCCAGGTGTACTCAGATGTGTGCACACATGGAGACTATCATTTGATAGTGGGTATTTCATTAGTAGCTTTCCACCTGATTAATTGAGACTTGGTCTTACTAAATATGAACTTTGCTGCATAGGTCACACTGGCTAGTCATAGAACCCCAGCAATCCCCCTGTCTCTGCATTCAGGTGCTGGAGTCACAGGTACATGCTCTGCCATGCCCAGGTTTTACATGGCCACTGTGAATTCTGACTCAGGGTCTTCAGTGTGTACTAAAAGCTCTTTCCCCACTGAGCCAGCTGCTAACCCTAAAGGACTAGCTTGCTTTCCTTCCATTTTTCCAGAGCTCAGAGACCACGAGACAATTATTTTGGCTTCCACTTTTACCCGAGTATCTAGAAGAGGTGTATTTGAGTCTCTCAGGAAGAGAAATAGCAAAACAGAATTTCTTTCCTCCAGAGATTGTACGGTGCCCTGGTCTGTATTATTGAATGTATAATTCAACCTCATAAGTAATCTTGGAGAAATGATACGGGCCAAAGATCAGTTGTTGATAGAAGATACTTCAGGTGTCAGAACAGAAGCTTCTAGATTGACTGGAAGGTTGGTTGA
>NC_137975.1:18272426-18619926 GCF_963924665.1 Micromys minutus | reverse complement strand
TTTGATTCTCTGGTATCTCGCTTTTTCAGTTCTTTGTATACCTTGGATATTAGGCCTCTATCTGATGTGGGGTTGGTAAATATCTTTTCCCACTCTGTTGGTTGCCGTTTTGTTTTCATGATAGTGTCTTTAGCCTTACAGAAAGTTTGCAATCTTATTAAGTTCCATTTGTCAATCTTTGACCTTAGAGCTCAAGCTATTGGTGTTCTGTTTAGGAAATTTTCTCCTGTGCCTATGAGTTCTCAGGTTTTCCCTATTTTCTCATCTAATAGTTTCAGTGTACCTGGATTAAGGTGGAGATCTTTGATCCACTTGCACTTGAGCTTTGTACAAGGAGATAAGAAAGGGTCTATTTTCATTCTTTTACATGATGAGTGCCAGTTGGACCAGAACCATTTGTTGAATAGGCTGTCCTTTTTCCATTGAATGTTTACAGCTCCTTTGTCAAAAATCAGGTGACCATATATATACACGAGGGCTCATTTCTGGATCTTCTTCTATTCTAATCCATTGATCCACATGCCTATTTCTGTACCAGTACCATGCAGTTTTCAGCACAATTGCCTTGTTATATAGCTTGAGGTCAGGGATAGTGATTCCCGCAGATGTTTTCTTGTTGTTGAGGATGGATTTCGCTATTCTAGGTTTTTTGTTATTCCAAATTAAATTGCACATTGCTCTTTCCAATTCAGTGAAGAACTGGGTTGGAATTTTGATGGGGATTGCATTGAATCTGTAGATTGCTTTTGGTAGGATGGCCATTTTTAAAATGTTAATCCTTCCAATCCATGAGCATGAGAGATCTTTCCATTTTCTGAGATCTTTCTTGGTTTCCTTGTTTAGAGGTTTGAAGTTCTTGTCATACAGGTCCTTCACTTGCTTAGTTAGAGTCACACACCAAGGTATTTCATAGTTTTTGTGACTATTGTGAAGGGTATCTTTTCCCTAATTTCTTTCTCCACATGTTTGTCCTTTGAATATAGGAAGGCTACTGTTTTTGTTTTTGTTTTTTTTTTTTTGTTTGTTTTGTTTTTTTTTTTTTTTTTTTTTAGTTAATTTTGTATCCGGCCACTTTGCTGAACTTGTTTATCAGCTGTAAATGTTCTCTGGTGGAATATTTAGGGTTGCTTAAGTACACTATCATGTCATCTGCAAACAGTGATGTTTTTACTTCTTCCTTTCCAATTTGTATCCCTTTGCTTTTCTTTTGCTGTCTAATTGCTCGGGCCAGGACTTCCAGTACTATGTTGAATAGGTAGGGGGAGAGTGGCAGCCTTGTCGAGTCCCTGATTTTAGTGGGATTGCTTCAAGTTTCCCACCATTAAGTTTGATGTTGGCTGTTGGTTTGCTGTATGTTGCTTTTATTATGTTTAGGTATGGGCCTTGGATTCCTGTTCTTTCCAAAACTTTTAACATGAAGGGGTGTTGAATTTTGTCAAATGCTTTCTCAGCATCTAGTGAGATGACCATGTGTCTTTTTTCTTTGAGTTTGTTTATATAGTGAATTACATTGATGGATTTCAGTATGTTAAACCATCCCTGCATGCCAGGGATGAAGTCTACTTGATCATGGTGAATGATCGTTTTGATGTGTTCTTGGATTCGGTTTGCAAGGATTTTGTTGAGTATTTTTGCATCAATGTATATAAGTGAGATTGGTCTGAGGTTCTTTTTCCTTTTAGGGTCTCTGTGTGGTTTAGGAATGAGGCTTATTGTAGCCTCAAAAAATGAGTTAGGTAGTTTTCCATCTGATTCTCTTTTGTGGAATAGTTTGGAGAGTATTGGTATTATGTTGTCAATAAAAGTCTGATAAAATTCTTCACTAAACCCATCTGGACCTGGGCTTTTTTGGTTGGGAGGCTTTTGGTGACTGCCTCTACTTTTTAGGTGGGATTATTTAGATGGTTTCCCTGGTCCTGATTTAAGTTTAGTACCTTGTATCTGTCTAGGAATTCATCCATTTCCTCCAGATTTTCCAGCTTTGTTGAGTATAGGCTTTTGTAGTAGGATCTGATGATTTCTTGAGTTTCCTCAGATTCAGTTGTTATTTCTCCACTTTCCTTTCTGATTTTGTTAATTTGGATACTCTCTCTTTGCCCTCTAGTTAGTCTGGCTAAGGGTTTATCAATCTTGTTGATTTTCTCAAAGAACCAGCTCTTGGTTTTGTTTTTTCTTGCAATGGTTCTTTTTGTTTCTATTTGGTCAATTTCTGCCCTAATTTTGATTATTTCTTGCCGTCTACTCTTCTTGGGTGTATCTGCTTCCTTTTGTTCTAGAGCTTTCAGCTGTGCTGTCAAGTTGCTGATGTATGCTCTCTCCAGTTTCTTTTTGGAAGCACTCAGAGCTATGAGTTTTTTTCTCAGTACTGCTTTCATTGTATCCCATAGGTTTGGGTATATTGTGTTTTCGTTTTCATTGAATTCTAGAAAATTTTTAATTTCTTTCTTTATGTCTTCTTTGACCCTGCTATTCTTTAATAGAGCTTTGTTTAGTTTCCATGTGTATGTGGGATTTTTGTTGTCTTTGTTGTTGTTAAAGACCAGCCTTAGACCATCGTGATCTGAGAGGATGCATGGGAGAATTTCAATCTTCTTACATCTATTGAGGCTTGTTTTGTGACCAATTATGTGGTCCATTTTTGAGAAGGTGCCATGAGGTGCTGAGAAGAAGGTGTATTTTTTTTTTTTAGGATGAAATGTTCTGTAGATATCTATTAATTCCAGTTGGTTTATAACCTCTGCTAGTTTTACAGTATCCTTGTTCAGTTTTTGTTTCCCTGATCTGTCCATTGGTGAGAGTGGGGTATTGAGGTCTCCCACTATTATTGTGTGGGGGCACAATGTATTTTTTGAGCTTATATGTTAAGGATTGAGAGTTCCTCCTGACAAATTTCTCCCGCAATGAGTAAAAAGTGTCCTTCCTTATCTTTTTTTATAACTTTTAGTTGAAAATCTACTTTATTCGATATTAGAATGGCCACTCCAGCTTGCTTCTTGGGGCCATTTGTGTCTGTCTTTGTCTCTGAGATGAGTTTCTTGTATGCAACAAATTGCTGGGTTTTGTTTATGTATCCAATCTGATAGCCTATGTCTTTTTATTGGGGAATTGAGTCCATTTATGTTAACAGATATCAAGAAATAGTGGTTGCTGTTTCCTGCTGTTTTTGCTTTTGGAGGTTGAATTGTGCCTGCATGTCTTTCTTCTTTTGGTTTTCTTGCTTAGGAGTTTTCTTGTTTTTATTAGGATGTAGTTTCCCTCGTTTTAATCGATTTTCCACCTATAATTTATTGTAGTGTTGGGTTTGTTGTCAGATATTGTGTAAATTTAGTTTGGTCTTGGAATATCTTAGTCTCTCCATTTATGGTGATTGAGAGTTTTGCTGGGTATAGCAGCTTTTGCTGGCACCTGTGCTCTCTTGGCGTCTGCATGATGTCTGTCCAGGCTCTTCTAGCTTTCATAGTCTCTGTTGAGAAATCAGGTGTGATTCTGATTGGTCTGCCTTTGTATGTTTCATGGCCTTTTCCCCTTACTACTTTTAATATTTTTTCTTTACTTTGGGCACTTGGTGTTTTGACTATTATGTGTCTGGAGGAGTTTCTTTTCTGATTCAATCTATTTGGATTTCGGTAGGCTTGTTTTATGCTCATGGTCATCTCATTCTTCAGGATAGGGACATTTTCTTCTATGATTTTGTTGAAGATATTTACTGTGCCTCCTAGTTGATATTCTTCTCCCTCTTCTATTCCTATTATCCTTATGTTCTCATTGTGTCTGGGATCTCCTGGACATTTTGGGTTAGGAGCTTTTTGGTTTTTGCATCTTCTCTGACTGTTTTGTCTATGTTTTCAATGTTGTCTTCGGCCCCGGAGATTCTCTCTTCCATCTCTTTTAGTCTATTGGAAATGCTTGCATCTGTAACTCCAGATTTCCTTTCTAGGATTTCTACCTCTAGGGTTGTCTCTTTTAGTGTTTTCATTATTGTGTCAATTTCCGTTTTAAATTCCTTTTTCCATTCCTTCATCTCTTTGGTTCTGTTTTCCTCTAGTTCTTTGAGTGTTTTCCTTGTTTCCTCTTTAAAAGCTTCTAATTCTTTGTGCTTTTTCTCCAATTCTTGTTTAAGGATCTCTATCATCATCTTGTGGTATGATTTTAGGTCTGCATCTTCTTTTTCTGGTGTGTTTGGCCTTCCGTTGTTTGCTGTGATGGGAGAGCTGGGTTCTGGTGTTGCCAGGTTTTCTTGGTTTCCTTGGGGTATGTTCTTTCCCTTTCCTCTTGCCATCTTGTTGTTAGTCTTGTGTCCCTGGATCACTGCTTGATCACTGCTGGCTCACAGCTGGCTCACTGCTGGCTCACTGCTGTTCCAGTCCTGTGTCCCTGAATCACCACTGGCTCACTGCTGTTCCTGGTGGTGGGTGGTCTGAGTGCGAGTTCCTCACTCCGTGTTGTCTGGCTGGGAATAGCCCAATGCAGGGTTACTGGTTCCCTGGAGCAAGCTGAGGCGGGGAGGGGCAACCGGGGGACTGCTCACTGGCTCACCACTGGCTCACTGCTCATAATTTGTTTTTAAATTCATTCAGTTTCTGCAATGTGGGAACGTGGGAACAAGCATTTTATAAAGCAAGTATATCTAGAGGAAGTGATGAATTCAGAAATTCTGATTTTTTAAAAATCAAATTCCACTGCCCTTCCTTCCTCTTCCTTGTTTCCCTGTCCCCAATCCACAGGATGTTTATTTCTGGTCCATTAAATTACATTATAACGTTAAGGAGAAATTTTCCTTTTTTCCTGACTCTGGTAACTTACCACTGTAGTCTAGACATCATCCCAAGCAGGGCACTTTCCTCTGTACTTCTTATTATGAAGTCAGTATCTGAAGATAATGTTCATAGCTGGCTTACAGTTAAAAGTGCTTTCCTGAACCTTCTTTTCTGAGCTGGACATTTGTCTCAGTGGCTAACAGCACATAGTATTCTTTCAGAGACCCCAAACTTAGTTCCCAGCACACATTTGTCTTATCACAGCTTGTAGCAGCTCCAGGAGACCTGATGTTCTCTTCTGTCATCTATAGGCAGCAGCACACATACACATCAACTTGAATGCACACACAAACACTAAAATATAGCTTCTTAAATATGTTCTAAATCGAAATAGAAGCACATTACTTCCCCCTTCCTTCCTTATTCCTGATCCCTTGAACCTCCCTCATGTTGCCCCTCTCTCAAGTTCGAAGCCTCTCTTCTGTCCTTATGGTTACATACTTATATATGCGTGCATATCACATGCACACATACACAGACAAGCTGATAAATCTTGGTTTGTTTTGTTTTCCTGTCTATGGTTTCAGGACTAGCCACTCTGCATTGATCAAGCACTAAGGGGCTCATCTCCTCCCAGCAGTCCCTGCTTGTCTGTAGTTCTTTGTCTGGGTTTGGGACCCCACAGAAATTGTTCTCTTCCATGTTATCATGTTCTTTGAGATTGACATTGCTGGGGTCTTCTTTATATCCCTGTTTCTAGGAAAACCTCTTTCACCTCAGACTTCTGGTATTCTGGCTCTTAAAATCTTTTCTGCACCTCTTCTGAAAAGTCCTCTGAGCTACTAATACAGGAGCAGTGATGTATATATATTTTGGGGGGACAGTTATCCCCATGATTTGTTGATCTCTGCATTGTGTCTAGCTGTAATTTTCTGTGAAGCTTTCCCCTTACTTTAAAGATAGGATTCTCTGATGAGGACGCATAGGTACTATTATCTGTAGGGACAAAGATACAATTTAGAATGGAGTAAGCAATATCTCTCTTAACAAGTCTTTGTCTTCATCACTGCGATAAGACTATGAGTTGAATACAGTGTATATTATATTTTCTTTCTAGAAAGCATTGTTAGATATTAGAAAACAGTAATTAACCAGGGCTCATGTCAGAGGCAGGTTTCCTAATGTTTTCATAGAGAAGACATTAGCTAAGCTTTAAAAGCAAGAGATTATTGGGCTCTCAGCAAGAAACACATGGAGGGAGGGAAGTCAGCTAAGAAGGTCTGGGAAGATTTGGGTAACTAGATAACATAAACATGGTAGTGTGTGTGTGTGTGTGTGTGTGTGTGTGTGTGTGTGTGTGTGTGACTGTGATTGTGCCTATGTGTTCAAATGCATTTATAGAGTAGAGGTCATAGGTCAAGGTTGGGTGTTGGGCATCTTCCTCAGTCATTTCCCTTTTATATTTTGAGTCTTTGAGTCTGGGTCTCTGCTCTGTAGCTTGCAGTTTATCAATCCAGTTAAGCTAGTTGGCCAGTGAGCCCCAGAGGCCTCACTGACTCCATCTCCCTGGCACTGGGATGAATTCTGTGTCTCACCACACTGAGCTTTTGACATAGGCTCTGGAATCTCACTCCCATCCTCGGGCTTGAAGTACTTCACTGTCCGGGCGTCTTCCTAGCCTCCTTCCTGGGTTTTGATAACAAGATTTACTACAAAGATTGTCTAACACTTCTGAGCAAATTAAATCATTCACCAAGCACATAGAGCTAGGAATGTATATTCTATAATGGGCTGGGCAACCTGCACC
Organism: Micromys minutus; assembly: GCF_963924665.1. Classification (NCBI taxonomy): domain Eukaryota; kingdom Metazoa; phylum Chordata; class Mammalia; order Rodentia; family Muridae; genus Micromys; species Micromys minutus. The sequence goes on along the minus strand of NC_137975.1, from coordinate 18,613,362 downwards.
ACAGACAGAGAAGTACCGTAAGCATCTGCGGTCATGCAGGGAGAAGAGAATCTGGAATTGCCATGTCGAAGTCTGTGTGTTGACAGACAAACCACAAAAGCTTTACAGATTCTGGGTGTCTGGGAGGATTCCTGTTTCTCCTCTGAGCATTCGGTGGAGACAAGTGTGCCAGCTTCTTTATGCAGACTTCCTGGTGGGATTGTAGACACCTGAGGCTACCCCACAGTTAGAACAGAAAAGTGTCGCTCTTGCCTCCCTGTGAGAACAGGAAACCTTGGAGTTGCCGGTGTTATTGTGAACCCAAAGCCTAGCTTGGGGGAGTGTGATTGCCTCTTCATCCCTGTGTGGGCCAGAGATTAGCATCATGTACTTTTTCTATCAGGCTCCATCTAGGTTAGTTATTTGTTAATATATGTATTTATTCATTTACTTTCGTTTTTTAGGCGCTGTCTCCCTGACTGGGACTTAGCATTTTGGCTGTGCTGTCTGGTTGATAAGCCTCAGGGATCTCCCTAAGTCTGCTTTACCAGTCCTGGAGCTACAAGTGCAAATCCCTGAGCCTGACTTTTAAATGTGGGTGCTAGGGATGAGCTCACATTTTAAAAAGAGCTTTTTAAATGAGCTCACACTCTTCTGCTTGTGTAGCAAGTATTTTATCCACTGAGCCATTCCCTCAGCCCCAGTGACTTGATTCTTGGATATCTGTTTTCTAGACCTTGTCCAAAATCCCTCACAGTTTTGTATCATCATGTAATATGGTGTTTGAAGATTTGCCCTGTGTCCGGCAGTGTTGGCAAAGCCAGAGCTCTTTGAGGTCAACTTCAAACCTTCATAGCGTGATCCAAACATAATGTTTTTACTCATTAACTGTGATGGACCAGTCATTAATTTATATAAGCCATTTAAATCTATTTCTGTTTCTAGCTTCTCCTACCACTGGGTGGATAATGAGCGCCATCAACTTAATCCCTGCTCCGTGGGGTAGAGCGTCCTTGTATTTGGTCTAAGTACAGACATGCTAGGTGCGCTGACCCTTCAATTAGACATGCTAGAGTGTGCAGTTCATTCCCACAACTACCTACAGTGTTAGATGTCACTTCACTTAAGAACAACAGAGGGGAGAAAGGAACAGCAGTAGATTCACTGTGCTTCTGGTATTTTATTTTAAATGTGTGTGTTTAGAATTAGTGTAAAGATCCAAATTAGATTTTTTGTGATATGAAGTGATGTGTGTGTGTGTGTGTGTGTGTGTGTGTGTGTGTGTGTGTGTACAGTGTGCAAGTGTTACAGCTGTTGCATCTGTGGCGTTCTGATGATAACTCTCAGGGGTAGAGTCCCTCCTTCCATTGTGTGTGTCCCAGGGATCCAACCCTGTTATCGTGGTCAGTGGCTTACTGTTGGGAACAGTACTCAGTACACACTGCCATTCATGGATCTGTGTGATGTGTTGGCTTATGGTCCCTTAGAGAAATACTCAGGAGTAGAGCTGGGTCATGTGAAAGATCCATTTCTAGTTCTTTGAGAAACATCTATGTTGATTGGCTGGTTTTATTTTCACTTAAAAAAAAATCTCTTCTACACCCTCCAACCGGGCACTCTTACCCATGTTCATGACTACACATAAACACATCCTGTTCATCAAGGCATCCTCCTCATCCCTCCCTATCACGCTGCAGACTTTAAGATTGCATTGTGTATCTGTCTTAGTTACTTTCTATTGCTGTGATAAGACACCAGGCAACTAAGAGAAGAAGTAGGTTATGGGGGGTGTTACAGTTTCAGAGGTTGGGTCTATAACCATCACGATGGGGAGCATGGGAGCAGGCAGGCAGGCATGGTGCTGAAGCAGTTGAGATCCTCCATCTGATTCTCAAGCAGGGGAGAGATAGAGAGAGGAGAGAGAAGGAGGGAGGGAGGGAGGGAGGGAAAGTGGGAGGGAGAGAAAAGAAGGGAGTGGGGAGGGAGACAGAAGCAGGGAGGGAGGGAGAAGGAGGGATGGAGAAGGAAGGAGGGAAAGGGGGGAGAGACAGAGAAAGAGAGAGAGAGAGAGAGACAGAGAGAGAGACAGAGACGGGCACTAACCAGGAATGGAGTGGGGTTTTAAACCCGCAAAGCCACCCTCAGTGACACATCTTTTCCCACAAGGCCATACCTCCTAATTCTTCTCAATGTCTACATTAGTGTCTATGCAGAGGCCAACATCAGGTGTCGTCCTCAGTCGCTCTCTACTTTAGGTTTTGAGATAAGGTCTCTTACTGAGGCTAAATAAAGCTCACCACTTGGCTAGACTGCCTGGCCAGAAAGGCCTAGTGATCCTCTTGTGTGTCTTTCCAGGCACATTCAGTCAATTGCATCTAGCTCTCTATGTGGTGCTAGGGGATCAAACTTTGGATCCTCCTCTTTTAGGACAAGCACTTTACCACCTGAATCCTCTTCCCAGCCCCACAACCAGCAGTTCTCAAGATGCTGGTTTTTCTGAAACCAGATTCAGAGTGTTTACTATGGGTAGGACCTTCTGACAACATGTAACATGCAGAAGACATGAGCCTTTGGTCTAAGACCTTTGAAAATAGGAGATTGTTAGTAATAATAGTGAAATCCCTCCTGTTTCTATTAGGCTGACACAGCACAAAGACAGAGAAATTCTCTGTATACCTAGAATATATTTCTTAAAAGGTCACCACATTATGATAAGATTCTTCAGTGTCTTGGGTATTTTACAGATTTATTTCTTTGCTCTTATCTCATTTTGTATCTCTTTAGATTAACTCTAACAATTTCATTCTTCTCAGGGGAAGGCCAGAGAAGTGCAGCCTGTTATTGGCCACGAGCATGATATATGTGCATGTGTCAATGCATGCTCCCACATGCGTGGGTGTGTGGATATGTATGGGTACATGAGCATGTGTATGTGCATTTATGTGGAATCTCAAAGCTGACAACAGAAGTCTTTTTCTATAGCTTTCCACCTTATTGAGGTAGAATCAATTGAACCTCAATTGAATCCAGAGGTCACACGTGTGATTAGTCGAGCTAATTAGCTTGCCCTGAGATCCCTCTTCTTTGCCTTCCTGGCACCAGAATGCAGATAGGCTCTCAATATCCACCTGATACTTACATGTGTGTGTGTTTGGGAATCAGGTCTTTGGTCCTCATGCATGTGTGACAATTGCTTGACCTGCTGAGCCATCTCCTAGCCCCAAGAATCATGCCCATAGCATTTTCAAGATTTTCTATATCTGTTCAAAGGTTAATTCAATGACTTTTGTGATGTTCTAGATGTTTTTGCTTGAATTCATAATTCATAGAACAGATTCAAGAAATTCACATTTATATTTTGAGAAAATAGAACCTTGCATGCTCAACAGACAATGTAAGATTATATAAATAACTTTAACTGCTAACAAGCAACAGTGGCTATCAGTGCTGTCACTGAAGGGACAGTCTGTCACTGAAGGCTTCAAGATGTAGCTTAACAGCATGTAATGAATCTTTTTCATAGTGATTTGAAGTATGCCTTTGTTGATATTGATATTTTGTTGATAGCCTATATGAGAGCAATGAAGACAGTATTTTAATTATCTGGAAATAATTTTGGTGTGGTTAGAGCTGGCTACCAAGAACTAATTTACATCTAATTGTAAAAGTTAATTAGTTAAAATCATGCCCATTCCTACTATTAAACATGGAACATCTCTTACAGCAGTAGTTGTGTGCCTCAGGATAGCAGGTTAGAAATGCAGGCCCAGCTGGACTTCATGGTGTGCACGGAATACTGAGTTGTGTCAGAGAGTGGACTGAAATTGCAGCCCTTGTGGGTTGAGTATTTCTTGTCGGAAATGGTCGGCATCACAAATGCTTTGGTTGTACAATTATATCAGATTTTGGAACATTGATCTATAAGATAGGATGACTTAGGGATAGGATCTGAGTCTAGGCACAAAGATCTTGTCTGTTTCAAATACAGGTGATGGGCATAAGCTGGACATATTTTTAACACTCACATTCATGTGTGTACTTGTACATATGGATGTCAGAGGACAGCCTTGTATGTCATTTCTCATGTGTCTACTTGCTGTTTTGAGACAGTCTCTCACTGGTCTGGAACTCACCAAGTAGGCCAGCCTGGCTGACGCTAAGCCTGAGGGATCCTATGGTCTCCATCTTCCATGTCTTGGATTTCAAACCTGTGACCCAACACATGGATTTTCACATAAGTGGGAGACTGGAAATCAGGACCTTCTGCCTGAACAGAAGGCACTTCACCAATCAGCTGTCCCCGTCCCCAGCTCCTATGCTGTACCTCTCCTGCACCTGTGTTTGGATTTCCACTTCAGAACCTTCTACTGTGGAACCCCATCACAAAGTGACACTCAGAAAGTTTTGGACTTTAGAGAATTCTAGATTTCTAGATCAGGGAGGCTCCACTTACCTCAGTGTTTTAGAAATATGCCGTTGGTTATGTTTATAATAACTTATATGAGGGCATTACTTTTTAGAATGTAGCTAGCCAATAGTTTCTGGTGGGGACCACATAGCAAATACTTTGGCCATTTGTGCAGCACACATGTGACCATTTGTCACCACTACTTAGCTTGATAATTGTACCCTAAACACAGCCATGGATAGTCTGTAAGAAGACAGTGCAGATATAACTTGTAGCAAATATGCAGGTTAATATTCACATGGGTCCTCTATCAAGTGGAGAAGGCCTGTCTCTAACTCTGTTTCCTGCCTTTGGATCTCCTTCCCCCTACTTGACTGCCTGATTGGGCCTCAGTGGAAGAGGATGCACATAGCCCTGCTAGGACCAGATGACCCAGGGTTGAGTGGTACCCAAGGTGGGGCTTGCCCTTCTCTGAGGAGCAGATTAAAAGGCAATGGGGGAGGGGACTTGTAAGGGTGGGACCGAGAGAAGAGGAGGGAGGGGTTTATGATTGGGATGTAAAATGAATAAAAAGTAAATTATTGGAGAATATAGCATGTAAAATTTTATTTTATACTACATTGATATTGTAAATTGTATTTTGAAAACTAAGACTTCATAGTTACCCTGTGACATTGAACTTTAATTTCTTTTCTCTGTTGACTTTCTTCCTGTGACAAAGCAGAATGTACTCCAGATCTCATACTTTACTGGGAGGCAATGTACCAGTGAACGAAATTAGTGTACACTTTTAAAGCATTTAGCAGTAGTTAGATGGACACATTTTATTTTATTATTGTACTTCCTTAAATTTAATAAATCAGAACTGCTTGCCTGGTCCAGGGACTTCAGCACAAGGTAGACAAGGAAACCAAAGGCAACGCTCAGTCCCATCTGAATGTAGTTCTGTTCTTATTATATTATCCGAATTTCATCTTTGACGGGGTGGATTGTGTGTGTGTGCGCATCCCTGTGGAGGCCAACAGAGTGTTTAAGGTGCTTAGGTGCTGTTTGATTTGCTTTTGAGACAGGGCCTCTTACGGGCTTGAAGCATTCCAGATAATTGATGCTGTCTGTCTGGACACCATTGGAGGCTCCCTTTCCTTGTCCCCAGTTCTGGGGACCCTGTCCTCTCCATCTTTTTATATCATGTGTTTGCAGTCACCCTCCAGTCTTCCTTCCTGCCTGCCTGTGTGACAAGCACTTTGTTGATGAGCCATCCACTCAGCTCCATCGTCTCCATATAGAAAGCAAATAGGGATACTGGGATGATACAATTTCTAGAGTCCTTTCATCCTGCATGTGTGTTCTTAGATAATTCTGAACATGTAAGCAGTGTGTTTACATCACATATGCAGCCTGTGTCTCTCAGATCCCCAGCTGTCATCTTCCCAACATCATGTTGTCTTATTTGTACCCACCGAATCAAATGTGTGCTACCTGTGTGTGCACTGGTCATTGGATAGATCATGGGCAGCTCACCAGAGGTGGGATCTCAGAAGAAAACGGTCTCTACCTCCCCCACTCCTGTGTCCGTGATGGAATTCTGACAGCCTTAATCTTATGTAAGTCTTATGCAGGTGACCATATCTGTTGTGAGTTCACATGTAAGTGGCCCTGTCCCCTGTCATATCTGCAAAACAGTGTTCCTCAGCAGTCTTTCTGACTCTGGCAACATTTCCACTCCCTTGCCATGATATTCTGAGTTCTCTGTCTCTGTCTCTATTTCTGTGAATGTGCTCCTTCCTCCCTCCCTCCCTCCCTTCCCCCATCTCTCTCTCTCTCTGTGTGAGTGTGTGTGTGTATGTGTGTATGTGTGTGTGTGTGTGTGTGTGTGTGTGTGTTTGTGAGTGTGTTGGCATAAAATTTTTTGCAACCTGCTTTTAAAAGGGTTCAATTTCTCCTCTAACCCACCACCTGGCAATGGTAGTGAATGAATCTTAAATTCAGTCAGAAATTAAATAGTTACTTCTTTTCCATATCATATTCTTTCCTGAAGTCAGTGTTAAAAACATTAAAGTTCTAAACCTATAAGTTGTTGGGAAAAAGTGATGAGAGAAATATAAGATCTCTGTAAAATTCCTTCACAGAGTGAAAACATGTTATTGTTTGTTATTTTTATAAGGTTGTATGACTTCTGCAGGCTGTTGATAGATTAAGAATGCTCCACCTATTCGTAGGGTAAAGGTATGAATTCTATATTCCATAAATGCAAATTTATTTTCAATATGTCTCATTTGCCAAGAAGGGATTTGAAGTTTGCCTCCCAGGTCTTCTGCATTTCTACTTACAGTTTCCCTAGAAATTTCATGTTCTTTCTTGAGAATGCAAATGTTTGTTAAATGCAAACCTCAAGACCATTTCCATTGGCACTAGTGAGGGTGCTTGACAAATTCCACAGTTTGAATTTTAAGACTATGAAGTTCATGGACTTAATTTTACTATTGATCTCTGTCATTTTCCCAGGCTGGTACCTCCTCTGAAAAGAATTCATAGTTCTTCCCTTATGCATCTGTCCAGTACAACCCACTGACTGGTTCCAGTGAGATGTTCCTACTGTGGCCTTTGGGAGAGCACTGCCCTTGTCTATGGTTCAGTCAAACATGCTAAGTGTGTCCCTGTTTGAGTGAGATGATGGTGTGTATGTTCATTTGTGTGTGTTCATGTGTGTATGTGTGTGTATATGTGTGTGTATGTGTGTGTGAACCACATTAAAGACTATAGCAAGTTCTATCTTCTTGTATTTTTAACTGAGTGTTAAATTTTCATTTCATATATCTATGCAGAGAATCATTTAGTTTTTCATTTGACTTATTATGACCTGTTATACCAATGGATTCATTAACAGGAACAAAACTTTTACTCCTGGGTGAGCCACAGTTTGGCTGAAAGGCAGTTACCCAGTTCTGATATTATATTCACATGAATATCAATGTATAATTGTCTCTTAAATATTGGGTTAAATTGTTACTTATATTTGATTAACAAAGGAAGTACAGGGGTTGGGGAGATGGTTCCTTTGTGTAAGAGCACTGGCTGCTCTGGCTGATGATACAGGTTTGGTTCTTAGCATTAACCTGGTAGCTCACCACTGTCTGTGACTCTAGGTTCTGGGGTCCATGCCCTCCTCTGACCTCCTTAGGTACTAGATATGCATGCGGTGCACATATACATGTGCAGGCAAATACTCATGGACCTGAAAGGAAGATATAGCATAATGTCCAAAGGAGGTTCTTATCTATGCTTGGGATCAGGTGGGGTGCCTTGGGGTTGCCCTGTGGGTCTGGTTAGCATGTCTACAGAGACTTAAAGGGCTAGTGCATTACCTCTTGTCCAGACCATAGGACTTCCCTAGATGAATTATCTGAACATGTCTCATTCAGGAGCAGGACCTGCTTTGCCAGGAGCAATACTTTCAACCAAGCAATTCAGTCTTTAATTCCTCAAGATGCTGTGGTCACGTGGCTCTGATCATATTTTCATTTCAGGATGAGGCTCACTGCTTGTTTCTGCATTTATTGTCAGGAGGCTATTCATTGTGAAGTAGTCTTAATATTTTTCAAACCCTTTACAGCCTTAATTTTGTTGTCTTCCTTTATTCCTTGCATATTGATTTCACTTAGTAAGATTTATTTAACTAGATGTGTTTGATCGATCCTGAATCGGTGCCTCGTGTTCTCCTTTATTAGACTGAGTTCTCTCTTTTTTTTCTGTTCTAAAGTGTACCTTTTAGAAATCTGCCATGAGCTTTAAGCATTCATTTTCAGTTTTATTTCTAGAATATACATTGAGATTATTCAATTTTCTCCATTTCTACTGTAGTTCTACCTAAAAATTAGTATTTAAAGACATCATGTTTAAAATGTTAACTCCCTTATAAGTAGTTATTGATTCTTTTTTTATTGGTATATTTTTTATTGAGAACATTCTCAAATGTGTAGGCAAGTTTGAAGACCATAGTAACAGAGCACTGTTCTCCCCAAAATTCAAAATTCAGCTATCTAACATGTACTCATAAATTTGTTTCTGAGAATTGCGTGATTTGGTTGTTGCATGCTGCACACATGGGTTAGATGCCACAAAATATCTGACATGTAGACTTATCATGTGCTATCAAAAATTTCAAAAGAAAACCTGTTTTGTTTTACTTAAGTTTTCCAAAACAAGGAGTAGAAACCATTATACATTTGCCCTAAATAAATAGTTTAACTTGCACCTGGAAGATGAGGACCCCTTAATTGATAACCATAACATTTTTATTTCCTAGTAAATTAAATTTTTTTCTCATGTTTTATGGCCCTAGCCTTATTTAAATCTTGCCAACTTCCCCCCAAATACACTTCTCAGACGTTTATTTTTCATAAAGGACCTACTCTTTCTGGTTGCACTTGGCTATAGAACATTCTTCCATCCTCTTAGCTGCATTTGTGTTTCTCACCTGTACACATTGAGTTGACACTTGCTGGGCCGTTCTGAACCCTGTTCATGTCTCTGCTTCATGTCCAATGTCTTTCATCTGTTTCTCCGTGTGCTTTCTTCTCTATAAGAAAAAATGAGGGCAAAAGCCCTGCTTAGGTAAGTTACGTGTTCCATTTTGCCTGTCTCCCCTCCCCATCTTCTTTCTTCCCTTTCTTCCCCCGCCTCTCTTCTTCCTTCCCTTCCCATGTGTATATATGTATATGGGTATATGACAAAGCACATCTGTAGAGTCAGAGGCCAGCATTCAGGGTCAGTTCTCTCCTCCTATCATGGGTCTTAGAGGTTAGGCTCAGTCCTTCAGTTTTGGTAGCCAGCACCTTTACCCACTGACCCATCGTGCTGGTACTAAAACATGGCTTTCCCCAACTCATTAGAAAAAAGCATTTGTTCTGTAATTCTCGAGTCTACCTTTCATGACAGCTAAGACTCCTCCCTTGTCTAGTGTAATTATTTCCCTTGCAATTTACAAATGCAGTGAGGCACTGATCGTGGAGGTGTTTTTCTGAACAGTGGATGCCCATCACTGTTTTAGTGGCTTTTGCGTGTATTGATTTGGATCAGTAATTTCACTGAGAGCGCTGGGTGATGATGTTTCTAAGCTGTTCCCAATAAGCCATCAACACAGGAGAAGACTCCCTCATTAACCACAGCTCAGCCTAAGTTCATCCTGCACTGTCCACTCTCTGGGAGCATTGTCAGCTTACCCTGCTTTTCTTGTTCCACAGTTCTCCTGGCCTTCTAGCGGAACCTAAGTTCCTTTATTCTGTCCTTGTGAACACCCTCCTCTCCAGAATGAAAGCTTACACAAGATATGTGTGTGTGTGTGTGTGTACATATACTGTGCACAGGTGTAATCCAGGTACATGTCTGAAATCTTATCAGATGAGAGGCAGGAGCAGGAGAGGCTCTGAAAGCTCACAAGCCAACTAGTCCACATAGTAATGGCCAACTAAGACCCCATCCCAAACAAGATGGAAGGCAACAGTGGATACCCGAGGTTGTCCTCTGACCTCCCTACACTATCACACATATAACACATGGGTATATCGTGTGCACACACACATGCACAAAGATCCAGAAGAAGCAAATATTAGGAAAACTTTCTTAATATGGCATCAGTCTTTGCCCATCACTTACAGTATCTACTGCAAGGTGCTCTGATGGTAGCCATTTTGGAAACGAACATGAGAATTACGAGTTGGAGCCTTCAGTTGCACCATGGGGCTGTAATGAACTGAGCAGGAGACACAGCCTCTGACCAGATGAGTGGGAGAGTGCTTAATGGAGCTTGTACACACTTTTTCAGCCCACTCTCAAGCAAGGGAATGACCTCCACTCTAATTTAAAACCCTATTCAATTTTCAAAGCTAGGTATATTTACTTTTTCCCAGCTGCTTTGTACCTCTGTGAATAAATGGCTTAATTTTTCTTTCTTTTCAACTTTTCCGCTGGCGATTTCTTTGTCTATCAAGTTATTTCTGCAACAAATTTGGCCATTCCAGCTAATCGAATGTTTCCCAGAACTTGAAATGAATATACAAAATAAGGTATAATCTCTCTGTTCATATTCTTTCGTGCTTCACGGCTTTTTCATGTCTCTGGGAAGACTATTATTTTTATTAGACTTAAAAGAAAGAGAAATAACTTTTGAGGTGATCCACATGTCTGTCACTCAACACAAATTTATGTACTTCTGCTAAAGTATTATATTGAAATAAATCAAAGACTATTATTAGTAAAAAAAAATACCTCATTTTTCCCAAAGAAGAAACTATTAGGTTTGTGAAATCCCCATCTTAGAAGTCGTTATTTGCTAATAAAACAACATTTCCTGGAAAGGATCGTTTTCATGAGAAAAATGGGAATTTATGAGAATTCTTTAAAGAGAAATGAGTCTCAACTGAGTCCAACAGTTTCTTGCCCCAAGTGGATTTCCCTTTCATTCCAGAAATGCCAGCGGGAGGCAAAAGGTGGGTGTCTTTGCCAGTTACACCCAGCCCTTCCTCAGCCATGCCCATTGCTTCCAAACGCAGTTGGGGACAACTTCTGAGGACAGAAGAGGCTGTTAGTCCCTGCTCTTACCTGCCTGTTAACAATACTTTGGATAGATGTGCACAGCAGCCTCTGGGTCAGCTCCATCAGAAGGTTAAGGAACCTGTTTGTTTAGCTCATTAACAAAATTTGTTCCACCCAAACAGGGTTAGGAGTGGGGGCATGGAGGGAGCAAGGGGCCTGCTGGAATAATGGAGCTCCCCCCTTCTTTCTTTTTCTTTTTCTTTTTTAACAGAAAAGTGGGAGGTGGAAAGAGGAAAAGCAAGGTTTTTCCTGGATATCCACTTCTCCTTTCAGTTTCCTCGCTTTGGGGCAGCCGGTCAAAGCTTCAAGCCTCCTCTCTGGGCATTCAGAGTCCCCATCTCCCCTCTCCACTGCATCCCCTCTTTACCCCTCCCAAGGAGGGTCCCCAACTCCAACCCAGGCAGAGATTGGCGGAACCATTGGGTTGAAACTGATTGTGATAGTAGCAGATGGGCTGGATTTGACAGGGTGGATTCTGAGCAGCTTCGGAGTGGGGGGCGGGGCAGGGAGGGAGAGGGTGGGGGTGGGAACCCAAGGGCCAGAACGGACCCATAGGAGTGCGCGCCTGCTGCTGCCGCCAGCCTGCCACACCACAGGCTTGGGGGCATCTCTTTAGCGCGAGATTCCCAGGGAAGTGGCACTGCTGTCCCCAGGCGGAGCGGGAGAGAAAGGTCCTGTGGCACAGATTGGACTGGGACACCGGGAGGCAGGCGCGAGCTGGGGACAGGAGGCGTGCGACACAACAAAAGCCTAGGTACCCGGGCTGCGGAGCACGCGCGCGCGCCGACAGGCTTGACATGGCAAGTTTGTCAACTGTGGGCTCAGAGGCCAGCTCCTTGCTGCCCCCCAAGTGACGGCATTGCAGGGTCTGCCCTCCAAAGCGGGCAGCCCCCACCACGACCTGGGCCCTCTGCAAAATGCTCCCCCGCAGGCCAGGTAAGAGGACGCCAGCTCCCTGCACCCTCCCAGGCGTGTCCCCTGAGCGGGTTTTCTATCCTCCATCCCCTGGGCATCCCCTTGTGCCTGCTGATCTGGTTGCTTTTAAGCGTTCCATTCTTCTTGGTCCACCGATGCCCCCTGTCGCTGATGACACTGCTGCCCTCCCCGAATTTCTTATAGAATTCAAAAGCCACAGGGGTGTGGTAGAATTTCTGGGATGTGGCACAGGGTTGAAGAATCTTTTTTTGCTCAGAAAGTCAGCGCCAGGACAATTAAGGCAGCATCTACAGATTTAGCGTTCACTATCTATTCCCAAGCTGCTCAAACCAAGCACCACGCACACCCCTTTCCACCTGTGGGACCTCGCTTTGTGCTGGAAGCGCTCATGGAAACACGCACACGTGCTCGATGTTCCTGTGCACACAGGCACGCTCCCTACAGCGGACTTATTTGTAATGGTAAAGGGAGAGGCAGATGTGGATCTTAAGTAGCATGGTCTCCCAAAGCATCCAGGGTTTCATCCTTCTGTGTGTTCCTTGGTCTCCATCATAGCGATCGGATAGTAAAATCTTTGGAGTGTATGGGGAGTCTGTTGATTCTGGCACTGAGCATCACTGTGCCCCTTTGGTCATTATCTTTCTGGCTTCATCCCTTCTTCCTCCTGAGATATTGCACTGACAGTTTCCTCTCCTTGAAAGTCGGCGTCCTAGTATAGAATGGGATTTTAAGGTCAGCAACCTGGACCACCACCAAAAACCTGGCCCCAGCAGCCTGTGAGTGACTTCAAATGGGACTGCTTCCTGTCAGGGCCTTTTTCTCACCCCTTCACATGCCCCCTCCCCAGTGCAGGCTCCGCCCCACTGAACTGGCATATGTGTCCTGTTGCTACCAGCAACTGTCTATGCCTCCTAAGCCTCTTAATTCTGATTGATGGGGAGAAATATGATATTATTTTAGAGTGAATCTGAGCTGCATACTGCCTGGGAGGCAGACCCTCATGTAGCCCACCCTCACCCCAATCCTTAGAGAAAAGGTACTGTTAGGATATGCTCATTACACACAGGCAGCCACCAGAGATTTCTTTTCACCCTGTGGCTTTTGCCCATTTGGCTCAGATAAACAAGGCCCCTTCTCATGGCCTGCTGCTAGCTACTTTAATTTTTACTCCCCCACCCCCAATCAGTTTCTAAAAGAGGTTTTTACCTTGTAGTAGTTTCCAGAACTATTCTTGTAAATGTTTGCACAATCATTTTCTAGAAGTGATTGCATACCCATAACCTCTTCTCAAGTTCCTTTTGGTGTCTCTGTGTCACAGGTATGCATAAGGGCCTTGCTGTCTGTGCTCAGCCTGCTGGTCCCAGCCTTTGAGATTTCAGACTCAGGGCTCCCCCCCCCCGCCCCCCCCCGTCTTGCACACATGCTCTGAAGACTCTGAGTTGTATATTCCTCTCTCCCAGGGCTATCCGTAGAAAAGAACAGAAACAGCCTCTACTTTCAGTGCTACAGTTTGTGACTTTTATTCTAAAGCCAAACACAACTCCCCTCTGGTGGCAGCCTGCTTCTTCAGGCTGGCAGAGCCAAACCAGGATTTCTGGACCTATATAAATCTCTGACCAGACTGCACTCCTCCTCCCCAGAGTGTGTGCAAACCATGGCTTTATTCTCGCCACCAAAATTATCTTTACAAGCATGTCTTGTTCTTCACTTCTAATTCCCCACTGTGTTTGGCAGAATATTTTCATTATCTAAACCATCGGACTTAGCTTTCATTTTATTTTATTTTTCCTGTCTGCGTGTTGCTTTGGAAACCCGTGTGCTATTTTTGAATCATTCATTTACTTGTATTAAACAAAACTTCCTGGAGGGGATTCCCAAAACTTGGCATCGTGTGGGCCCCTTGGGTGGGCAGGAAGCAGACAGGGGTTCCAACGGACTTTAAAGTTCCTAGTAAAGTTGTGTACAAACTCTGATGGTGAATGTCATCATGGTATCATCCATTTGATTAGGACTTTACAGTTTACAAAGGGCTTCCTCGGGCATTATCTCTCTAATCCCAGCAGCAGGAATTTTAAATAGTAAGGATTCCTCAGAAAGGCCCGGTAATGCCTGCGATCCTGCTTAACCAAAGAGAAAGGGAGCAGTGGAAATCGAGTGGGCAGCTGCTGCAGTTTTAATGCACAGAATAAACACAGCTCTGGAGCTCACTTCCTGGACCCCCACTTGAGCAAAGAGGCAAAATGGCAGAAGCCATTGGTACAAGGAAACTCTCTCCTGTGCTCTGGGAGCCTAGAAGTTCCAGTTCTTGCTGGATAGGGGTACCTGGGGGCTCTAGGCAATCCTTGACTTGGGTTCCAATTTAGGTGAAAATGTTAACTGGGGTTGCGGGGAGACTTTCAAATTTAGCAAAGCCAGTGGGCAGTGATGTAGTACTCTTCAGCTACAAAGCATTCTGGGATATCCTTGGGCTTCTGGAGTCTCTTTACTGCAGGCATGGGGTAATTTTCACTACTTGGACACACAGCAGGAATGTGGGCCTCCCTGAGCTCTGATGAAGGCAAACAAGGGTTCAGTCATGTTCGCCCTTCACTCTGAAGCCAGAGCTTGTCTTCCCTGGCAGTTTGTACTTGTTTATGATGACACAGGGAGGGTGGACAGAAAGCTACTCTACAGTTTGTCTTTTTAAACCCAGCCTCCTTAAATAGAGTCCGGCCCTTCTGTAATGTACTGTGAACATCCCTTGCAACTCTCCTCCAAAACTAATTCCTAGAACGCCAGCTAAGAGTCACAAGGTTTAGTTGGTATTTTGGGTCTCCCGATGCTCTTGTATGTTAATCTGTAAAGTTTTATTCTAAGCAGTTTTGGGTGTCAGAGTTCTTGCTGAGGATTGTTTTGTGTGAGGAATGCTAGATACACGAAGAGTACTTTTGGTTACTCTCCGAAAGTGTCTCCTGTAGCATAGGCTGGCCCTAACCTGGCTTTGTAGTGCAGGATGATCTTGGACTTTGAGTCCCCTCCCCTGGCCTTCCAGTGCTAGCACTGCAGATTGCAGCATCATGCATGGTTTATATGCAGTGCTGAGGATGGAACCCAGGCTTCATGCACGTTTGGCACACACTACCAACCAAGCTGCACCATATCCATCATCTACCATTAATGTAATTTGAGCAAGCCTTCCCCGTAAAATATGAAAAAGCTCGGATCCTTTTATAAGTTTTTAAGAGTGAGTAAGAGAGAGAGAGAGGGAAAGAGAGACAGACAGAGACAGAGACAGAGACAGAAGTTATATAACCTATGCTATGGACTTAAACTAATTCCTAACAGGTAAGGAAATCAGCTGATGCTGCCTTTTAGTGACTTCTATCTTTGCTGTCTCTTAGTACTACATTGGATAATCCTTTTTATGAAATAACTGTAGCTGAACCTCCTCTAGCACCCCACAGAAACCACCAGTATAAGGAAATCATGGTGTGTGTGTGTGTGTGTGTGTGTGTGTGTGTGTGTGTGTGTGCCTCTAGAAGCCAGAAGTGAACATTAGCTCTCTTGGAGCTGCAATTAGAGGCAGTTGAGTACCATGTGACGAGAGGGCTGGGAAATGAATAAAGTGTATGAAGAAGTTTTTCTGGTAGAGACTGGGAGCTCTCCAATTCTTCAACACAGTGATAAGTATTTAGAAGATAGCATGATACTATGACATACTTTACAAAAGTTATAGTAATAGCTTTTCTTCTAGGGCTCATGAGCTCTGAGCTCTGAGTTCTTGGCCAGGTTTAGAGAGTACCAGGTAAGAGTTTCCTTCTGTGGAGTGGTTGCCTTAGTCACTGTTCTATTGCTGTGGAGGGACACCATGACTGGGGCAACTCTTATAAAATAAATTATTTATTGGAGGCTTGCTTACAGCCTCAGAGGTTTGGTCCGCTGTCATCATGGTGTGAAGCGTGGTGCCAGGCAGGAGTGTGCTGAAGAAGTACCTGAGAGGTACATTCAGATCTGTGAGCAGAGAGACTGAGGCCGGGTATATCCCAAAGCCACCACTGTCTTCTTTACTTCTTCTTAACAAGGTCATACCTCGTAATCCTTCTCAAATAATGCTACTCCTCAAAGACTAAACAATCAAACATATGAGCCTATGGAGGCTGTTCTTACCTAGATTCAACAGTGGCCCTGAATATTAAATCTAACCAGAAAACTCTTGGCTATACACCTGATATTCATACCTAGGGAGGTACATGAGAAGAAAGGATACAGGAGTTGACGTAGGGATAAGGAGAGTACATATGGTCAAAATACA
Source organism: Micromys minutus (assembly GCF_963924665.1). Taxonomy (NCBI): domain Eukaryota; kingdom Metazoa; phylum Chordata; class Mammalia; order Rodentia; family Muridae; genus Micromys; species Micromys minutus. The sequence goes on along the minus strand of NC_137975.1, from coordinate 18,597,154 downwards.
TTGTATGCATATATGGAATTTAAAAGAAAGATCTTAAAATAGCAAAAACAAAGCCAACACAGTGGAACTCAACTGGAGAGCACTGCCCAAGGTGGGCCTCTACTTACATGCACATGTCTGCAAACACACCTGTACATATCACATGTATACATATATAAACAATTGTGAGATACAAATGTTCTCTGGCAGCTTACAGTTTAGGAGGGAAAAGGACATAATCAGTTCTACCAGGTCCCCAGTGTGGGGCTGATTAGAAAGAAACAGAGATGAGTTCAGAAGGATGCCTGGAGATAAGTGTTGGAGGACGTTCCTGGGGGGGGAGACAGTCACTCCAGGGTGACTCATACGTGAAGAGGGGAAAGAGTCATTATATCAGCAAAAGGCTTGAGCATGGGAGCTTGGGGGGATGCCTGAGTGGTTGGCATGCTGGCCACACAAGATTCAGATTCCCAGAATCGAGGTAAAAACTACCAGCTGGTATGACAGCCTTGGAAGGAAAGTCAAGGGTCCTTAGAGTGAACTGGGCAGCAAGAATAGCCACATCAGGGAGCTCTGGGTTTGATTGAGAGTCACTGCCTCAGTAAATACAGTGGAAGAGTGATTGATGATGATTCATCACATCAAGCCTGAATATCCAAATGTGTATACATCCTGTTTCATATGCCCACACAAATGAAAACATGCATACACGTGTGAAAGTGGAAAGAGAAAAAAGAAGGAACAGGAGGAGGAGGAGGGAAAAACGAGGGGAAGAGAGAAGAGGAAGAAGAGAGAGAAAGGAGGAAGGGAAGGAAGAAGGGGGACACGTGTCAAACTCTTACTGTACTCTGTGGCTCCTGGAATTCTGAATTTCGTTCCTCATTCTTGTGCTGCAGGTAATCAACCACAGCGTCACCTCCCCAGTCAAAAGATGAACTCACTCTCCCCTTCCATCTACTCCTTAACACATATGCTGTCGACCTAAGCCAGACCCGGATCACATTGTGAAAAGTGTTGAGTTTCTTCAGTATACTTTGTGTTGTTATCAGTGAATGGACCTAGCAGGAAATGTGATATGTACTCAGTTCAGAGAGAGACAGCTTTGGCAAGGTTGCATCTTGGCCCTGAAACTCTTGATAAGAGAGTTGTAATAGTAACGAAGGCACCTAGCCTAGTCTGTGAGTCCCACTCAAGCCCCATGCACTGGGGATCATGTGAGAGAAACCCACCCCGATTCCTCTACCCATTCAGTGATAAGGGAAGAGGTGGATGGAGGTCGCTTTGGTAAATGGCTATTTCAACAGATGATTCTAGACATTGACTTCCACAGGCAAGAGGTAAGACACAGTTTCCCTTTGTAGATATTAAACACTAGGTTAGTAGAATTCTTTGTTCTGTCTAGAGCTGACAGGGAGAGGCAGCTTCTGAGTGTTCTGGCCTTGGAAACCTATGGTGTAAAATGAGGTGAATGAACTCGCGTCCACAGAAGGGTAGGAAAGTGTGTTTCATTTTTTGGCCTAAATTGGGGACAGGGCAGAAGAAACATGTCACTAAAGGCCAAAGGAGACAGCTCCCAGGAGGAATACTCCCTGCAAAGCCCCTGTGGTCCGACAGTTCATTAACTGCAGAGGTGGCTCAGCCTCAGCAGCATCAGGCTTGTGGCTTGCACATGTCCTTGCTGTAGTGACTGCTTGGCTGTGATGGAAGAGATCCCCAGAGATGGGAGAGCAGTATCTCTCCTTCCTGCCCCCATCTCTGGTCTCTGGCATGGTTGTATTAGCACAAGCGAGAACAGTGGGCACACATCTATGTGTGTATGTAAGAGCAGAGGAGGACATCAGGTGACCTGCTCCAGCACATGCTTAACCCGGGGATAGGCTGTTGGCTGGCAAACCATAGTTGTCATCCTCCTGTCTTTACCCTGAATGACGCTGGGATTCCAGCTGTGAGGGAACTCACACCTGGCTCAGTACACACAGGGTGGGGATTCACACTCAGGTCCCGTGCTTGCACATCAGCAATTTTCTCCACTGAGCCAACCCCACGGCCCATAAAATATCTTCTTCCTAAATAAAACATTTTATTGGATTATAGCTAGACATTATGAGGATTGCCAAGCCTTTAATCTGGATATGAGAGAACTATTCAAACACAGAAAGTACAGTTTATTGTTTATGAAGCCAAAATACATACGTGTATCATGTCTAGTTTTTATTTCATGAAAACACAATGTCTTTTTAGAATGGAAAGTTTTTTTTTTTTTTTTTTTTCAGAGCTGGGGAGATGGCTTAGTGGGCAAAGTGCCTGCTGCAAAAGCCCGTGGACAGAAGTTCAGATAATTAGCACCCAGGTAAAGCAGCACATTCCTGTAATCATTGTAGGAGAGAGAGACAGAGTCCAGGACTTGCTGAATGGCCAGTCATTCCAGCCTGAAATGTGTGTTTTAGCTTCAGGCTCAGTGAGACAGCATCTCAGAAAACAAACAAACAAACATGGTGGAGGGCAGTTGATTAAGATATCTGACTGAGACCTCTAGACTCTAGATATGCATATATAGGTGTGTTCTCTCTCTCTCTCTCTCTCTCACACACACACACACACACACACACACACACACAGAGAGAGAGAGAGAGAGAGAGAGAGAGAGAGAGAGAGAGAGCTCTGTCCTCCAACTCTCCCCCCATCTATAAATATGTATGTATATATGTATGTATGTATATATGTATGTATGTATGTATGTATCACACCTGAGATTGACCTCTGGCTTCCACACATAAACACTTGTATTTACACTCATTTGCACACACAAACACACAAAACTGTTAGAGGGCACATGCATGGGCATGTGTCGGTTTTCTGTTTTCCTGTGTGATGGGGACTAGGAACAGATGCTCGCCATCAGGTTTCTCAGAGTCCATGTGAGAGGATGTGTTTCCAGTTCAGTGCTTTTCCACTGAGGAAGTGCCCAGCAGAGCATCTGTCCTTGGTGTCCAAGGAACCTGTGGCCTTGTCCTCAGCTGCCCCTTCATGTTTCAACAGGCATGCCTGGCACAGTTTTTCACACGCCTGAAGTGATGTCTATGCCCAGGCTGTTGACTTGGTGGGATCCAGGGATTAGTAAGCACAGGACTCAGACACCCAGAGACCCATCTAGTGGTCACTGTGATGTGGTCACCCTGCCTTGCCCATTTCTGCCTGCTTCTGGGCTGTTGGCCAGCTGTTTCTGTCCTAGGTCAAGGCCCTGTTGTGCTCAAGCCCTGGCAGCTGACTTGGGTGACTGCCTCTTGCATTTTTATGAGATATTTCTCTGCTTTCATTACTCCCAGTAGTGCTGCTCAGTGGTTAGATACCATATCGATCTCTGAGTCCCCTCTAAAGACCCTGCTGATAACAACAAGCCAACACACGTAACCCAGTCCCTCATTTCAACTATTCCAGCACCCATCCCCTGTACTTCTCTACCAACGCACTGCCTTGTCTTTACCCAGCGAGTTTAATTAATGTGGCTGGTATGCACCTGAGTCTTGAGCCCTGTAACATGGCTTATTTACCAGTAGCTACATCTGGAAGAAAACCGACTTCCTGCTTCCCTTCCCTTCCCCAGTAGACACCAACTGCCACTATCAACTCACCTAGAAGTGGGTCTTAAGCGCTTTTTCATGTTCCACCATACCAGCATATATGATGAATCTTGTATAGTTCTTGTACAGGCCAACAACAGCCTGTGTGAGCCTGCGTGTAAAACATGCTGTTACATGCAGAAGACACTGTTTCATGTCAGCAGCCTCCGAGTGCTGTCTCACAACCTCTCTTCCTTTCCTCTGAAACATTTGGAAGGAAGTGTGATGTAGGGATGAGCCCTTGGAGACAGTGTCCAATGCCCCTGATTCATTACTGATTGCAGAGCCAGTAAGTGTGGGAATCTTCCGTAACAGTTTGCTGTGAGAGACTGGAGAACGATGAAGGAAGAAAGGCTGGGATGGAGGTTCCCTGGGGGATGGGAGTATTCAGAGCTCTCTGAGAGCACATTCGGGCTTCCAGTGCAGGCTCTAGCTATTTGTTACAAACTTTGTGCCTCTGAGCAACACATTGGTATTATCTCATTTCTAGAAATCAGAAGGCCAAGCATAAATCTGTGGGCAGGGCCACATTCTTTCTGAGAGCTTCAGGGACACAGGAGCCTTTCCCACAGTTAATAGGCTGTCCAATGCCTTGCTGTGTGGCCCTTCCAGCAGTAATGTCCCTCTGACCCATGCCTCCATCTGAATAACTTCTGTGGCTGGGACTTGTCTGAGTTCCCTACAAAGACCCTGCTGATGACATCAAGCCAACCCAGGTAACCCATAATATGCTCTATCTTGAGATTCTTCATTATGTTTGTCAGACCTTCCTTGCTATGTGAGATTCCAAACCCACAGGGGATTGTGGGGTACGGGAAAAGGGAGGAAGCATTCTGACACATTATTTTAATTAATGGGAATAAGTCATAGAGGATAACATATGAATGTGGATTAGCTGAGGTGAGCTTTTGAAAGCTGAATTACAGTCTGTGACAAAGACCTTTAGAGGCCAATTCCAAGGTAGGAAAGGAGAGGGAAACAAAGTGGGGAGGCAAGAAAGAGGGGGGAAAGGGGGAAGAGAGACATAAAGAGAAAGGGGAAGGAAGGAGGGAAAGAAAAACAGGAGAGGGAGAAAACAGGGAGAGAGGAAAAAGGGAAACCGATGTGGCGTAGAGAGAACAGGAGGGGAAGGTGTCAAGAAGAGGTGGAACAGCAAGCAGGAGGGGCGAAGGAGCAGGAGAAAGAAGGGGGAGGAAGAAAGGGAGGGGAGGAGAGGAAAATAGCAGAGAGGGAAAGAACATAAGAGACTAAGGAGGTAAGGAGCGAAGGGGGAGGGGAGGAGGAGAGATTGCATTCACTTCAGGACCACTGCCAGCCTCAGACTTAGCACTGAGGGAGAGGGCTGTGTCTGTGAGGCCAGAGAAAGTGTGAAGTGGAAATTAGGAAGGAACAGATGGCTGTTGCTGAGGGGCAGGACTGGCTCTGGTGACCAATTGGTAGGAAACAGAGAGAAGTCTGTATTGGGTGTGGAGTTGAACTAGATCAAAGCTGAAGGCCATTGCTATGATTCAGCGGAACTCCCAGCTGTGTGCAGATGACACTTACAGCAGCAGTAAGGCTCACCAGGATCTTTGGTCTTGTTCTCGGGTTTTTGACTTTAATAAACAAAGGCCCAAGAAGTTCAGATAGGTTTACTAAGGACATGTGGGAAGGCAGTGTCGAAATTTGAGCTGGAGACCACAGCACTTGTCTCTAGTCCTGTCTTCCTTCCAGTAATGGAGGTCCTCCCCTCTCCCCTGATCTACTGATGTGTCTGTGGGTAGGTGCACATGTGTATATGGTCATGTGTCCATTGTTTGGAGGTCAAAAGGCAGCCTCATTTATCCTTAGATGTTTCCCACTTCTACTGATTGGGATAGCATCTCTTCCTGGCCAGGTGTGATGGGCTGACCATGTCAATGAGCCATAGGTAAGCCTCTGCCTCAGCTTCCCCAGTTCTGGGATCACAAGTGTGAACCTTGCCTGACCTCCTTACATGGGTTCTAAAGATCAACTAGGTCCTTGTCCTTGAGCTATCTCTCCTGCCCATACCACTGTGTGGGATGCCTTTTGCTGGGAAGAGACTGTACCAGAGGGAGGGTGTTGAGGGCACAAAACTATAGAGAATGGGAGAGCTGACTTGCTTCATAGACCGGAAGGGAGTGAACATGTGTGATATCCCAGACATTTTAGGCCTTCAGGTTGCCAGGGTATCTGATTGGATGGAGGTCTTCTTCTCTTCTTTCTGAGTAGCATATGTCAAGGGGTGCAACATGCACCTCTATGCAATTGGTGTAATTTGAAGAAGAGATAGTGAGAGAGTCACTTGGTCAAAAAAAAGCATAGAACCGAAGGATTGTTTGTGACTGGTTCACAGAAAAGCAGCTACACGGTGGCTTAGATCCTTGTGGCTTCCTCTCTGCAAAGAGTCTGTTTTCCTCCTGGTCAGCAACAGTTGCATTGACGGAACATTCACAGACCTTTTTAGGATGAATTCCTCAGCTGCCTTCAACACTTCATCAATAATGTGATCTGTCTATTAGTAAGCAATTAACATGTGACCTTATTGGCAGAGAGACCACTCATTCCTTGACAGGGTTTAAAATACCCATTTCCTGTTTCCTCAGAGAGGAAGACATTTGAACGTATTTCAGAGAAATTCTGGAACGTGTATGTGCAGATAAACTTAAAGAGCTGCCGCAGAAATGGTTGCCTTGGCGACTGGGGAGATGGCTCAGCAGTTAAGAGAACTTACAGTGAGAACGTGATGATGCAAGTTCAGGTCTCCAGAAACCATGCCACAAAGCATGAATATGGTCATGCTGTAACCTCAGCGTTGTCGGGGGCAGAGAAGGCACATAGCTGGGGCTTGCTGCCTAGGACCCCAGCTCTAGGTTCAGTGAGAGACCCTGTCTCAAGGAAGCAAGGTATGGAGTGATAGATCAAGATATCCAGAGTCTTCCTCTGGGTTTAAAAAAAAAACAGGTATGCATGCTAAACACATACTCACCCCACCCTGTCCTGCAAACAAACAAAAGAAACTGTTGGGAGTCAATGGGTTTCCAAATGGTTAGGAGCTTTTCTCTGTCCTTTGAATGCAATCCTTTCAGGAAAACTCCAGTGCATCTTTAACCATTAGGGCATTGTTCACATTTAGTGCTGTGTGTCTGACTTGAATGCTTGTTACCTCATGAGACCTTGAGTCTCCAGAAGTTGCTGTTTTTGTTTATTATTATTGTTGTTGTTATTATTATTACTATTTTTGTTGCAAGTTGTACAATTTGAGGGGAAATTAAAATCAATCAATAAATAAAATCAAATCTAACAAATTTTAAGGGAATAAAGAGTTAACATGGAATAAAATTGTTGAATGGGATAACTATATTTTTACCATCCCTCATCTTTTGTATCAGCATCATTAAGGAGTTGGTCATAAAACAGCCATTAGTCTTACTAGAGCAAGGTTTGTGTAGTGAAAATTATGCAGGTCCCTGGCAACCATTAAGATAATTGAGTCATTAAAAAAACTTTTATACAAATATATGTGAGGTCCAGGGTGATCCCTCAGTGTGCATATAGAGTGGATAATGACCAAGTAGGCATATTTAAGCATTTCTTCTCCTCAGATGTTTAATTTACATGCAATGAACACTTGTTCATGCATATGGGGCACAGTATGATGTCTCAGTGCATGTACTTGGGCAGAGCTTGTGCTGGTCCTGTCAAGGGAGTTCTGTTCCAGCCTCCTCGGTGTTGCTTTGTTTGCAGCCTTCCAACTATTCATTTCTTCATCAGGTTGTAAGACGTGCCTAAGCCCCTCACCCCCTGTGTTGTGGAGCTGTAACATTTAAGGCTGAGTGTAATAGTGTTTGCGCTGACGCTGTTCTGGTAGCCATGCTCATCGCTGTGGTAAAATACTCCACAAGAAACAATGGGAAGGAGGAGGGTTTGTTTGGCTTCTGCTTTGAAGATAGCATTCTTCATGACAGGGAAGGTATGGTGGCAGCTGGGGGAGGCATGGTGCAGGTGTGGGAGGGAGTGAACAAGAGGAAGGATTGGGACATAAATTCTACCAGTCCCTACTGACTTACCTTCTCATAAGTCACCAAAAGTTCCACAACCATCTCAAACAGCGGCACCAGACGAGGACCAGGTGTTCAAGGTTCCAGACTTCATTTTTGTACACTGGTTTTTAAAATTACCCACGTTTGAGGAAGAGCATGGAAAAAGTCTAGCTATCTGACTTCTTTTACTTACCATGCTGTTTCTTCATCCCACCATCACAATTCATTCTGCTAGAAACCAGAAGACAGTAAATATTTTCACATTTATTTGTTTATTTACTTAGTGTGTGTGCCTGTCTGTCTTTGTGGGCTATTGACTGTGTCCTGACTAGAGGACAATTTGAAGGAGTTAGTATTCCTATTACATGAGAGCTTGACGTTAAACTTAGGCGTTTAGGCTCGGTGGCAAACCCCTTTACTCCTCCTTAGCATCCATGGTAGGACAGTTTATAAGAAAAGAACCCAAGGCTCTGTCCCAAATTGTATATTTCATTCCTCCTTAAACATAGCTAAACACATTAAATGTTCATACACAGAGCACAATTTGAAGGTACCCACAATTATAAATAGTATATTTGCTATGTGTGATTTCATTTGGAAAAATGTCAAATTGTGTACACTACATCAAGCAGGAGAAATCAGACTTAGAGAAAACAATAAAAATCCCAGTCTAAAGCAATGCTGGACTGAGAAGCTTTTGGAAAATAGAGATCAAGAGAGGAGTAAAATCCCTAAAATTCTTATTCTGTGGAAGGCCTGCCTGAACGCCTCCTGGAGGCAGACCCTGTACTGTCTTGCTGTTCATTCTTCTTTTCTGAATCCGTCCTCCTTTAATTCTGGACAAGAACTTATAAAAAGAAAGGAATTTAAAGGAAGGAGTGGGAGGCCATGGAACAGTGTCTTCCAGGCATGGTATGGTGGCTGTGCCCTTGGCTCCTCAATGGCTGTGATTACAGGTTGACTATTTAGGCCTGTCAACATTTTACCTTTGGAAGAGGAGGAATCACTGAGGGGTTCTCTGCAGTTTATGAATAGTCAGTAGGGAAAAGAATCATGAAGCTCCGATCATCTCTAAGGGTCTAGAAGGAGTTAATGACTTCTAGAAGGGAGAGGGGGCATTTTCTGTAGTGGCACTAAGTAAACTCATTGGGTACCAGGCATCCAAAGCAAAGCAAAACAAAACCACAGCTAGGATAGTGGCCTGAAAGCAGATAGAAGTGGGGTTTGTTGGAAGAGGGACGGAATCAACAAAAGCAAGACAGGAAGACAAGAGAGCATAACTGGGAAGTGTGAACAAGCCATAGTATCTACATTTGCAAAGTAAACTTAGCATATTTAACCACTATATGCTAGTAAGTTTCAGAAAGACTGCATTGTATGTTTTAGTCCTGTGCCCCTTCCGATACTCACAGGACAAGGATTCAGAGGTTCCATGAAGTACTAATTGAGTGCAGAATGGAACCTGGGGAAGCCTGGCTATCCAGACATTGTGGTATCCCTGGTCTCCAGGAGGCATTGCCCCAGCCCCCAGCCCATGGCTTCAGGAACTTTTGCAAGTATACTTTCTTTATAAGATCTCTAATGCTCTCAGCTGTTTCTGGTCTAACTTTGACTTTAATTGTCAACTTGACACAATCCAGAATTATCTAGAAGTAGCTTCCCAATGAAGAAATTTCTAGATTGGTTGGCTAATAGGCATCCTTGGGGTTGATTTTTCTTAATTGGGTTAATTGAGGTAGGAGACCGGTTTGGGGCCTAGCGTCCAAGTCTGAAGGAAAAGGCAAGAAAAAGCCGAGCACTAACACATACGCGTTGGTTCATTGCTCTCTGCTCTCTACTGTGGATGTATGTGCTCAGTGGCCTCGGGTTCCTTCCACATTAATTTCCTGAAATGATGGGACTGTGGGCAAAACTTTAGCTGGGGGTATTTTTTTTTACCACAGAAGCTATAATTTAGTTAGAATTTCTTTTGCTGTGATGAAACATCATGACCAACAGAAACTTGAGGAGGAAAGGGTTTACTTCTGCTTACACTTCTAAGTGGCAGTCCATCAACAACGGCAGGCAAGGAGGGAATTCAAACAGGGCAGGAACCTGGAGGCAGGAACTGATGCAGAGGCCATGGAGGAGTGCTGCCTAGTGCTTGGTCCCCATTGCCTATTCAGCCTGCTTCTTATAGAACCCACTAGCCCAGGGATGGCACAGCCCACAGTGAGATGGGCCCTCCTCTACTGATCACTAATTAAGAAAATGCCAAACAGCTGGAACTTATCGAGGTATTTTTCCCCACTGAGGCTCTCTCTTGTCTGATGACTTGAGCTTATGTCCAGTTCACATAACAATAGGCAATATAAGCAGGAAACAAAACTAAGACATAGGTACTGGATACACTCCAGGGAATTGGTTTTATTCCTTGCTAATGTAGAAGTTTGAAGAGGATTGTCCTCCCAAACAGTAGGAGCTGTTGAAAGAATACATGTATTTGCTAACTAGCTTTGTAAGTCTGAGGACAGCCTGTGCTTGCCTTTCCATGAGCAGACGGTTGGTTGACAAGCAGTCTCCCTCCCCTGTGACTTTTCTCCTCCTCAGGACAGTATAGTTGTCCTTAACCTCATTCTAGCACTTAGTACCTGTTCATCACCAGGGCTTTCTCCTGAGAGACTGAATCCCCACATCATTCCTGTCTCCATTCTTTTCTCAGTCTCGCCTCCTCCGTGAGCTCTGTCTCCATAACTCCAGACCCAGACCACTATCCTCTCTGTCTCCGAATCACAGCTGTTGAAACATTACAGAGCTGACTGTTCCTGCATTGTAACCACTTAGTGCCTGCTAGCATTGCCTACCTCCCCCCATCTCTCTCTCTCTCTCTCTCTCTCTCTCTCTCTCTCTCTCTCTCTCTCTCACTCACTAAATCTTCCCTTTTTAATCCCAAGAAAAAGTCCTGGAGAGCTGTGGAAATATTTTTTGTACGATTACAAATATTTCTGTCATTTTGCAAATACTAGCATATTGGCTAAATGGTTTATTGAAATTTATTATCTGTTCATACTTCCATTCTTCTCAAGTTGTCTGACTTCACACTTACTTATAATATATAACTTTATATGGATTTTTATAGAGAGGTATTTATGCTTTGAATTTATATCAGATTTTCATTTTAAGTAGGAAAGGTACTTGTCATTTTTTAAGGATTTATTTTGCTTGTAATATGTGTGTTTGGGTATGCACAAATGCCTGACCTTTAAAACAGTACTTTTGTTGGAGTGGAGCAGACATGCGGATTGACACACAAGCAGTGTTTCCTTGATTTGTCACAAAGCCTAAAGCCATCTCATCAGCTCTGGGATAAAGAAAAAGAAACCAGAAATGAATGCTTCCTGTTTCTGTTTTAGTCACCTGCACATACTATGCTGATTTCTGTTACCAAAGATGGTTTCTCTCACATTGAGCTTTATATAAGGAACGTTCTGTCCTTGTGTTTTGGCTTTCCTGCATTTCTCTGTTCGCATTGTGCAGTTCACCTATATTAATATAAGTATTTGTGAACTGACTCAGTAATGGAGAACACAACAACTTTTTATATAATGGCCTACAGGTGGGCAGATAGAACTTCTGGGACTTCCATGAAGCTTGTTGGTACCAACATTCTTATATACTCGTGTATACCAATGCATATTCATGCGTGTGCGTGTACTTGTGCAGGCATGTATGCATGTGGAGCACAAAAGGCCAGCATATATTCTAGCATTCTGACCTTGTCCTCTTTTATTTTATTTTTGATCACTCATTTGCTTCACTAATGGGCCAGACTGGCTGACTAGCAAGCCCCAGGGGGTCCACCTGTATCCACCTCCCCAGAGCTGGGCCCGTAAGCACATATTGTCCTGGTTTATTATACTGGTTCATAAGATCTACCTCAGGTCCTTGTGTGGCAGGTACCTCAGTAACTGAGCTACTTTCTCAGCTTCCCTGCAGGAGTTTTGCTTCTTGACTACACAGCTGTCCAGCTGTGGTTAATGCTGTCTCAGGAGGACCCAGGTATCACACCCATTTCTACTCCACCAGCTGAGTATGAAACTCCTGTATGTTTCATGTTCTTGCCAATAGACATTTCACATTTTCCAGTCCTTAACTGAATATGGAAACTGAGTGTGGCATCCTGTAGCTTTCCTTCTAACATTTTTGGAATGCATATTTGATAATAGAAGTTCTTCATATGAAGAAAATTAATTATTAGCTTTCTCGTGTCATGCTTCTGATTTGCTCCAACTTCCTGAAGAAGCCTTTGATAATCCAAAAGCCATCAGAATACAGATTTTTATCTGTGGTTTTTTTTAAAGAGCATTTATTTCTGTTTTTTCATATTTTTTATCTGTGGCCTTTAGGTATACATTTTTGAAGAGTACTATCCGTTGAGAATTGATGATTATTTCTTCCCCAAAGGTAGCCACAGTCTTTCAGATATTTTCTTCTCTTTATTTTAGAAGATGCAAGAAGTGTTATGTTTGTATGTGAGTATGTGCACACGAATTCAGTTGTACATTTAGGCCAGGAGTCAGATCTCTGGGAGCTAGAGTTCTAGGTGGTTGTCAGTTCCCTGGTGTGGGTGCTGGGAACTGAGTCCAGTTCTCTGGAAGAGCAGATACACTTGTAACCACTGAGCACATTTCTTGCTCCATCAATTTTGTAGCATAATGTGTAGGTGTGTGTTTAGATCTCCCTTTTGTTCTTTGTGCATTTATTTATTTCTGGCTCAATACAGTGTTTTACTTCTGTATCTCTAGTCATCCCCAAGTCTGAGTTCTATAACTTATGTCAATCTTCTTTAAGGTTGTCTTGGGTGTTGTAGATTTTAATATTTTGAGTGTCACACTAACTGTGTGTAAAGTAACACACTATAAACAGTAAGCTGTCAGTAACTTTTATGAGACTGAAGTGAGTCAAGATAAAGGCAAAAAGGAAATTAACCAGTGGGGGAACAGAGCATGCTGGAATCATGTTCTGACTGTGTGGATTTTCAGGCTGATGAAAGCTGCTGAGAAGATGAAGGGGCCATGGTTTGTTTGCAGTGTGTATGATGCAGTGGTTTGTTTGCAGTGTGGATGGTGCAGTGCTGTGGTTGCATTGTAGATGGTGCAGTGGTTTGGTTGCAGTATTTATGGTGCAGTGGTTTGGTTGCATTGTAGATGGTGCAGTGGTTTGGTTGCAGTATGTATGGTGCAGTGGTTTGGTTTCAGTGTGCATGGTGCAGTGGTTTGGTTGCAGTGTGATCATGCAGTGTAAATGGTATAGTGGTTGCAGTGTGGATGGTGCTGATTGGTTGTAGGGTGTATGGTACAGTGGTTTGGGTGCAGTGTGGATGGTGCAGTGGTTTAGTTGTAGAGTACATGGGGCAGCAAGGCATACCATCAAGGTGAATAAAGTCACCCTTGGAGTGGGAAATGACATTATTCTAAGAATGGTGCCTTTATCCAGTTATGTATCAAACGTGAATATAAATATTAGTAGTGTTGGTAAGGATACATCTTGGCAGATCTCACAAATTTATCTCACAAAAATATCTGGAATGAGATTTCTAGGAACAGTCAGATTTTGAACAGACAGTGATTAAAGTATGTAACAAAAGAAAACCTAGTTTCATTTGACAATTTTCCCTGTCTGTCTGTCTGTCTGTCTACATATTTACTTATTTTACATCCTTAGTACAGCCCCTCTCCTCCCAGTGCCCCCATAGAGCCCCTCCCATCTTACTCCTTCCTTTCTCATCTGTGAAGGGGAAGCCCCACCCCACACACCCTGGCATATCAAGTCACTGCAGGAGTATGCACTTCCTTTCCCAATGAAGCCAGACAAGGCAACCCAGTTAGGGGAACAGGATTCACATCAGGCAACAGATTCAAGGACAACCCCTGCTGCAGTTGTTGGGAGACCAATCTGCACATCTGCTACATGTGTGCAGGGAGCCCAAGTTCAGCCCAGGCTTGCTCTTTAGTTGCTGATTCCTTTCTTGTGTACTTTTCCAGCTTGCCAACCAACCATTTTCCTGATGAGAGAGTCTCAAATCAATAGATCAATCAATAATTAATTTTTGACCCTCTGAGAGAGGGTCTCCTATAATTCATGATGGCCTAAAGTGTGGAGCCAAGGGTAAATTCAGTGTCAGATCATCCTTCCTCCACCTGGGATTTTGGGTGTGAATGACCATGCCAGGCTTATGCTGTGCTAATGTTGGAACTTAGGACTTCCTGCAAGCGGGGTAAGCATTCCACAAACTGAACATATCCGCAGCCCACAAAAGACAAATCTTAAATCAAAAGCAGCTCAGGACTGTGGAGCATAGCTCCTTGCCTGCAGAGTATGTGGACAGCAAGAGGAAGGTAAATATGAGGGTGAGTGGCATGGTATGCCAAAGGGTTCAAGAGCAAATGCTTGGCTGAGGAGAACGAGAGAGAGAGAGAGAGAGAGAAGTGGGGGGAGGAGAACTTTTTTGTATTTATTAGAGCATCAGAATCAGAGCTCACAAATGTTTGTCATCTATATATTGTCACTCTTTGCAGCCTAATTTAGAAATGCCTTTAAGTTTGTCCTTATTTAAAGCCAAGCATCCATCAAAGAGCATAGCTTCAGCTCATAAATACCCAAGCTCAGGCTGGACAGGACCTAGATAAGTGGACAGGGTTGAAAAATGAAGCTTTCAACCCTGGCCTCTATGAGCAGGGTAAGAAATAGTTTCATTTTGTGTGTTTTGCAGGGAAGGGGACCAATTGGCTTCTGAAAGATAGTTTCCATAGCTACTGGGTGGAATCGAAGGCAAACTCGGCGGTGGGGATTTTTCCTACATTACCTGAGCTGCTGTTAGGTAGCTAGTGGGGCAAGCAGTTCTCAGAGCTCCCGCTGCTCCATAGAGAACGCTGGGCAAGGTGCAGCTTCCGGGAGTTATCCTTTCCCAGGCCTCGCATAAGGACTCCATCTTTCAACTAGAGTGGTCTTTTTACTCAAAACAAAACAACACCAAACATGACTCGAACAGCTCTGTTTATGTACAGCTCCAATGAGCACTTCCTGTCTCTGGTGATTAAAACTTAGGCTTGTTTGTGATGTTTTTAAAACAAAACAAAAAATAAAAATAAAACAACCCAGAAGGCTGCACATAACAATTGGAAAAATCTAGGATCACTTTTCCCAAGTACTGAAAAGATGAGTATGAGAAAAAAGTCTTCACAGGACGCAAACAGTGATTGTCCTTTCTGCTTAAATGTAATATGGACGTCCAAGAACACCCAATACTTTAAAATCTAAAATAGAAACAGTATTTCTGTTTTTGGAGGGGTGTAAGCTACACACCCTAGCTTACCAAGTTACTCTAGTTTTATCAACCAGTATTGATATTCACAATCTTCTGATCTTTTGTATGGAGCACTGTGCCATATAAGCTGCAAAACAAACCAACAAAAACACAACAACAACAACAACAAAAGCCTTCCCAGTGATTACCTACAAGATATCATGGAATATTAATTTTTGGTCTGTCTGTCTGTCTGTCTGTCTGTCTGTCTGCCTGCCTGCCTGCCTGCCTGCCTGCCTGCCTGCCTGCCTGCCTGCCTCTCTCTCTCTCTCACTCTCGCTCTCTTGCTCTCTCCCCCTCCCCCTCCCCCCTTCTCTCTCTCTCTCATGTGTGTGTGTGTGTGTGTGTGTGTGTGTGTGTGTGTTCATGGAACACCTTGTGATAGTCTGCTTTCTCTTTCCATGATATGTACTGATGGTCATACGTAGGTCGTCAGGCTCCATGGGAAACCCCTCTGTTTAGAGTTCTTTCACTGCCATGGAACAGGTGTCTTGCTTGTGAAAACATGATCGAATTTGTTGTGTGAAAAGCCACATCCTTTTAGTTTTAACATAGTGTAATTCTGAGAGTGAGTCAGCAATTGTCCTTTCCTAAAGGACTGTTAATTTAACTGTTGAGAAAAAAAGAAAACATGCTCTTCGATGAAATTTGATACTGACAGCATTTGCCCATTTTCAAAAATGGGTTGGAGAACTAAAAGTAGAAATTGGGCTGGTTTTGTATTTACTGTTTGTTGTTGTTGTTTTATAATTTCCATATCTGAAATTCCCCCGCATCACTCAGCTCCTTCTGAAATGTACTTGAGAGGGAGACTGAGGAAGATGTACCGTGCCCTTATAGCCCTGGGGCTATAAAGAGCCCGACATTTGCAGAGAGAGGTGCACAGTCTCAATGAAGAGGAGAAAATGCCTTTTTAACTCCAAGTCAGGACAGAAGATTCCACTGTCAGCCCCTGTCAACCCTCTTACAGCTCTGGGAACTTCCGCTCTAAAAAAATGGTCAGACCCAGGAACAGGGCTTCTTATATGAGCTGCTGAAGACTAGATAAGGGGCCATGTTTATAAATACAAATTACATTGTGCAAACATTATCCAAACAAGGATTCTTGGGAAAGGTCCAAAAGTCAGATTCCAGAGATGACAGTCTTTACTGATTTTCGATGATGTCTTTAATGAACTTTGTGTTCTTTCTGGGAATGGTGAGGGTGAGAGAGTGTTGTGTCCTTACGGGCGCTTATTTGTTGATGCACAGTAGCGCTGTGAACTGTCACATACAATCCAAACAAGGGAGAGAAACAATTCCTCTGATATTGAGCAGCAAACACTTCCTGGAATGAAGTTGCAGGAAGCATGCGTACTTTATAGTCCAACACTGGAACACTCCATACAGAGCCTAGGAGTTCAATTGGAAGACCCAGCTTGCTCTCCAGAAGCCAGTTAACTGTGCCTGCTGGTCATACACAAGAAGCAGAAAGGGAAGCATTTGCTGAAGATTAAATTTTTCACCAAGAGACTAGTAAGGTAAGATAATTTGGAAAATTTGAAAACTGGGGATTCTTCTTGGATACTCCAAATTTTCCTTTCTGTAAGACAGTCAACATTAAAAGGTGTAAGTGTGTGTGTGTGTGTGTGTGTGTGTGTGTGTGTGTGTGTGTGGTGATTATCCTGCCTTGACGAAAAATAGAGGCAGATGCCTTCCATCCAATGAGTGCTTTGTAAATCACATTATCAGGACTTACGTAAAAGTGTTACCCAAGATTTCCTATAGAGGAGGTTGGTGGCACTGCCATATGCCATCTTGGGTCTGAGCCAGAGACACACACTGGAAGGCTTTTACATCCCAGCCGTCTCCTCCTGCCTGGCAAAAGGGAGAAAAAGGCACTTTTTTTTTTTTTTTTTTTTTTTTTTTTTGTATGTGGTCTAAGTGGGCAAGTTATTTGTACACAATGGGAAGTTAAAATTTCATTTCCACATGAAATTAGTGAATAATGCCTTTCAAGACTCATTGAATAAGCATGCCCAAGACTCCGTCAGCATCCAGAGTCTGTTCGGGATGCCCACCATCTGGATGGGAATGGAATGAATCAGTTACCTAGTTACTTTGGTAGGGGGTGGGGGAATCAGAAGTAGGGTGTGGCCAAGGGGATGTGTCTGGATTCTGTACTGAGTTTTTGGCTATTTCATCCGGACTTTGATGTGAGCCAGGTTTGTCTCTGTCAGATTCCATGCAAAT
Organism: Micromys minutus; assembly: GCF_963924665.1. Taxonomy (NCBI): domain Eukaryota; kingdom Metazoa; phylum Chordata; class Mammalia; order Rodentia; family Muridae; genus Micromys; species Micromys minutus. The sequence continues at coordinate 18,579,935 of NC_137975.1, read as the reverse complement.
ATGTACTGGTCTAATATGTTATACCACAGATATGTGCTCTTTGATCTCCGTGTGTCTGGATAACATGTCTGTGCTTAATACTTTTAGGCTTCTGCTTTTACCCTCCCCATTATTTTTCAAACTAATCACCAATTTTTAATCTCCATCCTTAAGGATTGGATTTGGGGATCTCACAGAATAGATGGTTTATGTACATGACTTTTTTTGTCCTAGAGAGTATGTAACTATGAGACTTCATTCTCACTGCAGTGAGAATAAAATTGTAACATTTTTCTAAAATTTGTATTTTTTAAGTTCTTGTATTTATCTTCTTACCTAGCTTATGTACTGCTACCTGGATGATAAGCTGTGGCTTGGGGAAAATCTTACTTTATTATTTTGGTAGCAGCTTTTGATGAAGTAAGGCAGGATTATCTTTTTGATGGAAGGCATGGTTGATAGGCCTACATATAATAATTGAAGTTCAGATTTGGAAGCCAGACCAACAGAAGCCGATGGAAACATCTCTCAGGTGAGTATGAATTTTTATTTGCAGAAAGGAGGCTTGTTCCAGTAATCCATTATGCCTGATTTTGATCATTAAATAAAAATATGTGACTAAAGCCTAGGTTCGCCTTTGAGTAAAAATGAATAAGATATGTTTGGTCCTATTTGACATGCTTTGGAATTTAGCATATGAAGAAATCCGAAGAAAGGTGGCAGGGGTTGAGTGAGTGGGTTTGAGAACTTAGGGGCTATCAGAAAAGTCAGAATCAGGCTGGCACTCTCAGACTGTCTCTTCCCTGCAATGGGTTCTCACATACAAGTGAGGACATGGGAAGAAATGAATTGGCAGAAAGTGCCTTAGAAACCCGGGGTTCTAGAATTGAGTGGTGCGCTGATCTAGAGAATGTGTTTCTAAACCTGGGAATTGTGTTGCATGCTCTAGGGACACCCTCTGTGTTCACTCTGTGTTCACTGTTGTAGAGACCTTCAGCTGGAGCTCATCAGTCTGGTAGTCTGAGGCACACATTCAAACTGTTCATTTTATTGGGATTTACCTTGTAGCTTTATAGTGTGATCCCTACATGATAGTTAATTTTGAGGCAGCCGCTCATTCTTGTTAGGACTTTTAAGAGAGGATATTTTGAATATGACAAATCATGATACATTGAATGGGTTTCAATCAGTGTATTTGGCTGACTGATTGTTTGGATAAACAAAGGCTGTGAGAATCTGATGTTATTTGTTTTGGTGCTCTTAAAATAATTTTTATTTCCAATTTCATGCTTATGAGTCATTGTGATATTTTGATATGTACATACTTATAGGGGTTGTGTGATATTCTAACATCAGCATAGTTATAGGACAGCATATTATCATACATTCTCTGTACTTTGAGTACATTTGCTAGAACTCTAAGGGTACAAGAGTCTGGAAAATTGTTTCTCTCTATCCAAAAGAGAGAAGTTGGGCAAATCTCTACCAGTTAGAGATACATGCATTTGTATAGAATTTCAGTTCAGTATTATTGTGTGTATTATATATGATATATAAAATATCAGTTTTGCATTATGCACTCATATATATTCTATGCCTCATCTATGTATGAACATCATAAACTCTTGTCAATCAGTCTTGGGAATGAACTAATGTTTTCTGTAACTTAGTTGTATATATGTACATGTGTATATGTGTATGTGTGTGCTCATGTGTGTATCTATGCATGTATGTATGTATTTATACACACACACACACATATGGTGTGCACTCACATATGACACAGAGACTCATTAGTAGCAGCTCAAGCTGGCCCAGACTGTACTATGTAGCCCTCTTAGCCTTGAATTTACTATATACCTCAAAGCCAGCATCAAACTAATTTTTTCTGCCTCAACATCCTCAGTTCTGGGATTGTGAGTGTGCACCACCACACCAAAACCAAGTCCTTTATTTTTTAAAAGATTGAATTCCTTTGATTTCTTTTCTGTGATTTAAGGGTTCATTTCTCTTCTCAGATGCCTTGTGTCCAGGGTCCTCATATATGCTGTGTCTCCATTTTCTAGTTGATTCATCAGCCTCACCCAAGTGTAACTTCAGCTCTTGCTGGGGAACACAATAGACCTTCAGGGTTGCAGTGAGTTTATTCATGACTGTCTCCTGTCTCTGGGCAGAGATTGTATAAGGGATATTCTGACTGCCTTTAGGCTCCACGGAGACTACTAATACCGCAATCTGGTTTCTAGATTTGCTGTTCCTTGTGTCACCTCTTCCCACTTCTCATTAACTTCCTGTCCTCAGAAGCACAAAAATAAGACATTGTATTCAAGTGCACATGCTTAGAGGCAGTAGGCACTCTTTCCAAATCTTCCTATCGTTGGTTTTTGCGTGTGTATGTGTCTCTCTCTGTGTATATCTCTGTGTGGCTGTCCATGTATGTGTGTTATGCATGCTTGAATGTTTATGCGTGTTTACATGTGTATAGGTATGAGGCAAGATGTACTGGTTCATTTTTGTCAACTAGACACAACTAGAGTTTTCTGGGAAGAGGAACCTTTATTGAGAATATGCCTCCATCAAGTTAGCAAGTGGACAAGTCTGGGAGAGGGTGTATTTTCTTGATTAAAGTTTGACATGGGAAGGGCCAGCCCAATGAGGGCAGTGTTATATAAGAAAATAGGCCAGATAAGTCAATAAATCACATCTCTATGTGACTTCTGCCTCAGTTTCTGCCTCCAGGTTCCTGCCTTGTTTTTTATCAGTGGATTGTGACCTAGGCTATATAAACAAAAAACTACCTTTCTCACCAAGTTGCTTTTGATCCTGGTCTTTAAGACAGCGATAGAAAACAAACTAAAATGGGGGTATGCATGCTTATATAGTCATATGTATGTAGCAGCCAAAGGTATAGCCCATGTTATTCTGATTGGACCACTGACCTGATGTAGACCAGGCTGCCTGGCCAGTTAGCCCTGGGAACTTGCTGTCTTCTCAGTGTGGGGATTACAAGCTCATACATCTTCATGTTTTTTCTGGGGATTGAACTCAAGTCTTGATGTTTGCAAGGCAAGTGCCCTACTATCTCTCAGTCCAACTTGGTTTTGGTCAGTTAGTAATGCAAAAACAAAGATAAGGAAACAACCTGCATAAACTAGTCTTCAGGGGAGTCCCTCTTCCTTCCATGAGTATTTGTAATTGTCTCCTTATTATTTGAAGGTTTCTATTTTCTAGAGCTGGATGGTTGAAGGAAGGCCAAAAAGACTCTGAATGTTGAAATTGAGTCTCTTTTTATACTTGTCAAAGCAGCAGGTTTAGGTTGTTTGTAGCATTTTGATTCCTTGGCAGTTAACTTCAATTGTGTGTATTGTGTCTGTTTATATGTGGCCTTACCTTCTAGGCACTGAGTTTCAGGAAGGCTGTCCCATCCTATCTTCTGTCCTTTTTTATTTTTATTTTTGTTATTGTTGTTTATTTTTTGATGTTATTGTCTGCTTACTTTAATCTTACATGTTCCTCTCTCTCTGTCTCTCTGTCTCGGTCTCTCTCTGTGTGTATATGTGTGTATGTGTGTATGAGTGTATGTGTGTGAGTATATGTGTGTGTGTATGTGTGAGTGTGTGTGTGTGTGTGTGTGTGTGTGTGTGTGTGTGTGTGTATGTGTTGGGAGGGGTCCAGACCATTCTTCTACCTTATCTACTGGGGCAGAAATGTTCAGCTAAACCTAGAGACTTCTAGTGAGTCTGGACTTGTTAGTGAGTATGTTCATGGAATGTCTTTCTTTGCCTTCCAAGGCTGGAATTATAATTTGGTTATCTTGTTTCCTTTTCATTTATGTGGATTCTGGGCAGCTGATCTCCAGTCTTCTTTTCTGTCTTGGTGTTTTTGATGCCCTGGTCTAGAACAGAACAAAATTAATACTTGTAGAATTAATGAATATTGTATGAACAGGTTAGCCATGTACACATAATTTTCAAATATCTTAATGTTTCCTTAAATTTTAATCTAATATTTAAGAACTGTGACTTTTCAATTTTATATATCTTTCCATTTCTTAGTTCTAATATTTTTGTAGAACAAAGTAAATGTGTATCTAGGCTCTTCATTCTGAACTAGTGAAATTCTGAATTGAGTTGATCCTAACCAAGCTTTACTTTGTCACAAATATAAAATTAAAATGGAGATTTATCTATGCCTAAACATATCACAGTTGTGAGAAGGGTAATACAGTTGGTCTGCTGGCCAAGGGAACATCAGTTTACCCCTGTGCACAGACACTGTGTATGCCAACAGTACAACAGAGTGGACCCCACACCCAGTAATAGTGGTCCATGAGTTTGGTTTCTTTCTTTCTTTTCTTCATTCTTTTTTTTCCTTCTTTTTGCAGACATTTTGTTTTGTTTTGTTTCTCTTGGGCAATATTTGTCTTACTAGTGTTTTGTTTATTTGTTTGATTTTTTTTTCTTTTCTGTTCGTCTTTCCTTTTGGAGACACGGAGTGAGGGAACACACAGTTGTATGGGAAGGGAGGTAGACGAGTTCTGGGGGGAGTAGAGAGAGAGGGAACACATGATCATGAGCCTGAGGCACTCTATTCAGTAGAGTTGCTGTCATCTTTGATGATGATCTAAAGTCGCTTTACTTCTCTGTGTGGCACTGGTGCCTGAACCCAGGCCTTGTGGATGCTACCACTGAGCTGCATCCCATTATAACACCCACATGTCTTCTGCTTGGTTATGAATTTCATCTTCCTAAGTCTCACTTCTAATTTACTGTGTGATTTAATATTTTTAAAATGAAATGATGTTTTTCTCTCTGTCTCACATTATGTATAATAGGCATTTTCTTTCCTCAGAAACATGTGGACAATTACTTTTAGGTCTAGTAAAACTTGTGTGTTTTGTGTTGTTTTGAGAGTGTCATACCTGCATATTAAAATGCTTTGAATAAGCATCTCCTCATATTCTCTTCCCTCAATCTCCTTCTCTATTTCCCATACTGTTTTTTTCCCTCAAAACTTTGTGTGCTAAATTTGAGGTTTATCAGCTTCACATAGTGCTGCCTGGTTGACCATGAGTGTAAGGCGGTCTACCAGAGCATGTGTGGTCTGTCGGGGTTCACATCCTGGAAGGAAACTGACTCTTCTCCCCTTAGCATCTATTGTTGGCCAGTCCCTTATCTTTGAGGGGTGCAGTTTTGTCACTCCCTGCTGGGATTTTGGCTGGCTTTCTCTTGTGCTTGTCACGTGCATGTGGCCATCACTGTCAGTTTTTATTCCAGCAGCCCTGTCCTGTCTGCAGAGCAGTTCCAGTCCTGACATTATTACTCCTAGCTCTTATAAGCATTCTCCCATTCTTCCATGGTGTCCCCAAGACTCAGGAGGAGGGGATATGTTGTTAGTTGTCCCATTTAAGAGCTGAGCCCTCTGCGGTCGTTTTATTCTCTGGAGGTTGAGCTTCTGTGGATCTCTGTATTCACCACCCCCTACTGTAGACAGAAGCCTCTCTGATGAAGTTGTGAGATGCATCAGTATAACTTAGGGACCAATTTAAGACTGTGTCTATTTAGCACATTAGAAGTATAGGTTCTCCCTTGGGACCTATGGCTTAATCTTTCATACATTTTGGTTATTAACTTACATTTTTATAGACCCTAAAACCAACTAGTAGGGTATATACACTGTAGGGCTCATAAAGCATAACAGTTAAATTTGCTAAAGTTGCCTCAGATAAGTGAGTTAATAAGCAATGGACCCTTGCTTCTAGGGAAATGCTCCTATGACATCTAGTCATAGTTTCATCAGACAAATATTGGTCTTTAATCTGCTTTTTTAATCTGCTTTGAGTTTTGTTTAAAGATGACTTTCTTAATATACAGCGTTGATTTGTTAACATTACGTCTATACCAAGGACACCACAGCCTACATGTGTGTTGGAACCATTGCAGTCCGTGATGTTACAGAAAGCATGTCAGTGCCAACAACACATAGTAGCGAACACGTGTGTAATGTGACAGCAACATATAGTAGAGAACACAGGAATGTAATGTGATATGCAATATTGGAAATATTGTAAAGCACATGTAAACATGTTTACAGAACTGGGTTGGTTAAGAGACCACAGCTCTCAAACTCCATTGATTTTGAGAGGCAGAGAGCATGTTCTTAGAGACTTTTCAGCTGGGAACAAGCCCTTCACTGTGCGTCCTACAGGATCCCACGGAAACATTAAGATTAGTAATCTTGAAGTTGCTCATTTCCTTTATCCAGCAGGTAGACCGATCAATAAAGGTGGGCCGTGTGAACAATCATCACTAAATCACCACGGAGAGGGAGGGTGAAGTCCAGGTGAACTTGAGCTCAGAAAGGATCTATCAAGCACCTCATATTCCTCATGGCATGTGGCCTATAGCTCTTGATTGATGCTCCTAATTGTTGTTTGACCTTAAGGATGTTCCTTGATATCCATCTAAAAGCTTGCTCTAAAAAGCATAATTGCTTACTGTGCTTAAATATATTCACAATACATTGGTTCTCTCCCTAACAATTGGCCATTCTTCAAAAAGGGCAAAATTGGTCTTTCAAACATTCAGGAAAATATATGGACAATAAAATTTGATTTTGATGCTTCATTTGCCTACCTCTAGGAAGAGTTGCAATTTCCGGTTTTTTTAAGCAATACTTTATTTTGTGTATGTATGATTTGCATAGTAAATTCAACATGACAGACAGGCTCAGTGACTAGTCCTGAAAGAACCCAACTGTCAGATACACTGCCTCAAAGGAGTACACCATACTAGGTTCTTTTGGAATGTTAAAACAGTTCTTCTCTGGCCATACCCAGAAGGTTAAATTCCCATGTCCACCAGGAAAAAGTGTCAGTACCTGTCAAGTGGCAATGATTATCTCTGATCACAGGTGGCCTGCCTTGCCACAGTGTCTCCACAGTCTTAAAATGATTGCAGGTTCGAAAATGTGTCCACTGCAAAGTGCAGTTTGCATTAAGAGCCAACAGCTTGTTACCTTTCAGAGAAATGGCCTCTGTGCATTCCTGCTTAGGTGCATGCCAGTGTGGCTGCTTGAGAGGGAACTCTGCTTTCAGGGGAAGAATTAGTAGAGGTTTAATAACGCAGAGTGTGTCAAAGTACAAAGGTTTATGGCTGCTGCACAGCTGGGGCACACCTAAGTTCCAGGTTCCTGAATAATAACATTGAACTCTACCAAGTTCTCAGGGTGGTCTGTGAAGTGCCGTATCGCCCTGTACTTGATGAGTAAAGTCCTCAGCAGTTCAGAGCAGTTTATGCCATATATGCAAACTGATGAGAGAGGAAACATCTGTAATCAACAGTTTGAAAGTTTTTCCAAATCAGTGTGTGGGGTGTGTGTGTGTGTGTGTGTGTGTGTGTGTGTGTGTGTGTGTGTATGTGTGCATCAACAATTACAGCCCAAAAAAGTAAACGTAGAGATGCTAGCCAGGATGTGAAAATTACTTGGTTTGTAGAGGTGGCATTGAGAATACTCGAAACACTTGAGTGTTGGTCATATGGGTCAAGGGAAGCTCTTCCAAATTCTAGCTTTTGATGGGCAGGGGCTCCGAGTCCAAGACTGGGTTTTCACAATCTTGTGTCTGCTCTATTGATTTTGTAATAGGTCAAGGACTGTCATGTTGAGAGAAGGATTGCAAAGAATTATATTGTCATCCTTCCCCTTCCTTTTCTCCTGCCTAGCTCTCTGTCACATTCCTTTGACCCCAGCCACACAGTGGCTCAGGCTGAGCCTCACAGTTTGGCAGGTTTCTCTAGCAAGGGGCTGCTATCCTTTCTTGGGCTCATGTAACAGAAAACACTGGCCAGTTGAATAGATTTTTGTGCTGCTGCTTCTGCGAGTGCTTATCTTGTTCTCCAACTGCTTTGTAATTGTTATTGCTTTGCAGACGCCTTTCTTTCTCATCCATGCACTCTGATTGCACGGGAGACTTTTTCTTCTTCTTTTTCTATTGAGGTATATTCTTATCAGGATGTTTTTCTTCCATATCATAAATAATGGTATTATTAGACACAGAACAAAGCTCTCTCGGCCCGAGCCAAAAGAAACAATGAAATGAGCATTTGGCGGGAGAGGAGGCGGGGTGGAGTGCGCACCTCTTAGCAGCTATCTCAGTTTCCTTTCTGGCTTTTAATCAGTGCTTCTATTCTCTTCCAACTTCCTTATCCATCTTCTGTGAGCCCTGTTTGTGAGTTTCCTTCCTTTCTCCCTTTTCTTTCTGTGACAGTGATTCTGGTCCTTTAATTTGTCAAGGTGTCACACTCTGAACAGGCTGACTGTATTGAGGGTAGGGACAGTGTCCATGTGCCAGAGTGTCTGTTGCGGGATTTTCTCTTCCTTGTAGTCTAGTGGGGAGATTGCTTGCTTTTTGGGTTTTGGTTCTTAGCTGTGCTTTGGTACCCAAAATTGTCAAAAAAAAAATTTCTGTTTTTGTTTTCTCTAGGCACCTAGCCAAAGTCTAGGTGGTCCCTCCCTTCCCTTAATGGAATCTCTAGGTACATAAGGAAATCTGATAAATCTGTCAATCACTGTGGCATCTTACTGTTGGAAGGTTCTTTTTATTTTTAATTTCCCCATTTTCTTCTCATTTTTATTGAGTAATTTTGCATTTACATTTCAGATGTTATCCCTTCCTCAATCCCATCCTCCGTCTCCCTCCCATTGCCTCCATAAAGGTGCTCCCTCTCCCAACAACCCTGTCCCACCTCAGCGCCTTGGCATTCCCTACACTGGAAAAATCAACCTTTGCTGGACCAAAGGCCTCTCCTCCCTTTTATTCGAGACAATGTTATCCTCTGCTGCATATGCACCTTGGGCCATGGTGTGGATTCATTGTTTGGTGTTTTAGTGTCTGGGAGATGTGGTGGGTTTGTTAGTTGATAATTTTGTTCTTCCCATGGGGTTGCAGACCCTGTCAGCTCCTTCAGTCCTTTCTATAGCTCTGGAAGGTTCTTAGATACAGCAATATGCAGAAGCAGATTTCTTGAAGGTGTGGAAATTCCTCCCAGGGGCAGACTCAGCGGCCTTTCATAATCTGCAGAATGGCAGAAGCTACATTTTGGATCACAGCTTCCTTACCATCCAGATGAAAGCACATCTTTCCTTCACCATGTGGTTATGGGAGGTGATATCAGAGGTCATAGGACCCTTCATTTGTTCATTTCTTTCCAAACACCATCCCTGTCTTCCCAATGTTGTCATTGTTGTTGAATATGAGAATCCCTCTCACCATGGCTGATTAAAAAAAGATAATGAGCTATTTATACCACGAGTAAAAGACAATAAATTTCTTAAATCTCTTCTTGTTGATACATTTCATCATTGGTATTTTCATACATGCATATAGTACTGCCTGGCTCTTGTCCCCAGCCCTCTCTTAGTTCTCTCACTTGCCTTCTACTGTCCCTTCTCTGCTAACCCCTTCACGGTATTCATGCCTCTTGTGTGTCCCACTGCATTTAATGGAAGGTTGTCTGTAGATAACCGTGGGTTTGGAATTATCCAGTAGACCCTGCAGGCTCTCCGGCGGACATACAAATGGATACTGCGCCTTCCCCACTAACAGGATGTATTACATGTCAACAGATCAGCAGTTGGTGGTTAGAGTTAATGAGGAGGGCACTAATGAGGGCCTTTCTACTGTTGAACAGTTGCTGAATGAGGCTTTTTTATGGAAGGAATAACTTGGTATCTGTTTATATATACTGTTTATATACTTTAGATAAGACTTCCTTCTGACAAAGCCCACCTTTACTGCTTCTGATAGAAGTTTTAATGAAGCCTAAATCACCCTTTTGCCTTTTGCAAATGGGCAAGGTTGCAACCCATCAAAGTATCAACTCCTATGAGATAAGTTTATGGATGAGATATTTAACACATTGATGGGTGGATTCTCGTATTTCTGTATACTTTCCTCCAAACAATGATTATCTCTAGAAACATAGTGGGTTTGATTCCGTGTGATGACTTTTGCCCGGTCAGTTGTTTTTTGTCATAATCACTCATGTTTTGATCATCAAGATGTTTATTCTCTTTGCTCATTTCTTCCTTCTTCTTTAAGTATCAGTGTCCCTGTGTAAGATGTCTTTAGATCTTTTTTATGGTATCATTATTTTATAAGCTTGTTCTCAGTTGACCCACAATATCCTTCCTTAGAGATTGAGGGAACTCAGCATTGCAATAGGTCCAAGTGGCAATCCGGAGTCCACTAAAGGCAAGGATGCAGAACACACGTTGGTAAAATGATGCAGTGTAAAAACTCACACATGAGCAAATGGGCTACATAAGACCTGTCTTGAAACAGAAGGAGAAACCCTTTCATGTAGTTATTGGCACAAATCTAGGAGCAGTGAAGACCACTGAGTCACAAAAGTGCACTAATAAAGAGAGGTGCCTGTGTCCCGTTAACCAACGGCCCTCTCATCCCAGTGACTGGAAATCAGGGGACTTTAGTTATTGTCCACTCAGCTCAGTATGTATGATGGTTCTTCTGTTATTCGTGACACATTTCTGTCCCAACTCCAGTCCAAGACCAAGGTTGATCTCTGGCCTCCATACATACATATGTGTACCTGTGTGCACATGCACTCTTGCACAAATGCATCTCCATTCCATTTACGTAAAACACATTTATGTGCACACACACACACACACACACAGAGAGAGAGAGAGAGAGAGAAAGAGAGAGAGAGAGAGAGAGAGAGAGAGATCTTACAGTTCTTAAGTACGAATGATTCCTTTTGGTAAGCATCTGAGATTAGTGAGGTTCTATTGTGGGAACTGCCTCTAGGCAGAACATTTTAGAGACCAGAAGTCATCTACTCAAACCCCTCACCATCCGGAAATGCCTCCCGACATCACACACATGTAATCACAAGCCATCTTACTTCAGAAGACCAAATCTGTATGTTCCTAGTAAGTGGAGAACAAACGTATCTTTTCATGCACCAAAGCTCATAGAAGTCTTAGTAAATGACGTGCTGTGGAGGCAAAAGCACTTGCTTCTTGAGCATCAGAGTTCAATCCTCAGAAGCTGTGTAAAAAGCAGGTACGCTGGTGTGCAGGTATATTGGTGTACAGCTGTAATCCAACTCTGGGCAGGTAGACAGGTGAGTCCATGGAACACCCTGGCTGACTACTCTAGCCTAGTAGGCAGGTTACAAGCCAATCAGAGACTTTATCTCAAATATAATCTGGTAAGGCCTTTGTATATAGTCATACCCACATACACGCATGCGACCCTCCCCACACACACACTAGCAGAAGTTCTAGATGTTTCCAGGGCTAAGGTTGCATGCACCTGTGAAAATTTATCCATGGTGTTTGGCTCACCTTAGTTGCTTTTAGGTTAAGTAGTGCCGTCTCATTGTATTGAGTCATTCAGATTAAGAAACATCTATTTTCCATGACTATGATTGTGTTGTAACACGTGCCTGGTTGGTTCGGGTGTGCTGCAACCTTGATGTTCAAAGGGAGATTGGGCTTTTCTAAAAGACTTCTTCTGATCAGGAGTCAATACTCAGTGCACACACACTTCTTACCATGGCACTTTTTTCTGAGTGACAAAATATCTCTGCTTTGTAAGGACTAGATTCTTGGTTGATTAGGATTCATTCTAAAGACTTTATTTTAATGTGATCAGCTCAGAAAACCTTCATTCCCTATCTTTTAAAGGATCGACTTTGAAGCCTTGGTTAGGACTTCAAATAAGAACTGATAGTTTGGATGGAATTTTTCTGTCCATGACACTGACTATTCATGGTTACACTGTATCTTTCTGGGGCAGGATGCTGCAGGGCATGTAATAGACTTTTAGTCTTCATTGCATCTTTCCGTACCAACATATCAGTAGGCAGTGTACCCACGCACTGAATTCACCGTGTTCCAAGTCTTGCCTAAACATGACCATTCTGCTAAGAATTCAGTCTGAGACCATGGCTCTCTCTGCGGGAGAAGGGAACTTTGTGTACAGACTCTTGTTACTGTCCATCAGAATTTCAGTCAATGTCCTGAAGCCTTTTCATTTCAAAACTCACAAGCCTCCTTGTCCTGAGGCTACACAGATGGTTTGAGTCTTTGCATAGACACCACCTCAGCGCCTTCAATCAAAACAGAGCCAGAATGAAATTTCAAGGCTATTGAAAAGTTGAAAGCCATGGCGAACTCAATTAGTTGTCACATAAGGGCTGTTTTCATGTGTGAGGAGACACCATGTGTTTTCCTCAAGAAGTCCCATTCTTTATTCAGCTACATACAACCCATCAATCTGCATATCGTCAGAATTGGGGGAAGGTGACTGAGCATCATGGGACACAATCTTATTAACTTTACTTGATTTCTTTTGAATAGAATTTCAATATCAAAAAGGAAGAAGATGCTGGAGAATGTAGGGAATTCCAGGATTTTTTAAAAACAAATATTTAAACATGAAGCTCTTGTCTACAAATAGCATTTTCAGAAGTAAATGTTAATTTAAGAAATTAATTTGTTTTCCAATGTTTCATAAACTTGTATATCTCGGGGATCTCTACTTGAGGCCATTGGCCAGAGTCTGTACTCAAGAGAGATCAGTAAAACAATTAGTAAAGTAACTTGTATCCCAAGTATGTGGTTGGTTTTCTCTTGAATGCGTTTTTGAGACTCATTGGTAAGAGATTTGCACTCTGCCCCAGAAAGAGATAGGGAGAGAAGATACTAGTAATGCTCCTGTTCTTTATGTGTTACTGTGTTACAGGAGGCCCATTTAAAGTTATCAAACACTTCAGCATAAAATGTACATGTTAGTCTAGGGAAAGATAATAGATCCACATGAAAAGAAAAGGAGAATATACAGAGGGACAAATGAACTGTATCCTTACAAAGCGACCATCCAGCATGCTGGTGCTGCCTAGGATGTACAATGTACTTTTTGTAGGCTCACATTGGCACAGTTGTTGAACTTTGAGGCATAGGGTTAACTTCTTTATTTTGGGGCTTATATGTGTGTGTGTGTGTCTGTGTGTGAATGTGTGTGTGTGTGTGTGTGTGTGTCACTGACGTGTGCACATGTGTACACAGGAATTTATGTGGGAAGCCCAGATGTCAACAGTCAATATTGTGAATCTTCTTTGATTACATTTTACACCCCATCCCAACACACACACACACACACACACACACACACACACACACACTTCTTTTGAAACAGGATCTCTATCGGAAACTGGAGCTCATTGATTTGGCTGGACTTATTGACAAGAGCTTCAGGATCCTCATGTTTCCGCCCTCCCCTCCCCACAGGAGGAGGACAAAAGGCAGCTTTTATGTGGGTGTTGTGCCCTGCACGTGTAAAGCTTGTAGCTCTAACTGTCTAGCATCTCATAGCTTTTGAAGGAGGAGAAGTGGGTAAACAGAGTGCTGATATAGATAATTTAGTGGAGAACTGGGTGAATGAGTTAATCAATGGAAGTGTAGGTTTTATTTGCATCTGAGTTCTTGGGAATGTAAGAACAGTTTTGAGAATGACTGACTATATGAGATAAGGAGGTGTGTGTGTGTGTGTGTGTGTGTGTGTGTGTGTGTGTGTGTGTGTGTACACATGGAAGCTAGAGGAGCTATCATTTTTTAGGCATGATCTACCTTGTCTTTTTTTTTTTTAAACTGGTCTCTCACTGGCTTGTGGCTTACAGAGTTGGCTTTGCTGGCTGGCAAGTGAGCTCCAGGTATCTACCTATCTCTGTGTCTCCAGGGCTAGTGTTTAAAAGTATGGGTTCCCATAGCCAGTTTTGTTTTGGTGGGTTTTAGAGATCAAACTCAGTTCCTCATGTACCCAAGAGCTATCTCACCAGCTCCAACGAACTCTTGCCATATTTGTTACAGTTAAAAGGCAAGCCACGAAATTATAGATTCCTGTTTCTTATTTTAATTTATCTATGCATTCCAAAACAGAAAACTCTTTCGGAGGAAACATCTCTTGATTTGGGAAGAATGGAAGCTATAACCTTACTAGCAAACATAATGCCTTTAGATTCTTGTTAGCTCCTGAAATCAGTATGTTGAAATCAACCTGTTGAGTTACTCAGTGACTGGTACAAAATGTTAGTAAAAGTCTTCAGATTTTTAATAACTCTCGGTTCATTGGCTTTTATGAATAATAAATGTAAATACACTCTCCCAACATGGAATCAAAAGTAATTTATGGTGCTTAAAAAAAAAGAATTCAGGATGTAAGAAATGTAAAGGTAGGTGTAGAATTTTCTTTACTCTGTGCTATGCTTTATAAAAGTTTATTTCAGATTTGTTCTTTCCTTCCATATCTGGAGAGACACATAATGAGATGAAACACTGGGAAAAGGCTAATTAATTTAGCCTTGACTGAGGGAAAGCAGGCACTGGTCTTCCCATCTGCCCTAGCGACAGGTGCTCCTGCCTCTTGGCATTGTCCTGCCCTCTGCAGCGGGTGACTCCCCAGGATGTCTGTGTGTGGGGATAATGGTTCTTGGACTCCTCGGGAGAGCAAACCTGTTCTCTTTGCACACATACCAGATCGCCACCGGGCTCCTATTCTTGGGTCTTCTATTCTTGGGACCCTGCTAGAAGCAGGGCTGGCTGATGATGAATTGAACTATTTCCCCCTGCGCCCCCCAAGATTTTAGAGCATAACACCCTGCCTCAAGGCACAGATGAAAACAATCATTTATCTAATTTCCCTCTAGGCATTTGGCAGTATCTTCATGGGGAAATTAGGAAGAAGTGTTGATTGAAACAAAGCCCACGACTGAGCATGTGTGCATGGGTGGAATAAAATTTACATTTTCCTTCTACACTGTAGGGCACATTGGCATTTGGAATTTGGTGGTACTGGTGGTGGTAGTGGTAGTGTTGGTAGTGGTGTGTGTATGTGTGTGTGTGTGGGGGGGCGTCAACCCCAGGTGATTTTCCACCTTGGTGTTTTGAGACAGGCTCTCTCACTTGCCTGTAATTCCTGAAGCAAGCTAGACCAGTGAGTCCTAAGTGTTCACCTTACTTTATATCCCCAGCACAGGGTTTACAAATGCATACCACTATATTTAGCTCTAACAGCGTCTGGGTTTGCACTTTACTATGTGAGCCATTTTCCCAGCCTCACTGTCCTCTTGATAAAATCTATTAATTGTTCTTGTTTAGTTCATGTTAATAATGCTTAGCATCTGTGGAGATTCCTACTAATTCTCACAGAGGCACTGCTCACTGGTGTGGTGGTAATGAAAGCACCAATGCTAATAAGTTTGATTTTACATTAATTCAGTGGTATTTCATGTTTTGGATAGAATGGTATTTAAACTGCTAAGAAAGGGGGGATGTATATGTTTTTCCAGCCTGTGGGAGGAATCTCTTAAATGTTGCCTTGCAAGCCAAAAGATCTGAATTCAGTTTCAAGGGCTGTCATAAAAATCCAGGTGTTGTACTGGGCACTTGTCACCTCATCTCATAGTGGGCCAAGTCAGTGGTCATCACAATCCCAGTGTACCTGCTAAATCCTCAGCTTTAGTGAGGGACCATATCTCAAAGAGTAAGTAAAGTACCACTGTTGTCCCATTGGTGTCTTGCTAGAAGGGTCATTGCTGTGTTTTGTGGGCTGCACAAGACTACTAGTTGTTTTCTGTCTCTTGGCAGCTTACAAAGCACCTTTGAGAAGTATGAGAGCTAGTCCTCAATACGAAGGTTTCCAAACCAGTTCCAGCTCAATTCTTCAAATTCCTCGACCTGAAGGATGCGGTGTCTTCACCAATAGAATTCTTACCTTCCAGAGCTGGGAAGCAACCCAAGGCTATAGGAATAGACTGTAATGTTCGGGGGACTTTCTTCCTGTGTTGCACAGGAGGAGTTGGTGATGGTAAGGAAAGGGTAGAAGTAATGCCAACAGAGCAATCATGTATGAAAAGGAAAAATGTAAGAATAGCTTGTAGGATATCTGAAGAGTCATAGCTGAGGTTGACCATGTTTAAGAGCATGCAAACATGCTGAACACACCCCCCGAAAACACCACACACACACACACCACACCATCCACACCACCCACGCCCCCCCCACACACCACATACACACATACACACACACACACACACACCCCACATACACACACACACACACACACACACTGGATAGATTTACACATTCACATTGAATATGCACACAGACACAAATATTGAATGCACCCACATACACTGAGTACACACACATATACAGGCACACACCTCACAGGTTTAAATGCTCAAACATACAGGATACATGCACACAAAGACAGATACATATGCACATAGATTCACATACACAGGCATGAGTGATGATTTTAACTAAAGGCGTGTATATCTACATCTATGTTCTATAACGTTAGGGAAAAGTTATAATGCTCATGTTTAAGCTTTTGACTAATGACAGAAAAGGCATTTGCCCCGCCTGCACACACATCACATGGTTCATATGGGCATTACTTCCTGTTAGTGTTCAGAAGGCCTTGGGGCTCTTGGACCATTCTGAGAATATATGGGGGTTAAAGTTTTTATGGAGCAATGCTGTGGCAGTGGTTTGCCAGAGACTACCCCATGTGACATCACAGCATTACAGAAGCAAAGATGGGGGTCTGCGACTCCTTGTCCTTAGAGCCAAGCGTGAATGTTATTTGCTAAGGGATAAAACAGTGCAACTCATTTTATTTATTTAATTTTTCTTTAAAAAATCACATCTTACTGGTCCTAAAGAGGATTGGGGCTGGGAACTTGTGCTGCTTTACAGAGCTCCGGAGCCCAGCTCCTGGTACTCCCATCGGAGACTCATGACAGCTTGTCATTCCAGATCCAAATGGCCTATGACATGGCTTCTGTCAATATCTGCATGAGCATCTACATACCCACAAACAGATATTCAAATAAAAACAAGCCTTAAAAAAATCTCTGCTTACATCTATTACATGTCTATCTAGTGTACAATATAATTGTAATTTTTATTGATTAATTTGGCACAGAGTCTCCGTACCTATTCTTCCTGCCCAGAGTGTGTAGGAACCGTGGAGCCCTTTTAAAGCAGCTAATGACTAGTGAATTGTTTCTAGAGAATTCTGGAATCAACTCTGGTACACCAGAAGGCCCTGTGGAACCCCAAATGTGTTCTCCACTCCTTACACCCTGAACACAGCCCCCTATTTTTGGGTGGCTTCTCTTTGGGAAACATTTTGTCAACCCAGGATCCTTGTGGTGTTTTCAAATGTTTATAGATATCAGTGGTTTCGTTGGGTGTGTGGGGGTGTATGCATCCTTGCCTGGGCTTTCTTGCAAATCTTTCAGTGGTGTTCTGAAGACTCACGGCTCACATTATCACTATGTTAGGCTGTGGAAACCGTCCTCTATCCCTGACCTTATTCTTGTTACCCTGGGTCCTTCAGTGAACCTAGAGACAGGCTGGTGGCCTGCAAGCCCCATGATTTCTCTCTTCTCTGCACTGGTGCGACAGGAACATGTGTGACCATGCCTAGCTTTTATATGGATGTTACAGATTGGAACACAGCTCCCCATGCTTGCATAGCAAGCACTCTGACCCACCGTACCATCCCCCCAGGGGTTATATTAAAGGGCTTTAGCAGCCTGACACTAATTCTCCATTTAGGTTTAAAGTGTGTTAAGAAGACAGGATCTATTTCTTCCTGAGTTACACATTCCGTTTTGTTTCGCTTAACTGAAAGGGAAGTGGGTGTGCTGTCTGATTTGTTGTGTATTTTTGATATTGTGCTTTGTCCCAGTTCTGGAGATAAGGATCCCTGGCTTTTGATCACATATCCCCAGGCGTTGGTTTTGTAATCATAAACTAAGTACCAGCTTCATAATGAGCTCCCGATTTTGCAGCAGAACAAAATGGGGAAGCGTCATGAAATTGCCACTGTCCCTTGTTGGCAGGAGAACTAAAAACCCTTCAGATGAAAAACGGAGTGTACATTTGCTTTGGGGAGCTTGAAAGGCAAGCCGTCTTTGTCTGTTTGTTTATTTATTTATTATGGTTTTTTTTAAACAAAACTGTGTGTAGGAACCTTCAATTAGCATGAAAAACAAGCCGGTCCTAACTGGCTTCACAGCCATTTTGGAACCACAGTTCGGAAGGCACCGTGTGCCAGGATGTCTACGGCAAATCAGATTATTAATGAAAGAGACTGGGCTGTTTGTTTCTGGCACCCTGGTTGATCCCACAAATGTCAGTGTACAGGAAAAGGATGGCACAGCACAGGCACTGCCACCTCTTCTGCAGCTTGGTCCCTTTCTGTGTCTAATTGTGACATTTTCTTCATGGAGAGAACAGGATTTAGCATTCCTGTGGCAGTCATCTTTTTGGTACTCACCATTCTAATCTTTCATTAAATTCTACATTAATGCATTAACTAATTAGAATAGCACACCATTCAAGGCAAAATATGAATTCTAACTTTACCTGTCTGAAGTAATTTTCCTTTATTCCTAGAGTTGATAATTTACCTACATATGGAGACACAACCTCTGATTTCAGCAAAGGTTGCTTTAACATATGAGTGCTTCTAAGGACCTACAAACACATAGGTTATTTTGACGAAGCCTTCTTTCTTTTCTGTATTTACTTAAAATCAAAAAGGATGTCCCCTGTCCTATTCTATTACTGTCTGCCACTGAACTTGGGTCTGTCCCTGAACTTGGATCTACGACATCAGCCAGCAAGCCCCAGGCATCTTCCTGCCTCTGTCTCCTATGGAACTGGAGTTCCAGGTCTGTGTATAACAATGCTAGAGATTTGAACTCAGCTCCTCATGCTTGCCCAGCAAGTGCATTATCCACTGGCCATCTCCCCAGCCCTGCACCATGGGTTCCTTCTGTGGGGACATTATTCTGGATTGGATTCTTAGGAGCTGATTGTCAGAGGCTTCCTTTTAAAAGCAACGTCATAATTAACTATTTAAGCATTTCATAGGTGCCTTCAAAGTAGTTTATCATATTCACTGTCCAGTTCCTCCCCTGACTTGTGCAGGTCTACTCCCCACCAGCTCCTGCCTCCCCATTTTGATTCCTTTCTAAAGTCAGTACAGCTCTCAGACTACATCAGACAAGGTTACCGGTGCAGGAAGTGCTGGTCAGTACAGAAATTCAAACTGGTCACAGCACAGAGAGTGACTGTCAGTGGAGTACTGGGCCACAGTGGGACCCCCCTCCCCGCCCCCAGAGATCACTGTAGAGGAGGGGAAAGAAAATTATAATAGTCAGAGGCCAGGGAAGGCTGGAGCAAAATGGGGGTTTTCTGGGTAAGAACTAGAAAACACAAGCCGGTTTACACTGCAGCATGCTGGAGGCAGGGCAGTGGATGGCCGCTGGGGTACAGGGCACCTCACTGGCTTCTCCTGTGTGCTGTGGAATTCCAGTGCAGATCCCCCTGCTTGCAAGGCAGGTACTTCATTGACCCACTTAGCCTAGAAAGTTGCTTTTGTTTCTTTGGTTTTGATGGTCAGGTGTCCTCACAGCCATTGGAAGCAAGAAATTCTCCCACCAGCCTGGGGATGAGGCACCCTTCCCTCCCCCCACCATGAGTGATCACAGCTGCTGTGGAAGAGGGATAAAGTACCCTTCAAACACTTCCCCTCACTAGGAGGAGAGGGGTTCGAGGGCAGTCATCACTGAGACTGGGAGCTGGGTAGATGTTAATTACCTCTCCATCCTCTGTTCACTTCTTAACAAACAGGAAAGCTGTTCAAAATGCATGCATCATCACAAGCATTCTTAACACGTGAGTGAGTTCTCTTTATGTTGGACGTGTCATTAGTCATGAGGAATATGAAATGAATTCCATTATGAAGTCCAAACACTAAACCTGATTTAACATAAATTTATTTATTATGTGTGCATGTTTACGTGGAGGCCAGAGACTGGCTTTCAGGGGTTCAATTTCAGACCCTCAGATTTCCAGAGCAGGTACCTTTACTTTCTGGGCCATCTCGCTGACTCATGATCTGGCTTTAATAATCTTCACTTTTAATAATTTCTTAGACCTTGAAGAATAATATGCAGAGTCTTTAGTTTAGACCTTGATGTAAGGAAACCCAACACTTGATCCTGTCTTATTTCAACTCAGAGCTCAGTTGTTCCCTTAGCCACTTTCATCCCGAGTTTCCTCCTCTTTCTATGTAAAAGAAGAAAATATAATATACAATATATATTCTAATGATATAACATATACATATGCTCGAATACACACACACATATATTCTATATGGAATGAACAGCTCTCAGACTCATAGAACAGGCAACATTTCAAGAATGGTATAGAGTTATGTTTTGTTTGCTTTTAAAACTCAGCTTGCTTATAGAGGGAAAAGCACAAACAATTAAAAATCTATAAGTAAAGTCAATACTGAAGCACTAATAAAATAGCCTCAGAAATGAAAGTGACAAAGATGTATGCAAATGAGGTTAGTGGGACACTGCTTAATCTAGTATTCAGTATGAATTTCTCTATCATCAATTCCAATACAAAAGAGCCAGGGTTGTGATGCTGGGCATAAATGATGCCCCAGTGTCCAATTACTTTAAATATTTAATATTAAGTATGGTGGGGCAAAGGAGGGAAGTAAAGGGTGGGGCTCCTTTGGAGAACTCAAGAAACACTTCCCAGCCATTTGAGGGTATCTCAGCCCTGAGAGGAGTCACGTGATCACATGCTTTTGTCTCTCCAGGGAGAAGCTGGCTGTGGCCAGGCTGCAGAGAGAAGTTGCCCAAAGGACAAGCCAAGGGGCCATGGTGAGTTTTGGCTCTTCTCCCTTCCTGTGATTCTCCTGTCCTGAGAGCTCTGGCTCCCAAACCACTCAGCACCAGCAAAGCCTGATGTTTGCTTGTAGCCAACTCCATGATCATGCCTTTGTCAGTGATGGATTCATTCCAGTTTAGATAGCCTTGCCGCGGAAGGTCAGAGAGACACATACAGATGGGCAGACCCCAAGTCCAGATTTGAAATAACACTCAAATACTCAAATGGTAGAGAATCTGCATTTAAATGGTCAGGCCAAGTTTGTAAATGCACAAACTTAGACTTTTATATGAAGACAATTGAATCTAACTCAGCCCTCTCTGTTACTCGGGGTAGACAACATGCTTTACAGAAAGAACCTTTGGGTGTTTCCTGTCCTTTCCAGCTTGACTTCCTAGAAAAACTGATGCTTCTTTGTTTTTCTGAATGGTCATCGCCCCCCCCCCCAAATCAATATGTAATTTTTGGTGCATCTAAAGTTCATTTTATAGACCATTTTCTTTGCCCAAGTATCTGCTGGGGTGCCACTGTAACATCCAAGGCAACTGTCTGGGTACCCAGGGAGCCTGTGTGTGTGTGAAGTTACTGCTGTTGTGATCTCTGAGAAGAAATTGACATACCATTCTTACTTTGCCCCTATTCTGACAAGACAGTGGCAGGTGTGTAAAATTTCAGCAGAAGATTTTGTTCTCTATAAAAAGATACTGGAGTTTTTGTGTGCATCCCCCAAAAGCTGCTTCCATTTGATTCCATGAGAGCTAAGTGACTAGTCATCCACCAAGGAGAGGAAGAAGTTTGTTAGAGTCACTGGTCCCTTGCTTCTCTTGATGTGAGATATAAGAATCTGGGTCTACAGCCTAGATGCTGTATGTATCTGAAATGCACAGGAGACCAGAAAGGTGCTGACCTAGTTTGGGGAAGGCAGATCACACTGTTGTGCTAGGAGTCAAATCACAGAGAAAATGCACAAATTTTCAGACAATTTGAGGCAGCCACAGAGAAGTATCTTTGAGCACGGTTATGCAAGAAAGTTGGAAAACCATAAAAGTCTGAGTGAACATCTGCACTTTCTGCTGCTGGAAAGTGCATCCTAGGCCTTTCTCAAGAAAAACAAATATTCCTGACCACTGAGAAATCTTTTTAGCTCTGAAGATTCACCCCAAAAATGTGTACTTGGTGCGGGAGTGGAGGAGCACGTATTCACTTCTGAAGAGAACGTCAGTTTGTACGGCCGCTCTCTCAGTCAGTGGAGAAGATCCTCAAGGGGCCAATACCACACCTGCCCAGTCTCACACTCTGGGTATCCAAAGGACACTTAAGTCAACTCAAGTCAACTCAGTACATGGGTATTTGCACATCCAGGCTTATTGCTGCTTTATGTATAGTCATGTGGGAATGGAACCAGTCTAGGTGTCCATCAGGTAGACAGATAAAGAAAGTGTGCTCCAGACACACAGTGTTCTTTCAGCTGTGGTGAAAAATGAACTAATGACATGTGCAGGAAAACTGATACAACTGGAAATCATTATACTCCAGACGCATAGAAAAATACCATTTTATTTTAAATGCAGAACCTAAGTTTAAAGGTGTGAGTGGCAGTCTCAAAAGGGTTTACCAGATGAGGTGTTTACCCCCAATTGTGACAACTTGAGTTTATCCCCAGACCCCACATTGTATAAGGAGATCATGGACTTCCCCAAACATGCACTATAGCATACATGGCACCAGTAATAACTGTAGCCATTGAAAATCCTGGTGACTGTTCTCTTGCCAACGTTGAAGACAGTTGCCACTATAGCTGTTGTCACTCGTGTGATGGCAGTTCCCCGGGATTTGCCTCTTCTTTCCTTTATGATAAAGACGAGGCCTGCTTACAATCCACTTGATATGCACTTCCATGTCTGGTAGGTTGCTTTGCCTGTTTTAAAGAGTGACAACTGCTTTTCCTCTTTGTCCAGTTGTATCTATTGATGTTTTTAAAGCACATGTCTTAAATACACACAATACGTGTGACCAGTTACCTTTCACCCTTTCATGTGTCCATTCCTTTTAAAGAATCCTACCTTTGGATTACTGCAAACATTTTAATATTGATAGTTTTATTTAACATTAGTAGTTTCTATACTTGAAGAACTTTGCCTATTTTATGTTTATAAACATTATGTTGTCTTTTCCTCTACATGGAAAAGGATGTGCTTACGTCAGTTATCCACAGATGCTTAAATGTTGTCTGTGACAGGTTAACACGCACTTTAAACAGTGTCAGTACTCACATGTGACAGTCAAAATATCTTCCTTTAAATCTTCTTGCCAAAATTTGCTATAAATTTATATTTAGATTTCCCCTCTATACATACAAATCTGTACCTAACTTTGGCTTTTAAAATTACTTAAAAATATTTTACTTGTGTGTGTATGTGTGTGATTGTATGTATGTATGTATGTATGTGTATGTGTGTGTGTATGTGTGTGTGTGTATGCATGTGTGTATGTCTGTCCCTTGCACTGAGTTACAGGTAATTATGAGTCATAAGTTCCTCTGCAAAAGCAGCAAGCACTCAGGCTAGCTGAGCCATCTCTCTAGCCCTGACTTTGAATTTTGTCTCTTTGATCTATTTCTTTCTCCCTTGAAAATACTGGACTGTTTGATTGCTGTGACTGCCTAGAAAGACTGAAAATCAGGCAGTGTGGGTCTCCTGAGTTTGTTGTTTTCTTGACTGCATCACACCCCAAGTCTCTCTATTTTCCACACAGTAGTAGAGTCAGATGCCCAGTTCTCTGAAGAAATG
Organism: Micromys minutus; assembly: GCF_963924665.1. NCBI lineage: Eukaryota > Metazoa > Chordata > Mammalia > Rodentia > Muridae > Micromys > Micromys minutus. The sequence continues at coordinate 18,556,362 of NC_137975.1, read as the reverse complement.
TTCCACGGCTTACTAGAAATAGTATTGAGTTTTTAGATGACCGGGGCAGGAGCAATCTCTCTCTCTAGTATCAGGGCTTTCTTTCGTATTTTGGGCATTGGCTTTTACTTTTGTTTTAATCCCAAATCTTAGATCCTAAAGAAAATGTTGACATTTCTTTATTTAAGGCTGCCAGCTAACTATACTAAATAGGTTCTGTTCCTGCACTGTGAGTTGTGGTCCTCTTTTGAGTTCACTTTCCATGACATTCATGGTTCTGTGGACCTGTGTGGGTTAGGCACATGCCACCACGAGATCTGGCTCAGGTCTTAGAAGCTCTCTTCTCACAGTCTCTGGATGCTGTTCCACTAGACCGGGCATGGAAAGTCATGGCAGCACCATGGCCTGCTCTTAGCTCTCCCATACCTGGGCATCTCAAGCATGTTTTGATCATTCCCCGTAGTCTCCTTCATGTCCTAAATATTTTCAGAAGCCTGGGACTTTTATTCCATTATCTTTTCTAGAGATACGGGAACAAACAGGCTTGATAGGCAGAGGCCAGAGACAGCAGGGAGAGCAGGAACTAGCCTCCCCACCTCTGGAAGAAAAGCAGGTCCCTTCCAAAACCACTGTTTTCAATTTGATAAAAATTCATTTGATTTGTGTTCCAACATTGTATTTGCCAACCCTGTTCTTTGTTGCTTGATAGTGTATAAATGAAGCTTGCATCCCTAAATGAGATACCAAGCTCAAATCTACAGTATCTGTCTTCAGGCCATTTCCATCAGAGTTAATGCTAGTTTCGTTGATTTAGGGGGAAGTGTGGTATCACACTTTTTTCCTGGGGTGAAACAACAGAACACAACACACACACACACACACACACACACACACACACACACACACACACACACACACACACATTAGGCAGAGAGCACACATGCCAAGGTATGGATATCACCAAAGTCTTTTATGGGATGCTTTGTAGGAATATGTACAGGTAACCTTGTGTGACCAAAACTTACTTCAACAGAGGTGACAGCACACAAAGGCTGGGAGCCCGGAGTACACCACAGAGCCTACAGGCAGCCTAACAGGATGGAGAACATACATTCTAAGTGAGTCAGTTGGCTTAAACTCCATCCAGGGACATTGAAGTGATCTCTGAGCCTTTGAAGTCTAGCTTTTCTGAAAAGAGCTTTCAGACCTTTATTGTATTCTATTGAAGGGACAGGCCTAGTGAATCTGATCGATTTCAGAAACTTCCTGAAGCTATTTTGAGTTGTTTATGTCTTAGGAAAATTTCTTGGGAGATGGAATGTTTCAGTCTGGGAGGAATCTACTATACAACTGGCAGAGACAGAGCCATGTTTAGGTTTCATTTTAATCTAAGTTTATACTGGGAACACTAGTGTGTGTGTGTGTGTGTGTGTGTGTGTGTGTGTGTGTGTGTTTGTGTGTACCTATGTATCCATACATGTATAATACATATGCATTATATATGTATTGGTGTATATATATGTGTATGCAGGTGGCTATATATGTATATTAATTCAAAATTCTTATTTGAAAGCAATGAATTCTGTAGCAACTATAATCACAAATTCAGTTTATACGTAGGGGCATCCTCAGTACCATTAATTTTATTCAAAAGTATTGGTATGTTAAAGAAACCACCCTTTTAAAGATAATTAACAATTTGATTGGAAAATTTCCCTCTTCACCAAAGACTGGAATGCATCCAAATGACACAGCAGCCATAATTCCTGGCCGCCTTCCCTTCCGTTACTTCAGTGCACAGCAGCTGTTAGGTGTCCAGCAGCAAAGGAATGAATGGGGGAAGAAGGGGAGAGTTGTTCCATTTGCAGGGAAATAGGCACAACTGTGAATGATTGTATTAATGAATTAAGTTGCTCAGAGGCATCTATGTTGTTTTCTCTGTCTCCCCCCTTTTCTGTTCTCAAGGTCTCTGTGTTGGTTGTTAGTGGATGCCCTCTAACTTTCCCTGGGTCAAGGTGGTATTGATAATCCTTTTCTTATATTCCTACTTTAAACCCACCCATACCGTTAACACTTTGAGTTTTCTCTAGGTGCCACACAGCCAGATCGTTTTCTAAAATCCACTATACATTTCAGATTTTAGTTTTATTTATGCATATATCTTTGTGTATGTGTAGGAGTCTTCTGAGGCCAGAGAAGGGTGTTGGAACTGGAGTTACAGGCAGTTTGTGTGTTACCCAGTACGGATGCTTCAGCCAGAGTAGCAAGTGCTTTCTGAACCACTGAGGCTCCTCTCCGGGCCGAAAGCATAGATTTCAATTGGTGTTTAGAGGTCGTTTGCTCTCAGCCGAGCTACTGGTGTCTCATAGCTTATGTGTCCTCTGTTCTGTTCCCTCCCGTCTGTCTTGCATTCCATCATCTTCCCTACTTCTATCCTGTGGGTGTTTTGAAACAGCTCTTAGGATCACTTGTGGTTTATTTATAGTGTTCTTTGAGTGTGTTTGTCTGGATGTCTTTTTTAGTGTCTTCTCAAGTTATAATCTCACACACATAGCTCTGTTGCAGTTGCCAATTAATCCTGCTCAACACCAGTGCTTGTTCCTCGCTACCTGCTCAATTCTGGATTCTGGGTTACTGAACAAAAGACAGACAGATGGACAGACGGACAGATGGATACACACACACACACACACACACACACACACACACACACAGCCTTGTATTTTAGTATGCTTTAAACAGCTCAATGGATGTGCTACTCTCAACCCTACATGTGGCTAACACCTTCCCTCAGACACGCCTGAGTTATTACTTACTAAAATCTATATTCCATCTTTGCTCCCTAGACCCATTCAGGGAGGCAGGGCCTGGGGCCACTCCTCTTCCTCAGCTCTTACATGACTGCTGTGCTCTCTCTTCTGAACCTCTCAGACATAGCAGTTCTAAAACCCTTCCTCTCCCAGTCTCCTTGTCCTGGAATCCTTAAGTCCTGCCGCTGTCTCTTTGCTCAGACATTGGCCGACAGCAACTTTATTTACCAATCAGAACCAACTGGAGACAGGCACCCTCAGCATCTTACAAGGGGATTCTCAGCCAGTTTTGGTGACCCAATTAACATAATATAAGCATTAAACTAAATCAACAACATAGCTCATCTATAATCAGAAAGCCCTGGAGAAATTTTATTCTTCTGTCTCCCCCCTCCCCCATTTATAATGTAAATGTTTTGATTTTTTTCCACATACATTTAGAAACAGGTCACACAGTGTTGTTATTTTCACTTCAATTGTCAAAATATTTTGAAAACACTGAGGCTTAATATATTAATTCAAGCTCTTCTTACTGCTGTTCTAGGATTCTCTCTGTGTCCTTCCTTCCTTCCTTCCTTCCTTCCTTCCTTCCTTCCTTCCTTCCTTCCTCCCTCCCTCCCTCCCTCCCTCCCTCCTTCCTTCCTTTTGCCTGTCCATCCTTTCTTTCTTTCCCCTTTCTTCCCTTCTCTCATTTCTTTCTCAGGATCATATAGCCTAGGCTAGTACAGACCTCTCTATTTATTGAGGGCTAGCCTTGAACTCCTGTTTCTGCCTTTACTCCTCAGGTGCTGGGATGACAGGTAAGTGTCATTATCCCCCAGTGTCATGTTACATTTTGTTGTGCTTTCCTTATACACCTCGATGTTGTAGTATAGCTGTGATTGCTATAGCCAAGTAAATTAACGTCTATGGCCTTCAACTTAGTAGATTTTAGCGTAGAGTCTTTGGTAATTTCTTACATGAACACAGTCATTGTAGATCCTCTCTACCCACTACATCACCACTTTCCATTGCAAAAGGACATGAGCCAGCATAAGACACACCAAGACCAAGTTCTCAGCACAAAGGAGATTTGCCACAGTGGGACCAATGGACAGGAAATAAACAAAGAAGATGGGGGGGGGGGCGGTAGGGAAAAGGGAAAGGGATTGGAGGAAAAAGAGGATGGGGGGAGGAACAAGGGAGTGGAGGAAGTGCCTGGGAGCAAGAAAAGACTGCTTCTGTATAGAGAAGAGACAAACATGGCCCATAGGCAAATGGCAGTTTATTCAGAAAAATGGAATCCCTTTAAGGGTTTAGGGGTTTAGTGTTAGGATGAGTTGCTTTCTTTTAATTGGGCATATTAATCAGGGCAGTCAAAAGGGAACTTTTGATTGCTAGTGTTCAATACTTTGGTGGCTGCACCTTGGTGGTGACCTATTCAAATCTTGAAGGTCAACCTTAGGAGGAAGAAGTGGCCAAGTAAGAAAATAGACCTTTGAGCTAGCCTTAGGAATATAATCTAACACTTTAGCATGGCAGAGGGAATGGGGGAAGGGCAAGGCCTCCAGAGCCATGTTTACTGTTCGTTTGGTAAGAGAAACAAAGTTCATTAGCAAAATTCCCTTTCTCACTGGGATAGTATGAAAAATACTTGTCATTCTTCAATCAGAGGTCCAGCTTTATTGAGCCAGCCCACCTGCAGGTTTGTACTGCTCTCCTCTCACATCTCACTCCCCCTGCTCCAGGCACCTGCCCTTCTATACTCACTGTTCTCAGTGGTATGTGGATGCCACGTGTCACTGGCACCATGAATCATTCAGAGTTTCCTCTCAGTGTCCAGCTTGTGTTACTGGAATCCGCAGTGTCCCATTTATCCAGTGTCACAAGTGGTCACTTCCAGTTCTACTTATGTGCTTCTGACATTCACACTGTACACTTTTTCTTTAAGTGCTTTTTCTCTTTTACACTTGTTCGTCTATACATCTGTCTGCATGCCTCCGTGCCTGTGAATATGTGTCCATGTCTGTGGGTGCCTGAAGAAGCCAGAGATTGTTTTAGAACCCATGGATAGGAGCTACAGGTGGCGGTGAGGCATGTGTAGGTTCAGGGAGTGGTCTGGGGTCCTCGGGAAGAGCAGCCGATGCTCCTTGCCGCAGAGCCATCTCTCCAGTTCCTGTTTGCCGGTTTTCTAGTACTCTACCTTCTAGTTCACCCTTCTTTCCTCTCCTCCCTCTTCTGCTCATCACACATTTCTTGGCCTTTGTGTTTCAAGAAGTGGATTTTTTTTTAATATTGTGTTTTCACTTTGTTTCTAGTTACATCTTCATTTCTGTGCTAAGGCGCCCTTTTCCTCACTCTTAGGGATTTAGGATTTTGTTGAACTGTGACCATAGCCATTCATGGGAGCATTTGAGTCTTGACCACCTTCAATCCCTCTCCTTGGCAATCTTAACATCTCCTATTATTTTAGTGATTGCTGACCACGTTGCTTTACACACTTGGTCCCTGCTAGATGAGAGTTTTCTTCTTTGGCTCTGTGGACACCAGGATATTTGTGTATGATGTTGGGGGCCCCACTTTTAGCATTTTGCTTTCCTGGTGTCTGTTGACTGCTAACCAGGAAGCAAGGATCTATCACCTGAAAAGCCAGTCAGATACCCAAGCAGCTTTCATGCTATAGAAGTGAGAAGTTTCTGATAACTGCTGTAGACTGCTGGATCAGGACTAGACATTTGCCCCTCAAGAGGGCCCCTCTGGCCCACCCTGGATGGAAAGGAAGGAATGCTTCATTATTGTGGTCCCTGAGGCCTCTGACATGAGTGGAGTGGCAGGAAGCCTCACAACCCACAAACAATGCCAAAAACTCATCTCCCCATGAGGCTCCTCTTCTGTATCCATCAAACAGTGTATGGGCTGCCAATGGAGAAGAACAAGTCCAATCAATCAATCAACCAGTCAATCAATCGATCAATCAATCATTCTCTCAATCTCTGTCTCTGTCTTTGTTCATCTTTATATATGTATCCCAGAAACAAAGTATCAGTTTTCATTCCTCAGACATTGCCTTTCTGTTGTTGTTGTTGTTTTAAATAGGATCTCTTACTGGCCCAGAGCTCACCATGCAGGCTGATCTAGATTGGTTGTTCAGGAAGGCCCAGGGATCTGCTGGACTCTGCCTCATCAGCACTGGGATTATAAGAATGCACCACCACACCACACCCAGCCACTTAAAATATTTTCCTATTTATTCATTTTAGTATGTATGTGTATTAGAGTGCACATGGTCCTCGATGGTCTTATAGAGTCAGTGAACAGCCAGTGGAGGATGAGTCTTCCTTCCACTTTGTATATCTTGGCTGCCAGACTCATGTCAGGTTATAAATATCAGCATTATCAAGGCAGCTCTCAAGCCTGTTTAGAATATATTTCTTTTACCATTATGTATGTGCATGTATGTCCTTGTTCCCATGTGTCTGTGTGTGTGAGTGTGTATGTGTGTGTGTGCAGATGAGTGTGAGTACCTGCAGAGGCCAAGAAGATGTATCACACCTGTACTTATAGGCACCTGTGCTGCTTAACATGGATGCTGGGTACCAAGCTTAGGTCATCTGTGAGAGCCTTGTGAGCCCATAACCATCTTCCCCAGCCCATGGGGCATTTTTTTTTTTTTTTGACACCACTCTTATGTTTCTATTGGGAATATCTCTGACTACCTCTGCCAAGGAAGGAAATGTCAACTACAAATGACATAATGTCCAAGTAGAGACTTCAAAGATGAAGCGCCCCTCTCCTATAGAACTCGCTGTGTGAAAGCAGACGGGAAAAGAAGACAGCTATGAAGAGTTGGGGGCGATGCATCAGAAAGGGCTTTCTCTCTTTTGCATTCAGCGTGGCTGGCACTGGTGCAGGCACACATTCTGAGAGCACCTGTGTGAAGTGAGTCTGGGAGATGCCACAAATGAATGCTGTGGGTAACGAGTTCTGACAGCCCCTCCCACGTTCGTCTTCCAGTTTGATTCAGTTGCTTCCAGGATCAAGGGTGTGATTCAGTCCCCTGTTCCCTGGCACACAGTTATTGTCTTCATTTCCTTTGCGTGCTTTGCTATGGCAATGAATCCTGCAGGGCCTGAATCATTATGAGCCCAACCGAATGGTCTTGTCTGTGGGGGTGCAGAGTGCCGGCTCCCGGGGGAAGCCTCTGATGTCGCATGCAAGGAAGAAAAAAGTCTCCTGTGTCATTCAAATTCTCAAGGTGTTCCTTCTGTTTCTTTCCAAGCGAAAATCATCTGTTCCTTGAATTGTTTGGTTGAAAAACATCATAAATTTTGAAGAGTTGTATTTACACCAGCACATTTTCTTGTCCGATTTTAAAGTTATGGGTTTCTTAACTGTTCCTGTGATGAATTGCTTCTGAGGTGCTGTGGTACCTCATCTTCATCTCAAGGAGCCAATTAGGCAACATTACTTATACAGGCTTACGTATAATTATCTACAGCATGTAGATTTCAGAACCCCAACTTAGGGACACAGGGTTGAGCTTACAAACCGTCAGTGAACAAAGAGATTTTTACTGGAGAGAGAGCCCTTGTAAAGAGTCCCAGCCTCACATTTAAGGCATAATTTAAATGCTTTAAAGGATTTTGTTGATGCATGCGTATTCATTCATGGTTGTATTACACACATTTAGATGTGATAAAATACAAAACCCTTTAAAGGCAAATCCATAGCTCCTTTGTTCCTCAGGTGTTTTACCACAAAAGGATTCAAGAGAAACAAAACGGTTGCCAACGTGGAAATGTTTAAAACTTGGGAGTCATTGTCCTGCAGTTCCAGAGTGCAGTCAAAAGTCCAAGTACTGTGTTCAGTGAAAGGGTCGTGAATAGCAGTCTTTGCAAACAGTGCAGTCGATGTGTGTGCAAACATGAATGCAAACATATTCAATAAAAGCCATTGGCGATTTCATACTTTATTTTATTCTATTACTGTTCAGCACATTAAAAAGGTGGTTCCATCTGTTACTTTCTGTTCCTAACAAAAGGGAATCGTTTTGATCAATGTCCTTGTAATTCTGAGGCTTGGTATGAAACAAATCACAGTGTTAGGGCTCTTCGCTGATTGGGGTTAAAATGATACACTGCGGTCTTCATGGTGACTTGGATTTTACTGGCTGGGCACCCAGGACTTTGATTTGGCTGATTACCTGCTGTGGCTTAAGTGACACAAGACAATTATTGGTGCTTCCTGGTCACAGTGGCCTATTCCACACCTGCACCCTTTTGTTGGGAGCCCGACAGGGATGCTGGACATGAGGTCTCCATGAATAGACATCCTCTCTGAGCAGCCCTCAGACACCAGATTGATTTATGGATGTATCAGGCTCTTTGTTAGCATGTGAACCCCTAATTAATTTAAAGCCCTCTGTAGAGAAATTAAACCCCTGGTTAACATTTCTCACAGACTCAGATGGTGCTAAGAATGGGGAAGTGAGACATGAGAATGGATTTACCATGGTCACTGGTGTCTGTTCTTCACAATGAAGCCTAGTATGTGGATATGAGCACACACCCTCTAATAAAGAATGGGCTGTCAAAGTATCGTCCTGCTGTGGCTCCTAACCCAATTAGGCTTGTTATTCGGGTTCTAGCTTCCCATCTGCAGAGTGAGAGAGGAAATTAGAGACAGGTATGAAGCAGAAGAAAGAGGATGAGGGTAAAAGGGGAGCCCATGTAGACTGCATAAAGCTCTGATTCAGTATCCCCCCAACCAGAGATACCTACTCCAAGAGTTAGTGCATATAAGAGAAAATGCTCAACCATCAGGAAATAATGTGTGTGTATGTGTGTGTCTGTGTGAGTGTGTGTGAGCATGTGTGTGTGAGAGAGAGAAAGACAGACAGACAGACAGAGAGACAGAGAGAAAGACAGAGAGAGTGTGCTTTATACATGTGTATGTTTGTGCAAATGACAAAGGAGGATATCTGGTATCTTCTGTCTTCTTTAATTACTCCCCATGTTAATTTTTGAGACAAGGTCTCTCACTGACCCTGGAACTCACAGAGTTGGCTAGCATGGCTGAGCAGTAAACTTGAGGGTCTGCCTGTCCCTGCCCCCTCCACCCTCATCCAGGGTGAGCATGACCGAGAAGCTCCTTCCCGGCTTGCCTCGCTGCAGTGCTGCTGATCCACGGCACTGTCTCACCTGAGCCATCCTCACATCCCACCATCAAGAATTCTATTGCTGTCAGGAATAAAACTTAAACACGGTAGTTGTATAAACATTAAAAACAAAAAACAAACAAAAAACTAAAACAAAACAAAAACAAAAATGACCCCCCCCCCCAAAAAAAAAACCTCTCAAGCTCTGGAAGAAGGTGAACATTAGTTTTTCTTTAGTGTTAGTCTAGTGAAAGACTGTCTACCCATGACTCAAAAAGCAATTCACTGTAAACGGATACATTTCATGTAAAACTGAGACTTTCCCCTGAAGATGTATACAAAGCCAAGAAGATAACCTGTAATGAAGGACATGATGGGGAAACATTAGAAATTGGAAATCAGGGGCTGTAGAGATGGTTCAGTTTTCATTGCGCTTGCCATAAAAGCAGGAAGACCAGACTTTGTGTCCTCATGATCCTCAAAAAAAAAAAAAAAAAAAAAAAAAAAAAAAACAAAAACAAAAAACAAAAAAACAGGTGAGGTGACCCACCTTAGGCCAATGAAAAGGCATACATTCAAATAAGTCCTGAAGCTGTCTGCTGGCTTCCATACATGTGTGTTTGCCTGTGCACACAGACAGATAGCAATCAAACAAACAAGTAAATAATAATAGTAAAAAAAGCACCCCGAGGAGACTAAAATAGCAAAGAGGGGAACAAAGAAAATGTATCACAGTGATAAAGAATGTAGCCCGAGAAGGGGAGAAGGTAGTCAAGCTCTGTCATCAGGTTAGACCTCTTGAATAAAACGCTACCACGGTACCATATCTCACCCACTAACTCGTGAAAGCCAGATGATGTCACAGCACCTTTGTTGTCACGGTCATGGGGAAGCAGACCTATTCTGTTGCCGGGAGCTGTGCACATGGGCGAACTTCTTCAGGGGACTTCCTGCTACCCAACAACGTCACCCATTTGTTTGCCTCAGGTTTGGACAACCTGTCTCCAGAAAGCTCCCAGATGATTCCAGTATGAAGTGTACATCTGTAAGGCTACTATTCAATGTAGAGAATAAAAAGGTTTTATATTAAGTTGTGTATGAAGTGTGTTTGTGGAGGGGAACCCATGCCATAGCTGGCATAAGAAGGTTTGGGATATGACTGTCTTAATGTTCTCTCCTCCTTAATGTGGGTCCTGGGTATTCAATTTAGGTCATCAGGCCTCTGGTCAAGTTCCTTTATCCTGTGAGTCACCTGGTCCACCCCACTGTGTCACTTATGAGTTATTTATGAGTGTACAATATTGGATTTAACATAATTGCCTGTTGATGAAAGTCAGGCTGGCTAAATATTGTTTCTGCACAGTATATTCCTATGTAGTTGTGAAAAGCGAATGAGGACAACCTCTGTGAGCTGACATATTCCTAATAGGGGTTTTTAAGTGGAAACCAAGTATCTAGTAAAAATAGAGTTGGCTACCTGTTCAAGAATGGAGGGCAACTCATATGAGCAGGTATATGCTTATGTATTTATGCAAAAGAAAACCATGAAGTATAAGGCAGAAAGTAAATGGAATGGGAGAAAAGAGATAGAAAAAGGAGGAGGAGGAGGAGGAGGAGGAGGAGGAGGAGGAGGAGGAGGAGGAGGAGGAGGAGGAGGAGGAGGTGTGGGGCAGGACTGGAGGGACTGCTGAGGACAAACATTTGTGTATCGCTGAGTGTTAGAGTTGCCGTAATGTCTCATACTCAACCTCTACACCAGCAGAATCAATAACTAAACCCAGTCAGCATGCATGTGGAGCCTAAAATCAAATAGTCATTACAGATAACACAGATATAATATGTTATATTATAACTTATCTAGCATATATTAGAAAAATTGTAATATATTATTCATATATTATTATAGTTATATAAATAATAAATAAAGTTATAAGTTATATAAGTATGAAATATATTTATCTAATATAGATTGGATAAATAAAAGTGTTTATATCATTTATTATATATTAGCCTCACTGAAAAAACTTGTAATGTGCATGTTAAAACATCTATAACATAGATATAAATGAAATGTTTTATTATGTTTATATTTCACTTTTAATCATCTTTATAAGTCTAGTCACAGTGAAATGCCCGTCACTGTGAATACAATACTTTCAAATCTGTGTCCCTTTGTCCAGCTCCCCAGAGTTACAACACATTTCTTCACATAAAAGGATAATGCCTCACTTACTTTCTATGGCTATGATAAAATACCGCGACTGAAGCAACTTAAAGGAGACTATTTTGGCTTAGAGTTGAAGAGGGGATCGCTCCTTCATGGTGAAGAAGGCATGGCAGCAGGCTCAGGAAGCTGCTCACACTGCATCTGCATTGATGAGTGTGAGACTGAGCAGGAAGTAGGAGTTGACTATAAAGCCTCAAAAGCCAGCCCACTCAGTAGTGGCCCACTGACTCCAAGGAGGTGCCACCCCATAAACTTCCCACAACCTTCCCAGACAGTGCCACCAGCTGGGGACTAAGTGTTCAATGTGAGCCTTTGGGGGAACCATTCTTGTTCAAACTGTACCAAGTAGAAACATGAGTACACCCATCATCGCCAGTGTCCCACCCCAACTTCCTGCCACCCACAGTCCCAGAGCTCTAAAATCCACATAGTCACTCAAAACTAAATGCCAGAACCCAGGTTCTCTTCCCAGGTTCTCTTTGTGGTCTTTGGTTGTGGCTGACATAGAGATCTGTCCCCCATCCACCTGAATGTGAAGCCCTGCATCACAGTGCAGTGTAGACTTCCTGGGCTTTCTTTCCATAAGTACATGTTCAATCTGGACCACAGCCTCTAGCAACTGGAAGGATTCGTGATGCAGAACCAACTGGGTGTATGCAAGAATGAGCATGGGTTAGCAGTCAGTGGAGTGTTAATAGACAAAATCTGTTTTCTCTGTCCGGAATGTCTAGGTTCTTTGTTGATTTAAAGGTTTTGTTGTTAAAAGGTTAGCTTAAAAAAAAAAAAAAAAAAAGGATTCTCCAGCCTTTAGCCTGTAGAATTGATTCAAGAAGTAGCGTATGTGTGTGTATTCCTGATACATTGGTGCGTGTGTTGCTGTTGTATAGATGTTTCACACTGTCCTTAACATTGGCTACAGATTTTGTAGAATGACAAATAATTATATAGTTGAAGAATCAACTTCATCTAAAAAAGTGTCTTCAGCATGTCGGCCCTCAAAAAGACTTGTAGACATGTGACAGAACATTATTTTATTGTTTGAGATTTGTGTGTGTGTGTGTGTGTGTGATTGCTACAAGGAGGTGTTATGTGCAATTGAATGCTTTGCTCAAAGAAGTCAGAAGGGGGCATTGAATTTCTTAGAGAATTAGAAGAGACTTGAAGCCACTTGACCTGCGTGTTTGGGACCAACCTCAGATTCTCTGCAAGAGCAGTATGTGCACCTAAACCACTGAGACATTTGTCTGTCCAACCCCAAGGTCCTTATAATATTGTAGGTTTGATCTCATGAAAAATCACCATGTTAAAGAAGGCGTTTTTTCTCACAGTGTACTTAACTTCCCATTTTAAAAGTCTACAATTATTCTTCCATTTGATGTTTCTTCCTTTAAGTCTGTGCATCTACTTATATGCTTAATAGGAAGGATTCTTCTTAAGAACACTAGTGATCAAAGGGTCATTTCTTGTCATTTAAAGATGAACAGCTATTTTAAGCTCCCGTTTTTTTAAAGATATCCCTTGGGGGAATTCCCCCATCACTGCCCTTTTCTCTACTCCGGTGCCAGATTCCTGCCTTTCTCTCCCTTGTTTCTGTATTTTCCCTCACTCATTCTGTTGTGTAGCTTTGACGGGGATTTGGATGGATTGAGTGCTGCCTGGTCAGTTGTTGGGGTCTCCTCGTGGCCTATGTTCCTGGAGCTGAGAGCACATGATGGGGAGGCTGGTCTTCTGCCAACAAGATTTCATTATTGATTTAGGCTTTCCACCAGAAGAGGGCGCCACATTCATTAAAATAACATCCATAATCCAAGCTGAGCGCTTTATTTCCTTAGCAGGTTCAGGACTGGATGTGTGCAGCCTGACTCTTCCATTAGACCTCATGAAAAACACGATAGCTGTCTTTCAGTGGGAGGAGGCTGCCTCAGGAGCTATCAGCACAGGTCAATGGTCTGAAGATGCAGTCAGCACTGGAAGGAGAGACATGGTTTAATCCTGTTCTCTATGACAATAACAAGAACGGAGAACAGCAACAGGCTAAAACAGTTTGCCTCCTCTCCAAAGCCCACATTTCTACTCAGCTGGGAATTATATTTTTTTCAGAACTAAAGGGATTGGTTCTTTAATTAAGCATGTAATTTCTTCTATTTATCATTCCACAAAACAACTGCCTTCTTGTATGGGACGGATGCCACAGTATGAAAAATCGCATGTTTCTTTCCCTTCTGCTGAAACTTGAAGATGTCGTTAACAGCATCTGGGCTCACGATGCTTTCTTCATCCCTCCATGTACCTTCTTGGGTGTCTAGAACTCCAGTGGAAAACATTGATTCATTTGGATAATTACACATAGCTTTCAGAGTCTTAAAATTCTAAATACCCTTCTGCTTAGTAATGTGCTAATCTGTCAAAAGCCGTTTAGCTATTCATCCCAGATTTATTTATGAGGCTGAGCAATCTTGTCATCTGAAATTACCTGTGGAAGACATGGTTATGTCTCCAAGAGGACTGGCGACAGTTTATTCTAGCAGCATAGCTGGAACATCTGCATGTGGACCCTATAGATGAGTATCTCTATAAGTATTTCTTATAAGTAGGGATTAGGCTGAATCTGGAGCTCATGGAAGAGTACCCTAGTATTTCCAAGGCCAAGGTTTGTTCAATTCATGGGACTGCTTCCAAGAAAATTAAAAAAGTGGATCATGTGGGGAGAGTGGGACCTCATTAGCCTGATGATTTCTTTTCTATCCCTAGCACCCACATGTCCCCATCTCTGGGAGCTAGGGATGGGAGTGGATAAGAAGGGAGTCAGAGACTCACCTGGAAGCTTACCAGCCAGCTGCACTGGAGCAGAGACAGTGGCAGGAACAACCGAGACTCTGCCTCACCACGTGGACAGTGAGGACTGAACCCACAAAGTTGTTCTCAGACCTTCACGTACATGCTGTGGTCTGTCTGTCTGTCTGTCTCCTCTCTCATACACACACACACACACACACACACACACACAGAGAGAGAGAGAGAGAGAGAGAGAGAGAGAGAGAGAGAGAGAGAGAGAGAGAGAGAGAGAGAGAGAGAGAGAGAGAGAGAGAGAGAGAGAGAGAGAGAGAGAGAGAGAGAGAGAGAGAGAGAGAGAGAGAGAGAGAGAGAGAGAGAGAGAGAAGCACATGTGCTCTAGTACTTTAGTAAAAATAAAGGTGTTTTGGGAGCACTGTATTAGCTCCTCTTTCCCCATTCTTTCCTATGCCACAGTATGCTCATGATACTGAACAGGAACAATCACAGTAGGGCTGCTGCTCCCTCTTACCAGCAGCCATCCCACAGTCCTTTGAGACCCTGCAGTGACCACAGTCGCAGTTCTCTGGGTAATGGTGACAAGGGGTGATATTTGTGGAGCTACTTTTCTGCCCAAGCTCTTTCCAATGACCCAGAGGAAGCGGTTGTTATTATTAATTCCTTGTTGGACTTGTCCGGGGAAGGTAAATAACTAGCCTGGTCTCCATCTAGGAAGATACAGAGCTGGTGTTTGAACTCTAGCTGCCCCTGAAGTCCAAAAAACCCAGCTGCTGTTTCACACTGCCTCATATTGATTTCTGCCATTAGAGTCCCAAGTGTGGAACATTTTTCCTTTTACCTTCCCTTCTCATTTTTAAAAGAATCATTTTGTATGAGTAACAGAATGGTATGTCCATGAAGAAAAAGTATTAAAATATGTCATACAGGATAAAGACACGTCCTTTTTAATGTTGGCATTAGCATGTGTTAATGATATAAATTAAAGGTTATGTTCCATATTCAGATATAATGTATTTTTATATTTATCCTTATCGCCTTCTATTTCCCCTCTTCTCCTCTCACTGACCCCCATCCCCTAATTAACACATCCTCCTTCTATTTTGATATCTTCAAAAAATGTCCCAATGGTTTTAATTAGGGAGACTTGGAGGAGCATGGGTGAGGGTTTGTTTATAAGGGAGTAATGTGGAAACCTCAGCTAGGGCTGCAACTCAGAAGTAGAAAGTTTGCTTTGCACTCTCCAAGTTCTAGCCTAACCCCTACTAATGACGTCCTATCAGAGAAGAAAACAAATAACAGCAAAGAGATCAGAGAGCGAAATTTTAACAAGGGCAGGGAGGTTCCAAAAAGATGCAGGTGGCCAGATTGTTTGCCTCCATGGGGCATGGGTACCACCACACATTAATTGCCTGTGGATCATGTTGGGGGGAGTGGGACCTCATTAGCTACCCATGACAGACCTTTGACAGCCAGAACTTGTACATGACTTTCACAGATGAAAGGTCCTTTCCGCCGGGGCCTGGCTACTGTACTGCAAGGTGAGACCATGTCTCGTGCCTTTAGCTGCCTTGTTGATCACTTTCTAACCAACCCCAAAGTGGCACAGGGAAGCCCTATGCATAGACCTTTAACACATAACCACGGGGCTGCAGCTACACAGCCGCTGTTACTTCTGAACTGTGCCAGATACATTTCTTATCAGATCAGCTCTCCCACTATACACAGCAGGCTGTTTCCAAGTGCAAGCAGCTGGCTTTCTACTGTTGGAGATACACAGTTGTGGGGAGCCAGCCTGTGTGTGTGTGTGTGTGTGTGTGTGTGTGGTGTGGTATATGGTAGCCACATGCAGTAATGAGGGGATGGGAGCCTGTTTGAGGTAAAAGCTTTAGGCTCAGCAGTCCTAATGCATACTCATCAGAAGTCCCTACAGGCAACCGAGTCAGGACTGGATGCTTACAGCAGCAGTCCTGGGTTAATATTGTCAAGAAAGGAAAAGTGTGGCTGATAAAATGTGGCCGAAATGCACTTTGAGACGTACCCTGTAGATGTTTGTCAGGAAAACTACCATTTCCTGGGTCAGCTTCCCTAAACGTCAAAGAAGATGGGCTTTGTACAGCCGACCTAGCCTGGAGTGTAGAGCTTTTCTGCACAAGACTTTTGTCGTAGCCAGTCTGATTGGGAAGTTTAGAAACTGTGGTGGGGGTGAAATTCTAGACAGGTATCGGCAGTGACATTCAGTGTGCTGTCCTGTTTACCTCAGTGAATTTCAAATTTCAAGGTAAGGCTGAGAGTTGTAAGGAAGCCTTTGTTTGAACTTCTGGTGTTTTCTTCTTTCTGTAAAGTACATGAGATGCCACTTGCAGACGCCCATGCCTTGTTCAGGAATGGTCATTTCTCTTCTGTCACAGTGGATATGTGTCTGGCTGTGCAGCTCTGTAAGGATGTAGGAGAACAGAATGCAGAGTTGCTGAGCTTTAGGACAGTTAGGGAGGGGGGACTCCTGTCTGTCCACTGGCCACACTGTTAGGGAGGGGGGACTCCTGTCTGTCCACTGGCCACACTGTTAGGGAGGGGGGACTCCTGTCTGTCCACTGGCCACACTGTTAGGGAGGGGGGACTCCTGTCTGTCCACTGGCCACACTGTTAGGGAGGGGGGACTCCTGTCTGTCCACTGGCCACACTGTTAGGGAGGGGGGACTCCTGTCTGTCCACTGGCTGCACTGTTAGGGAGGGGGGACTCCTGTCTGTCCACTGGCCGCACTGTTAGGGAGGGGGGACTCCTGTCTGTCCACTGGCCGCACTGTTAGGGAGGGGGGACTCCTGTCTGTCCACTGGCCACACTGTTAGGGAGGGGTGACTCCTGTCTGTCCACTGGCTGCACTGTTAGAGAGGGGGGACTCCTTTCTGTCCACTGGCCGCACTGTTAGGGAGGGGGGACTTCTGTCTGTCCACTGGCCGCACTGTTAGAGAGGGGGGACTCCTGTCTGTCCACTGGCCGTTGTTGTCTATGGTGCTGTTCCTAGAACTGAGGCAATTCTTGCAGAACATACTGAAGAACCCATTCTTTATGGTGAAGTAGTCTAGCCTCTTTGCTTTGAAAGTTGGCACTTCCATAAAGACCAATCATCTATGAATAACATTAAAGAAAACACAGTGGTGTGTGTGTGTGTGTGTGTGTGTGTGTGTGTGTGTGTGTGTGTGTGTGTGTGTAAGAATTGAAGGATAATCCCCATTAGTGTTGGAAGATTATGCACATTTGTGAATATGTGTGTAGATGCACTAATAGAAGCAAGAGGCTATTGGAGTGGTTTTGAGTGGGTTTTTTTATATCTGGTTTGTTGAGATTTTCCCCTGTTGACTGGACACAGCCTAGACTGACCCGAGCTGACCTCCCAAGTCAGACTGGCCCGTGGGCATACCTGTAGGGATTGCTTTGATTGGTAATTAGTGTAGGAAGGTCCACCATACTGTGAGTGGCACCATTTCCTAGGCAGGTGGGTCTTGACTATATATAAAAGCTGGTTAATAGTGAGCCCATTTAAGCCAGAAAGAAGTAATGTTTCCTTCTGTATTCCCTGTTTGTGAGTTCCTTGGTCAGAGATAGTACTGTGTAGAACAACAACCAGGCTTGCCTTCAGTTTCCTGGTACTCATCCCTTTGGAAAAGCTGCGATGAAAATAACAGAATGAAGCTAGAGCAAATGGTATCCTACACAACTTAGAGCTCACTGTTAGGGCTACATTTCCTGGCCAGTGAGCTCTGGATATGTGCCTGCCTTTGTCTTTAAGCATGGCGTTATAGGCATGTACTGGTGTGCCTAGCTTTTACTAGTGCAGGTCACATTCCTGTGATGTACATAATTTACCCATTGACTGTTTCTCTACCTTTCCCCAGACAGAATCTACTATAGCCCAGGCTAATTTCAAAATCACTGTATAGTCAAGGATGACCATGAACTTCTCACTATATTTTTTTACTGAATTTATTGGATTATTGGATTTATTTTATTTACATTTCAAATGTTATCCCCTTATCCAGATTCTCCTCCATATCCCCTATCCCATCACCCTCCCCCTGCTTCTACCTGCTTCTATGAGAGTGTTCACCGACTGCAGTATAAAGCCTTTGGCAGGACCAAGAGATTCTCTTCCCATTGATGCCCAACAACCCATCCTCTGCTACATGTGCAGCTGGAGCCATGGGTCCGTTCATGTGTACTCTTTAGATAGTGGTTTAATCCCTGGGAGCACTGGTTGAAATTGTCGTTCTTATGGGGTTGCAAACACCTTCAACTCCTTCATTTTTTTTTTCTTTAACTCCTCCATTAAGGGCCCAGTTCTATGGTTTGAAGCATACCCCCTCTGTATGTATTATGCTCTGGCAGAACCTCTCAGGAGACAGCTCTATCAGGCTCCTGTCAGCATGCACTTCTTGGCATCAGCAATAATATCTGGGTTTAGTGGCTGAATATGGGCTGGATCCCCAGGTGGGGCAGACTCTGGATGGCCTTTCCTTCAGTTTCTGCTCCAAGATTTGTCTCCATATTTCTTTATCAGAATATTTTTGTTCACCCTTCTAAGAAGGACTGAAGCAACTGTATTTTGATCATCCTTCTTCTTGAGCATCATGTGGTCTATGAATTATATCTTGGGTGTTCTGAACTTTTCGGCTAATATCTACTTATCAGTGTATGTGTATCATGGGCTTATTTTTCTGATTGGGTTACCTCACTCAGGATGATATTTTCTAGATCCATTCATTTGCTTAAGAATTTCATGAACTCATTGTTTCTAATAGCTGAGTAGTACTCCACTGTGTAAATGTACCACAATTTCTGTATCAATTTCTCTGTTAAAGGACATTTGGGTTCTTTCCAGCTTCTGGCTATTATAAATAAGGCTGCTATGAACATAGTGGAGCATGTGTTCTTGTTAGATATTGGAACATATTTTGGGTATATGTACAGGAGTGGTATAGCTGGGTCCTCAGTACTATGTCAAGTTTTCCAAGCTGGGTCTTCAAGTAGATATATTTCCAATCTTCTAAGGAACTGACAGACTGATTTTCAGAGTGGTCGTACCAGCTTGCAACCCCACCAACAGTGGAGGAGTGTTCCTTTTTCTCCACATCCTCGCCAGCATCTGCTGTCACTTGTGTTTTTGATCGTAGCCATTTTGATTTGTGTGAGGTGGAATCCCAGGGTTGTTTTGATTTTCATTTCCCTGATGACTAGCGATGATGAACATTTCTTTACGTGCTTCTCAGCCATTTGATATTTCTCATTTGAGAATTCTTTGTTTAGCTCTGTACCCCATTTTAATAGGATTATTTGATTCTCTGGAGTCTAACTTCTTGAGTTCTTTGTGTATACTAGATATTAGCCCTCTTTCAGATGTAGAAATGTTAAAGATATTTTCTCAATCTGTTGGTTGCCATTTTGGCCTAATGACAGTGTACTTTGCCTTACAGAAGCTTTGCAAATTTATGAGGCCCTATTTGTTCATTCTTGATCTTAGAGCCTAAACCATTGGTGTTCTGTTTAGGAATATTTCCCCAGTGCTGACGTGTTCGAGGCTTTCCCACTTTCTCATAATCTTCTTTTTTTATTAGATATTTTATGTATTTACATTTGAAATGTTATCCTCTTCCCCCACCCTGGTCCCATCACCCTTCCTCCTCCACTTGTCTTCAGAAGGTACACTCACAATCACCCTCTTCACCGCATTTCCTTGACATTCCCCTACATTGGGAAAACATGCCCTCCCTGGACCAAAGGCCTCTTCTCACATTGATGCCAGACACTGCTATCTTCAGCTACATATGCAACTGGAGCCATAGGTCTCTCAATGTGTGCTCAATGGTTGGTGTTTTAGTCCATGGGAGTTGTGGAGGGTTTGGTTGGTTCATAATGTTGTTCTTCCCATGAAGTTGCAGACCCTTTCAGCTCCTTCAGTCCTTTTTTTTAGCTTCTTCATTGAGGTTCCCATGTTCAGTCCACTGGTTAGCTGCAAGCATGCTCAGCTGTATGACTCTGTATGACTCTGGCAGAGGTCCTGTGAGGGCATCTTCATCTGGTTCCTTTTAGTAAGTACTTCTTGGCATTTGGGTTTGGTGCCTGCATATGGGGTGAATCCCCTGGTGAGCCTCTAAATGATATTTTCTTCAATTCCTATTCCTCTATTTGACCTTGTATTTTCTCCCATGATTGTTTTGTTCTCCCTTCTAGGAAGGACTGAGGCTTCCCACGTTCTCCTCTACTAGTTTGAGTGTATCTGGTTTTATGTGGAGATCTTTGATCCATTTGGACTTGAGCTTTGTGCAGGGAAATAAGTAGGGATCAATTTGTATTCTTCTACATGCCGACTGCCAATTGGACCTGCACCATTTGTTGAAAATGCTATCTTTTATCTACTGAATAGTTTTAGCTCCTTTGTCAAAGATCAAGTGACCATAGGTCCATAGGTATGTGTGTGTTCATTTCTGGATCTTCAGTTTTATTCTATTGTTCTACCTTCCTATGTCTGTACCAATGCCATACAGTTTTAATGCCTATTGCTCTGTATTCCAGCTTGAGGTCAGCTTCAGAAGTTTATTATTGAGAATATCTTTTGCTTTCCTAGCTATTTGGTATTCAAAATGAATTTGCAAATTGCTCTTTCTAACCCTATGAAGAATTGAGTTGGAATTTTGATGGGGATTGCATTGAATCTGTAGATTGCTTTTGGTAAAATAGCCATTTTTTATTATATTAATCCGGCCAGTTCATGAGCTTGGGAGATCTTTCCATCTTCTGAGATCTTTTTCAGTTTCTTTCTTCAGAGACTTGAAATTCTTGTCATACAGATCTTTCGCTTGCTTGGATAGAGTCACACCAAGGTATTTTATATCATTTGTGACTATTGTGAAGGGTATCTTTTCCTTAATTTCTTTTTCAGCATGTTTGTTCTTTGAGTAGAGGAAGGCTACTGATTTGTTTGGGTTAATTTTATATCCAGCCACCTTGCTGAAGTTGTTTATCAGCTGTAAGAGTTCTCTGGTAGAATTTTTGGGGTCACTTATATACACTATCATGTCATCTGCAAATAGTGATATTTTTACTTCTTTCTTTCCGATTTGTATCCCTTTGTTTTCCTTTTGTTGTCCTGCCAGGACTTCCAGTACTATGTTGAATAGGTAGGGGGAGAGTGGGCATCCTTGTTTAGTCCCTGATTTTAGTCATATTGCTTCAAGTTTCTCACAGTTTAGTTTGATGTTGGCTACTGGTTTGCTGCATTTTGCTTTTACTATGTTTAGATATGGGCCTTGGATTTCTAATCTTTTCTACTTCATCATGATGGATTATTTCCAAAGTATTCCACAGAACAGAAACAGAAGAAATACTACTTAGTTCCTTCTAATAAAAGCCACAGTATGCTTATACCTAAACCAAACAAAGACCCAACAAAGAAAGAAAACTTAGACTAATTTTCCTTATGAATATCAATGCAAAAATACTGTACAAAATTCTTATAAACCTAATTAAAGAACACACCAAGACCTTTGGTCCAGTGGAGGCTTGTTTTCCCAGTATAGGGGAACGCTTGTGTGCTAAGGTGGGAGAGGATATTTGGGAGAGGATGGTTGGGAGAGGGAGAACCTTCATGGAGGAAAGGGGAGGTGGACGTGGAATGGGAGTGGGGGTAGGGGAAAACATTTGAAATGTAAATACATAGAATATTCAGTTTACAAAAAGAACACATCAAAATGATCATCCATCATGATCAAGTAGGGATGGTTCAATATACAGAAATCCATCAATGTGATCTATTATATAAACAAACTCAAGGGAAAAAAAAAAACTACATGATCATCTCATTAGATGCTGAGAAAGCACTTGACAAAATTCAACACTCGTTCATGTTAAAAGTCTTGAAAGATCAGAAATTTAAAGCCCCTACTTAAACATAGTAAAAACAATATATAGCAAACCAGTAGCCAACATCAAACTAAGTGGAGAGAAACTTGATACAATCCCACTAAAATCAGGGACTAGACAAGGATGCCCACACTCTCTCTACCTATTCAATCTTGTAATAGAAATCCTATCTAGAGTTTTTAGACAAGAAAAAGGAGGTCAAAATAATGAAAATTGGAAAGGAAGAACTCAAAATATCACTATATGTAGATGTATAATTGAATTCCACCAGAGAACTCCTAGAGCTGATAGACAACTTGGGCAAAGTGTCTGGATATAAAGTTTACTTCTCATTGCCTCCGCCTTCAGGGTGCTGGAATTGTAGGTGTGTGGTACCATAAGCAGCTCATGCAGCATCGGGGCTTTAACCCTGGGCTTTGTGCATACTCAGGGAGGACTCTATCAGCTGAGCTTCACCCCCAACTCCAAGACAGTAGTTTTGAATGAGTATTAAGTATAGAAAATAAAGATATGCTAATTGTATCCCAATTCTTGTTGTGGGCTGAAGGAGAAAGATTTATGGTTTCTGTCTCAGCCTCCACTCTCAAAATTCCTCTGAGAAACGGGGAGTGGGGTCACAACAATTGCCTTAGTGGCTCTCTCCCAAGTCAGAGTAGAAAGTCGACTCTTCAGAAACCCCCCCAGAGGCAGCAGGAGAGAGCCAGGCACAAGAGCAAAAACCATTTCTGATTTCATGTATTTTTGGATCTCTTCCATTGATTACTGCCCTAAAAACCCATTTGGTTTGTAAGAGCCTATTCCAAAGAGACCCCCAGATGGAACAGAAACCTTCAAGGAGCTTCTCTGCAGACTTTTCACATGGTAACATGACACTGTTTTAGGAAGGGACAGTCTGGAAGGACCTCTGTTCACAAAACTCCATCCTTAAAATGAAATTCATTCTCACAAATGGCTTTGACAAGTTTAATTCAGGGAATGTACCTGTATAGAATAGCAACTTGTGCAGGAAGTAGGAAGTCACTTGAGCACTTACTCCAGCTTGGTCATGCTGAACACCATACTCACCATGATTTTTCTCATTTGAAAGTAGAGATAATTATTTTTGTCTAGTCCTGTGGCTTTTGGGAGGGTTAAAAGAGAAGCAATGCATGCAGTGCTTAGAGTGCATTGGGAAGATGACTCCATCAGTAAAGTGGTTGCTATAGAACATTGAGGACCTGAGTTCAGACCTTCAACATGCATGTATGGGCTCTAAACTTATTGCTGTTAATAGGGTAGGGTTGGGGGATTCAGTAAGGTCAGTTGCTGATCTCTGGGTTCAGTGATAAGGACATTTTAGGGACAGGCCCTGTTCCAAAAATTACAGTGAAGAGAAAAAAAATCTGCCATCAAGCTCTGGCCTCCACCAGCATATGTGCACACATACACTTGTGCCTACACAGGCATACACACACACACACACACACACACACACACACACACACACACACACTAAAAGGACAGAATAAAAATCCCACAGCCTGTAAATCTTAAAGCCTAAAAGGTTTGAGAATAGCAAGGAAACATTCAAGCTTCCCTGAGTTTTAATTTGCAAAGGTTTAATCTAATGATTAGGTTAGTGCTGCCTAATTCCCAGATAGTACCAGTTAATCAGTCATCTAGAGTATAGCCTGCTAACCACAGACCCTCTCTAAGGGGAACTGTGCAAAGATGACAGAGGGAAACACAGATGCTAAATCACTCAGTGAAGACATACCCCTAGAACCAGATTTCATGTTTAAAGCCTTTTCATGGTAGCTGGATGTAGTTTAGTTCTTCAGTTTATGTATGTGATGAAATTTTAAGAGAATCCAGACTATGCTAAAATGCAAAGTGTTTGAGGCTTTGGATAATGTAAACTACTGTTTAAATGTAAGTTTTTTTTAAAATATGCACGTGATTAAGATGCATTTATAGTAATACCTCTATCATCCACCCTTGTTTATGTGGGTATGTTTAAATTTAAAGTAATGAAAACTAGTCTTGGATGTAGAAATGGCTCAATGGAGGAATCTCTTCCTGTGTCCACGTTAAAGCTTCCTGGGCATGTGTGATAGCTAGCTTTAATTCTCAACCTCACACATCCTAGGATCGCCAAGGAAGAAAGTCTGTATGGACAGAGACTGCCTGCATTGGATTGGCCCACTGGCCATGTCTGTGTGGGCATTGCCTGAATAAAGTTAATCAACGTAGGAAGACACTGTGCCTTGTGCACGGCACCATCCCCTAGTATGTGGCCCTGCCCTGCATGGGGGTGAAGAAATTGGAGCTAAGTACTAGCAAACAAGCAATAAGCATGCATCCTTTTCTTCTCCTCCTCTCTTTCCTGTGGATATGCTATGCACTGTTGGAAGACTCCACCTTGACTTGACTGCCATCTTGGACTACACCTGAAATTGTAACCCCAAGTAAACCATTTCCCCCTAAATTAGTGTGTCAGGATATTTTATCACAGTGTCAGAACTGAATGAAGCTAAAGTAGTTTTGCTTCCTGCCTGTAATCCCGGCAGTGCAGACACAGAGTTGGGATCCCTGTCGCAAGCTGGCTGGTTAGGCTAGAAGATGGGGAGTTCAGGATTCAGTGAGAGACCTTGCCTAGGTAAATAAAGTAGAGAGAAATATAGGAAGGCACTCTATTCCAATTCCAGTTTCTGCGCATATGTACATGCACATGCATGTTTATCTACACCCATAAACATGTGTGTCTATATACAGGGAAACATGAATAAGCTCACACACACACACACACACACACACACACACACACACACATGACTTAATACCACAATGAAAAAAAAATAGCATGAAAAGTTTTAATCTAGGGTAAGATCCTGAAGACATGGGTGGGAAGAGGGAATTGCATAAAGAGCTTCATTTTTAACACTATTGAAGAGAACAGCAGTTAAAAGTAATGTGATTGAAAAGATCTGAGGTGTTAGCCCTGATAGCCAGTATGTGGAATATAATGTAGTCCTATGATTTTTTAAAAAGATTGATTTACTCACACATTACATTTAAGCATGAGTTTGTATGTTTCATGTGAGAAGAAGCCATCAGAGCTTGTCCTTGAGCTGGAGTTACAGGGAGCTGTGAGCCACTGATGTGATCAGAAATGAATTTGTGCCCTCTGCAATGCGTGCTCTTAACTGTTGAGCAATTTTTCTAACCCTAGCCATAAAATTGTTAATGTCTTTGTGACAATATGAAAAAATATCGATGCTACTGAGGAAGACATCACATCATATATAAAGTGTGGTGGCCTAGCTTCGGAATGACTCCGAGGTTACACAGAATGAAGGGCTTTGCCATTTTGTCTGCTCATGGATTTGATGGAGGCAACCATACTTGACATAAAATGGGAGACCTTGCTGTGTGCAGACAGTGCTCATAAGCCGATGAAGTGCCCCGTAGTCCTCATAAATAGTATCTAAATAAGTATGTAAATCTTTACAAATACCACCTGGCTGATTATATTCCAAACACTAGCTGCCATATTTTCTTTTCAAATCTTAGCCCATTTCTGGAATAAGCAGTCCCTTGTCTTAGGGGTCTCCCTGCTCCTCCCCAACCCCCTTCATCCTTCGTCCACAGTAGCTCCTTGGTATTCCAGGAAAACAAACCTGGAACTTCTCAAATTGCCACTACCTGCACAGCACAATTCATTGCCTAGGCGCTCAAAGAGTCCCTACCTGTCAGAGTCAAATAGAGTTTACCCCAAATTAATTCAGGTCTGCAGTATAAATGGATGCAGAATAAACAGTGCTGGAGACTCTTACCAGCCCAAGGCTGAGGCTACCATTTCCCAGCAGGTCCCAGTCATCAGAACGTGGCTCTGGGAAGTGATGTCTGCTGCCTTCCATAGGAGCAGCCAGAAGAACTTCCAGGTTTCAGGGCTCTCCCCTCTCAGCTCCATTTCAGCCAGGGTTTCTCCCTGGGGTCAGCTCTCAATTCTGCCATTGTGTTCCCTGCTTCTGATTTTCCCTGGTGCCTGTCTGCTGAGAGAGCTGATGCTAGAGGGCTCTTACCACTCGCTCCTTTGCTAGAACCAGTCACTGTTTATTCTCATACTGTTTAGTCTTTAGTTGAATAGAAAAGCCACAGATTGGCAATTTCAATAGAAAGTGAGGCTATTTTGCCATGTGATCTGCTCAGAATGCATTTAAGAGTTTCTGGGAAGGTTTACGGGGCAGTTTCTTGAAGGAGCCCGGGAACAGAACTGCTAGGCTGTAGACTTTTTTAAGTATCTAGTTTCCACTTTTTCTTTCTGTTTGTGAGTGTGTATGTGGTGTATGTTTATGTGTGTCTGTATGTGGCATATGAACTCATACTCCTGGGCCCATGTTCACAGAGGCCAGAGAAGGACAATGGGCATCTCTCTCCACCATCCCCTGTCCTGTTCCCTTGAGGCTGTTTCTCTCTCACTGAATCTGGAAATAGGCTCGTGGCCCGCAAGCTTCAGCCGTACAATTTTCTCCTCCTGAAACAGCAGTGGGGTTACAGGTGTATGCCCAACCATGGCTGTACCCATGCCAGCATTTGACACACAATCTCATGATTTGAACACAGGTCCTTATGCCTGGGTAATGAGGGGTTCTACCCACAAAGGTGGCCTCAGACTGTGAGCGTCTTGGCTGTTATTATCTGCTAAGTGACTTTTCTGTTTGTAGTTCCTCTTTACTGCACTTCTTTATCAGATGCCATCATCCTTAGTTGCCTGTTGACATGGTCAATCTCTCCCGTTTACAGTAATTCATTGGCCCCACTAATGGATACCCTCAGAAGCTGTCCATGAGACTTGAGTACTAGACTGAACTATGTCTCATGAGAGAGCATAGAGATTATTTTCCCCATTTCAGAATCTTTGTCCTATATTTTTCAGTCTTCATATCATTTAATTTCTCTACATCCTTTGAATCCACATAGGGAACATAACTCCCATGTGCCAAATACTTTCTCATCCTTTTCTTCTAACACAATCTTTACTTTTCTAGTTGTCCTTGCTGCCTTGATATGCCAACCCAGGAAGGGTCTTTTTCATTAAGGTAGATAGAAGGTATGTAGGGAAGTCTGGAGGGCTGAAGGATAAGAATATAAGCTTGGTATGTTTTCAAGAACAGAGCAGAAGCCTAAAAATCACAGGAACTGAGCATGGGTGTTTTATTTGAAGTAGAAATGAGAGACAGGGCCAATCACATCCAAGTGATTTTGGAAACCTTACTCTGTGGTGTCTATACTATTTAATATCAAAATACCTTGTATCTTCCTGGCTCCCAGTTATTATCCAACTGAATAACCAACCCAGACCAGTTAAGCAAGTTAGATACCCAGGGGTAGGTGTTGTACCAAGGATCACGACCATCCCAGGTCAGCACAGGATCCAGACTCCGGGGCTTCCTCGCACCATCTGCTCTCTTCTGGTGACTATTTTCGGATTTTGAACAGTTGAAACAAGGCAACAATTTGAAGGAAGAACTAAAAGAAAAAAATAAAAAAACCAAAACAGTTGTATTTGTGAATATAGGTGTGAGTCCTTATACGTCTGTGGGCTTATTTGCCTGTGTCCGTATGTATCCATATAGTGTGTGTGCTCAGGGATTACCACACTTGACATATATATTTGAATTTGGGAAATTGTGCTTATGATATCTCTCTCTGCACAATGGGACTCGTTAGGTTTTGAGGATAACACATTACAGCTGTTTGAGAGGGAACCTGGATGAATGATGGAGAGATTCACCTCTGCGTTCAAAAGAAACTTCCCTCGTTTCTCCATAGTGGGCTTCTAACAAAAGCTCTTTGAAAACCAATTTCTTGCATGTGGGTTTGAAATCTCTCTCCCATCCTGCTGAGCCTGACTTTCTTTACTTTCTGTCTCTGTGGCCCAATCAGTGATAAAGAAAATGGTCACCTGATGCTCACCTTTATTCTTAACTCAGATAGGCTCATATTTAAGGTTCTTAAGTTTTGAGAGAACTCAAACTTATAAAACAGATAAATTACCTTGTCTAGAAATACCAGAAAAAGCGTTTTGTTTTTTTTTTTTTTTTCCAGATTGCAAGGCTGAGTGCAAACAATAGGTTATTTGAATTGGAATTCATGCGATGTAACACTGCTTGACAGAGAAAATAGAAGTTAAAGTTAAAAGGTTCAGGCAACTGAGAAAAGAAAGTGGAAGTTCCTTTGAAACCAGAATGCACGTCAATAATAAGGAAAACTGAAGGCATCTGCACAAACAATAACCAGAGAAGCTGTGGTCCTCTTCTCACAGTCTTAAGAATAGTGCTAGACATCACCGTAAATGTCCCCTTAAGAGAAGCCAAGCACCTTAGCGCTTCATGTGAAGTGTTGGTTCCATGTTTGTATGTGTACAGATACATTTGTGTATTCATAGGTGCAGAGAAGCCAGAGGTCAACCTCAGCTGTCATTCCTCAGATGCCATCCACCCTGCATTTTGAGACAGGGTCTCCCATTGGCCTGCTGCTCACCAGGGAAGCTACACCGCTGGCCACAGGCAATGAGTCTCTGGGATCTGCTTGTCTGTCCGCTCAACACTGGGATTATAAACCTACCATCATGCTCAGTTTTTCTTTAAAGTGTGTGTTCTGGGGAGTAAAGTCAGGTCCTGATGCTTGCACAACAAGTACTTTAGCCACTGAGCTGTTCCTCAGCCTGCAAAATGTTTTTAATCAGAAGTCTTATCACAGCCAAAATATAAGGCTGTCCTTAAGTAGTTTTGATCTGTAACCTTTCATGGTAATGAAGTCTAATTGTTAGGTTTCTAAGATGTGTGAGGACCCTGTCAAGTTAAAAGTTTTTCTTGGATTCCTATGGGGCTTCTTCATTGTTTCTTTTGTTGGAGGAAGCCAAGAAACCTTGGATTCCTGTGAAGCTAGATATCATTTGAAGCCTTCAGTAAACATGACCTGGACTCTATATTCCCCTGTGTGTACAAACAGAAGCAGTAGGGTTCAAACACACACACACATACACACACATACACACATATACACACACACACATACACACACATATAGACACACATACACACATAGACACACACATACACACACATATAGACACACATACACACATAGACACACACATACACACACATATAGACACACATAGACACACACATACACACTCACATATAGACACACATACACATACACACACATACACACATATAGACACACATACACACATACATACATATAGACATAATACACATAGACACACATACACACACATGCACACACATACACACACATACACACACACACACACACACACACACACACACACCAAGCAACCCATAGCTTTCTCTGCAGGAATGGGGCTGCTCTAAATTCATACTGATGCCCATCTCTGTGGCAGTCAGAGTCCTGAAATACAACCCTAAGGAACTGGAATATCCCAGGAGTCAAATGCTAGGAGGAAGAAGCTGGGCCCCGATGCCTGCCAGGGGGGTAGCTTGCATCGTAGGAAGAGATTTGACATCGTTATGGCAGCTTGTTAGGTCACCCTGCAGGAGAGACTGGAGCTGAGACAGTGCTGGGTCAGTAATGGATGGGACCACATCTTGACTAGGATTGCTTAGCTGTGAAACCTTCTCAGACTTCTACTGCTACATGTATGTGTCTGTGTATGCATGTATGATTTGTGTCTGACTTTTTATGTGTGTTTTAACTGCATGTATGTAAGGACAGTGCGTGCATGCCTGGTAGTAAGGAGGCTGAAAGAGGGCATTGATTTTCCTAAAACTGGAGATATGGATGGTTATGGGCCAGCATGGGTACTGGGAACCAACCCCGGGCTTCTGAGAGAACAGTGCTGCTCTTACCACTGAGCCATCTCTACAGCCCTGCACCCCATGTTTAAACCTAAACCTTATGCCAGGACTCCAGAGATGGACTCAAGGCCACTCGACCTCTTCATGGTCCTTTTCCTATAGCCACGCTTTATGCAATGCCTCCTTTCTGCTCTTCACTGAGCTGTGTGTTTAGTTCTATTGAGTATTGAGGTAAGGTGGGAGGAACTCTCGGGATTCAGAACTGATCCTGATTTCAACTCAGCAATCTTCCCATAGCACCCCGAAAAGTGTAGCGAGTCTCTGTGTTTCACCTGGAGCAATGGAGCTTTAATTCCTTTTTGGTATTATAAGTGCTCATTGGATACCTTTCCTCCTTGTCTTCCTCCCTCCATCCCCTTCTCCTTCTTTCCCATCCCTCTCTTCCTTGACATTCCTTGAAACCTGACATTCATAAAACCACAACAACAAAGACCCAGAAACAACCATGATGTGCCATTTTCACACATTGTGTCCCCTCGGTGGAGAAGTGACTGCACACTGTCGTTACATGGCAGACTTTTATGATACCGCCCCCCAGTGGAAGTGTAGGTATCTCCACTGCACTGATATTGTTTTTGTGTTTTGTTCTTTCTCTTATGAACCTTCCTCCCCTATACCTGACCGTATCTGTGAGTGTGTGCTTGCACAAGGCACACACATATAAAGGTAGAGGGCAAACTTGGGCATCCTTCCTTACTTACTATTTCTTGAGACATGGTTCCTTTTTTCACAGCCAGGTTAGGCTGGCCAGCCAGCCCCATCGGTCTGCCTGCCTCTCCATCTCAGGAGCTGCTATTACCGAGACCTGATTACCACACTGTCCTTTTTATTCCTGTTTGTGTTTTTGTTTCAAGCCTAGCATCCAGGGATTAAGCTCAGGTTCTTGTGTTTGCACAACCAGTACCATTTCTCACTGTCTCTGCAGTGCCTCTAACCGCCATTGGTTAACCACCATTGGGCCATAGCAGGAAGCCGTTCCCTTGCAGAGTAAACAGAACCGTAACCCATGGCTCCTCCTGTTGAGACAAACACTTGCTTTACAACCTTGTGATTATTTTAATTATAGAAAATAATTTAAGAGTAGTCACACAGGGCTTCAAAAGTTCTTAGTTTCCTATGTCTGTCTAAGACTATATATCTTGGAGATATAAAGAGGAGAATGGAATATTTCTTAAATAAAAGGAGCACCAGAGAAGTAAATTTAATGCTTCCTTCAGAATAAGAGTTACAGATGTGTGATAGAGGCTACAATCTTGAGGATGTTTGAGAGAAATTTAGGATCTCTATAGATGACTTTTATTTTTGTTTTCCTTTAAGATATATGTTTATCTTCTTTTGGTTGTTTGTTCTTTGCCTTGTGTTTTAACTCCCTGTGTGTGAATATGCACATGCACACTGCACACACAGGTAAAAGTAAAGGACAGATTTGGGTGCATGTGCAGAAATCTGTTGTCCTCTAATTGTTTCTATGGGCACTGTACTCAATTGCAACACACACACACACACACACACACATACACACACACAAATATTGGGGCTAGTTGGTAAAGGGCTTGTCAGAAAATGTTGAAGACCTGAGTTTTGTCCCCAGAACCCATATTTAAACAACCAGATGTTGTAGCAAGTGCTTATATAAACTTAGCATCGGAGAAGCTGAGACAGGACAACTAGTCTAGCTAAATCAGTGGGCTCCAGATCAAAGCAAGAGACCTTGTCTTAAAAAAATTAGTTAAATTAAATTAATAATAAACTACATATTACGATAAATCAAATCAGTGAATTTAAACTAAAATAGTTTTAAAAAAAGAAGTCATGAATTATAGAAAGAGTATGGGGTAGAGAGGGGTGTGTGTATGAGAGGGCCTGTGGGAAGGAAAGGGAAGAAAGGGGAAGGATGTTGTAATTAAATTATAATCTTCAAAGAATAAGGGAGCCATTTATGGTGAATATTGCCCGATGCACACACCACATATGAATGGATGGAAGGAGTCGGTAGGCATTCAGTCACAGACAGGCAAGGAGCTCACTGGGCCTCGTACTCATAAGGGAGCTAATGGCAGCCAAGGGCTGCTAGGAGAGAGAAGTCCTTGTCTTTATACGGACACTGGTGACTTATTCAGGCTCCAGTAGAAGGCTTCACAACTAGGCTTATAAGGCTGGTCCTGGTTAAACTTCGAAGAACCACACAGTAAAAACCAAGTCAAGACAGGAAGACGTGGAACTGGGAAGACACTCAGTGGAAGGAAGATAGCAGAGATTGGAGGGATGAATGTGACCAGAGTGTATTCTAAATATGTATGAAAGTATCAAAGAATAAAATAACTCAATGCGGTGCCGTAGCTTAAAATACTGTGTTTATACTTCTGCTTTCGATACAGCAATTCCTTCAACCCACAAGACTATAACTCTTGTAAATGTGGGTATAGTGCTTTAAAAACTCAAAATGTTTTCCTGTGCAGATCTTTAATCTAAAGCTCGGCGCTTTATGTGAATTTTAAATTCAGTAATTAAATGAGTCTTACATTAAAAACTCTCCGTGAATAGTGTTTCTTGGCTGTGATGGAAGTGACCCAACCACTTTGAAAATATCTCTTTTTGGCCCTTTCCTGATTGTATGTGTGTGTTTGTGTGGTGTCCATCTGTGTCCCTGTGGGAGGTATGCCAGTCTTGTGTGTGGGTGCATATGAGGCCAGAGATTGATGACAGGCTGTTTCCCTCAACCACTTTACACATTATTCTTCTAGATAAGGTCTTTGCACGTGGAGTTAATTGATACAGCTAGCCTGGCCGGTCAACATGCCTAAGGGCTCCTTCTGTCTTTGTAACGCAGCAGCATAGCTTTCATGGTGCTTGAGTTACATATTTAGGCAGCGGCACACCTTGATTTTGATGTGGGTGACGGGGATCTGAACTCGGGTCCTTGTGTCTGTGCCGAATGTGCTTTTACTAACTGAGCCATCTTTCCCAGCCCCACGTCTATTCTTGCAGGACATCCTTTCTGAAGAAATAGTTAAGATGAGGACGTGACTGTTACATGACATGGTAGAGAAGGTTTTTATTGTGGTGATGAAGGATAGTACACAGAAGCATCTGGAAGGGTCCAGAGGGTGAGAAAAACTGGTAAACTAAACCAGTCACAGGAGAATGGATCAGAACACAAGAGCAGGTGTGGCGGGGGGGCAAGAAAAAGGACCAAGAAAGAGAGGGGAAAGAGAGAGTGGACAGTCAGACCAAGAGCCAAACAGACTGAGAGAGAGGGAGGGAGGGAGGGAAGGACGGACGGAGGGAGGGACAGAGGGACAGAGGGACAGAAGGAGGGAGGAAAGAGGAAGAAGGGAGAGGGGGAGGGAGACAGAGAGAACACCAGTGGGGCACGAGGCCAAAATGGCAGGTTATATAGGAATGAGAAGCTGGGGGAAGGAACACTGGGGGACTTTGGAGTAGGTGTCTGGGTGTGAAGCGCTGAGAGGAGCAACAGGTCTAGAGAACCTAGAGGCCAGCATGTGCTTTGGTATGTGAATAGGCTCCAAAGTTAGCCATTTGTCCCTAGTTTCTTTTGCACCTGTGTGGGGGTAGCAACGTGTAGGGGTTAAAAACAGATGTATTTCCAAGTTGTGTGAGGTAGAGAAGAGGCTCTGAAGGTGAACTGTGCAAGAGGGAAGAAAGCAAGACCAAAACAGAGCAGGGATAACCCTGAATCAAGATGCCCCTTAGGGAAGAGAGGGACAATAAAGGAAGCCTCCTGGACCTATACTTGTATTTCAAGGGTCTTACAGGAAATTAAGAAAATGTTCTGTCTGTAGCCCATTGTCATTCAAAAGACAAGTGTAAGAAAAGTTCTGAGTACTTTCTAAATGGTTGTCAGCAGAGGGCATGGCTGACCTACAGTTCTGACATCAGGACAGTAGGTGGCGCATGTCTAGTTTTGCTTCTCTGGTTTAATCTTTGCAAAAGCTGAAGGGCAAATTGGGGAGATGCTATAGATTAGGCTAGGGTGTGATGCTGTGTGCAGAGTGTGAATATGGTCTTAAATTGTGGTGTTTAGAAGCACTCTATTTGAATCTGTTCTTAGATTGGATTACTTCTCGTAAGAACTTCACTACATGGTAACTTAGACAGTTTGCCCTCACAGAACCTGGCAAGGTATGATTCTGTTCAGAGACAGACTTGCAACTCCATATGTAAAATTCTAAACACAAGTAATAGTAGCAGCAAGACTTATTAATAACTTATATCAGCTACTACTCGTGCGGCCTTGACAAGCTACCTGACAAGGGGCACTTAAAGGGAGGTTTTGTTTTACCCATAGTTTGAGAGCACAGCCCAGTGTGAAAGGCATGGGGTGTTTGAGAGAGCTGGTTACATTGTATTCACAGAACTCAGGAAGAGAGAGCAAGGGAGGTAGTCTGGAATAGAGAGAGGTGGAGAAGAGAGAGAGAGAGAGAGAGAGAGAGAGAGAGAGAGAGAGAGAGAGAGAGAGAGAGAGAGAGGTGCTCAGCTTACTTATTCTGTCCAGAACCCCCACATTCAGGGTGGGTCTTCCTGCCTCAGTCAATCTAATCTAGCAAGCCCCTCATAGATAGACCCAGAGGTTTGTTTCCTGAGAGAGTCTAGATTCCCTTCCATAAGACAGGGTTAACCATCACATAACTTTGGTGACTAATCTGGAGGATACATTTCTGGCTATGGTGCTTTTGATACTGGTCAGAGTTGCTGTTTTACATGTGCAACTTTGTAGCTTCATTTTCTGCATGGTGAATTAGTAACAAAAGTGTTTTAGAAACAACCCTGGGAAGTGTAATTAATTACAATGAGGTCATTCCAGGGTCTGGTGAGCCATGAATACACAAAGCCTATGTCTGGGGAAGGCTGTGTCTATGCTGTAACAAACTTAGGCAGAGGCCTTTCCTTCTTTGGGGCCTTCAGAGGAGGCATGACCCTGCTCACACCTCAACTTCTGAGCTCTGGGCTCCAGAAATATGAGGTGGTAAAATCCCACTGTGCTAGTCACCAAGTCTGTATTCCTTTGTGACAGGCACCCTCATAACTCACGTGGTAAGGAATCTACCCGACTCCAGTCCTACACAGATACCAGTGTGGGCATGTTCTGACTGAAGGTCACATGAAGTGAGGACAGGAAGAGGGCTTCAGGTGTCCGTTCATGGTATGCCGACACAAGCTAGAACCACCAGAGAAGGGAGGACCAATGTGGGGTTGACTATAACAGGCAGGCTCATGGGTTTGTCTGGGCGAGGACTGTCTCAGTTAATTGAAGGGAGAAGAAGCATCCTGAGGTAGGCATTGCTGTTCATTGGTCAAGCCCTGAACTCTATGGAAAAGAGAGCTAAGCACTGGCAGGTCTGCATTGCTTCGTTGTTCTTTGTTCTTGATGGGACCAGAGGCATTGAGTTCCTTCCAAAATGGCTTCCCTACAGTGATGGGCTGGAATTGTAAGCCAAAAACCATTCTCACCTTTAAGTTTCTTCTCTGTCTCTGTGTCTCTGTGTATATATCTCTGTTTCTCTCTATGTGTGTCTCTGTCACTCTCTGTCTCACTCTCCATCTCTGTCTCTTTGTCTCTTTGTCTCTCTCTCTCTGCAACAGAATTGGAACCAGGACACAATCATAGTCCAATCATCTAACTTCCTCCTTCCTGCCTCTTCCTCTGCCTCTGCCCACCACTGCCAGTCTGCCTGCCTTCCTCTGCCCCCTCCCCTTTTCTCTTCCTCTCTGTCCTTGCTGCTTTCTCCCCCTCTTTCTGTTTTGAAATGTGTACTATTTTATGTGAAGGTATAATTATTCACCTAGCCCAAATATTATTCCTGTAAAAAAAGTCTGCAATGACCACAAACCAGACCAGTGTTATTTGGGATGCTCTCAGAACATAGGAAACTGCAGTCCCACCTAATGATAGAAGGCTGCTTTGCACACACAAGCCTGGGTTCCATACCCAGCAAAATCAAACAATACCTGAGAGGGCCAGTGGTTCTCCCTAGACCTGCCTGCCCCACTCAATGGTGGGAGGTATGACTCTGAATTAATCTGCCCTTGTGTGTTACACACTGGGTCTTTATAATCATTTCCTATTGCTGTCACACTCATCTGGCTGTATTTAGGCTACCTGCTGTTGCACTGATATAATACCCTCTTCCCCTCCTGCAAAAAGCAACTTAAGGGAGAAACTGTTTTGTCTCACAGTTTGTAAGATTCGAGGTCTTTCTTAGCATAGCAAGAAGGGGAAGCATGGCCGCAGGAGCGGAAAGCTGACTGGTCACACTGCATCTGCACTTAGAGGACAGGCAATGATGCCAAGTGGGGCTAGACTATAAGCTCCCAAGGCGCACCCCACTGACCCACTTTCCCCAGTGAAGCCCCACCTCCTAAGATCCCATGACTTTCGAAACAGTAGCTGGAAAAGTGGTGTTCAAATACTGAGCCTAGCGGGACGTTTTGTATTCAGAATATATGTTTGAAGAAACATGCACACCCAAAGTTCTGTAACCAGCATGCCAGATTTCATTGTTCCATGTTTCCCAAGGCTGAATTAAGGGTGTTGGCTCACAGGGCTCTACCCCAAGAAATCCTGGGAAGAATTGCTTCTGAACTCTTCCATGCTGTTGGCAGAATCTGTTTTTTTTTTTTTTTTTTTTTTTTTTTTTTTTTTTTTTTTTTTTTTTTTTTTTTTATGAGCTCATAGGATGGGAGGGTACTATGCTGGTGTTGGGGTCTCCTTCTGGCTCTTTTATATAGGTCCTGTAACTCAGCACTATTTTAAAGTCTATAATATTAAGGACATCTACAAAATTGCTTTTTGCCAAATTTGCAGTTTCTAGGGATCCATGTGTACATGTCCTGAATGGTCCATTATGTCCTTTCCAGAGCCACCAGGATCAAATTCTACAGGTGGTTTGTCCTTTAACTAACTTCCAATATACCTGCAGTGCCTTGTGTATCAGGTTTTCAGTAACTATATTTGGTTGATTAATTCAGTAATCAATAGTCAACAATGTACAATTTATGCTGTTGAATCAAATGCTGACATAAATTACATTTAAAAACATTATTTTTCAAATTTTTATGTATCATAATGAAAACTAGAAATCACTAAAGATATGTAGACTAGAAATGTAGAGATTGTTATGTGGCAAGGTGAGGGTTGTTGCAGAAAGGGAGGCAGAGGTAGATGTTGCTCTGGAAGTTCACTGACCAGCACCTCTTGCCATCTTGATAAAGTTTCAGGCCACTCACCAAAATGCAGAAGTCACCTGCATAGTTTTTTTTTCTTGTTTTGATAAAATATCACAACATAAAGCAATCTAAGTGGAAAAGTTCATTCTGGCTCACAATTCCAGGTTATAGTCCATCACTGTGGGAAAGCAAGACAGAAATTTCAAGCAGGTGGTCACTTCCCATCTATATTCAAGAGCAATGAACAGTGAATTTATGCATGCCTACTGATTCTCTGCCCCCTTCTCTATACTCATACAGTCCAGGGACAAAACCCAAGGAATGGTGACACCCGTGTGTGTGGTCTTTCCACTTTGATTAAAGCAACCTCACACAGTCTAATCTAAACAGTCTACCTTCACTATTTTATTGTGTTTCTAAGTTGGGTCAAGTTGATAATTACAATTAATAATCACTGTACCTGAGCTATAGTGACTGAAATTATCATTTAACCTATGTGCACATGTGCACATAGTGCTTACACACACACACACACACACACACACACACACACACTGTTTCCTTCATCTTCTCCACATTGCCTCTGTCTGTAGCTACTTCCAAGAGAGTGAGATTACAGAACACCATCACTGCAAATACCATAAGCACATTCTTTGAATAAATTCCAGGGAGATGTCCCTAAACAAGAATGAAGAGAACACAGAGACTGAGCTGTCCAGTTTCCAGAAGAACACTTCAGGTTCTGCTCAGTCTTATGGGGAGCAGCATTCCCCTCTCTGGCTAGCTTCCTCTCATTGGGAAATACATATTCTCTTTAGCTGAACTGCATGTAAATCCCCTATATTGTATAGTAATAACATTGTTACCTCTCAATATTCCATGAGGAATTAGCTGGTGCCATGTTTCTTGATGCTGGATGTTGGGAAGGCAAGTGGGCAGACACTCTCTAGGGTTGGAAGTATTTGGCTGTTGGATTCAGTTTGTAAAAGTTTTGTTTTGTCATTTATATAGATGCATCTATGTGTACATATAAGCATTTGCAGTGCCTACAGAGGCCAGCAGAGGGCATCAGATCCCCTGGAGCAGGAGTTGCAGGCAGGTGTCAGCCTGTAAGAATCAAACTTGGGTCCTCTGCAAGAGCTATGAGTATTCTTAAACACCACCCCTCTCTCTTTTACCTCCAATTTCCTTTAATGAGAAAACTGATTTATTAAGTAGTAATGCTGACAACTGTCCCATGCTTTGTTTCTCGTTTGTTTTACTGAGAAGGCCAAATGGAAATGTGGGATCACCTGGCCATGTCTGAGTTTGCTGAGTCATATTCCTGGACAGGGGTAAGAAGTCCTTTAAAAACAAATTAAAATGCCCCAAACAGAAGTTTGATAACCATAAACACACACACACACACACACATACATGCACACACACACACACACACACACACACACATGAACGCTCATGCACACAAACACACACATGAAATTAGGCAAATATACAGCCTCTTACCCCTTTACTCAGAGTTCTTACTTATGTGGGGTGTAACTTCAAATGGAGCACAGTAAGTTCTGTGTCTTCACAGCAGACCTTTTCTTGAGATTAAAAACAAATTTATATAAATATATTATATATATCTATATGATTTATATCTAATTTATATATATTAAGTTGTATATAAATAATATATATGTAAATAATATATTTTTAAATCATATATTTATATGTATAGTGTGTATGCATGTGTGTGTATGTGTGTGTGCATGTGTGTGTACATGTGTGTATGCTTGTGCATACAGCACAGGGCACATATGGAGATCAGCTGGTGATCTTTCTTACGTGTTCACCCTCTACATCTACTATGCAGACTCACATCAGTCATGATCACTGGTACAAGACCCTCAGAAGACCAGATGAGTCAATTTTCATCATGGATAGGGAGTGCCTTATGCCACCCTGTCCCGAGCTGAGCAACTGTGAACTGTAACTTGCCTTTGAGCAGAGGGAGTTTTCTTTAGGAACATGGCCCACGGTGTGTTGGCCATGCTCTAGGGGATCGGCCCACACCCATGCATATATTGATCACATGATTGGGCTCAGTGGTTTTAAAGAAAGAGATGAAGATGGTAGAGATAGTTTTGGGAGGGCGATGTGGGGGACACAGGAGTTGGAGGGTATACATGATTTAAATATCTTGTATATATGTATGGAATTACTAAATAAATAATAAAAATGATATTAAAGACAGGCTCTGTCAAGGGGCTCTAAGAATCACAAAACACAAAACATTGCAACCAGTGGTTTTAAAAAAGTCAATCAGGTATTAAAAGTCACACAGCATGTCATCCCAAAAAAGGGCAGGCTCAAGAAACGCCCTGCACTATGCCTTTGGAATTTAAGGAGACTGCAGTGGATATGATTCCAGCAGGAAACAGAAGGGCCTCTGGAAATGGGATGAGCCAAGCATGTCCTTCATCCAATTTGGGAGACTGAGGTCATCTTAGGATGACAGCAGCCACAATGGTGGCTGGGCTCTCACACCAGCAGGAAGTGAAGACGGGTAGGCAGCACCATGGGTCCTTCAGATCTCTTCACACTTCTTGCCACAATGTGCTGCCGATTCCGGAGGAGGGTCTTCCTCCTATGTCAATCAGTGTTTCCTGTATTGTCACAGACTCACTTTACTTGATTCCAGGTGTTGCCAAGTTGGCAATCAAGAGCAACCTTCACAATGTCTCTTTAAGTAATAGGGAATGTATAACAAGCTTACATTTGATTTTGTGTGTACCTGTGTGACTTTTTACATGTGAAGGTTAGAGGATGACCTGTGGAGGTCCGTTTCCACCCAGTGGGTCTGTGGTTCAAACTCTGGTCCTTGGGTTTAATAGCTAGTGCCTTTATCTGCTGAGCTGTCTGGCTGGCACCCTGTCATTCTGTCTTTATCAGAAGGGCACATCAGGGGGCTTACTTCTTGCTCTACCATATGGTGATAACTCAGCAATTCTCTTGGCAGACAAAAAGAACATCCCTCCAGGACCCCAAACTGGCAACCCACCATAGATAAAGGCACTCTGTCTATGATATTTTTCTTTCAACTGTCCCTGATTCCAGAGTCAGGCTTTGAAGCACCTCCTCTGAGTTAAAGGAGGCCAGGTTAATGCAGTCACTGCAGCCCCAAATGCTATTTTCACTTGAAGAAAAGCGAAACTAATGTAAAAATTAGGCATTAAGCCTGGTGAATGCATAGGTTGAGCTGAGAAGATGCTGACAACATTTAATTAAACAACAAACTCGTTGAAGGCAGTAATGGCAGAGTTTTACAGGATGCCTGTTACGTTTTCATAAGCACCCAGTGTGAAGCAGACACTATATTGGCTTTTGGATGCATTATCCACCAATAAAAGCAGATACAGTGCCGTGGAACCAGTCTCCTCGTGGCCCATAACCCTTCTCTGCCATGGGCTTTTGCTAGTAGCTGAGGCTTCTCTGCAGACTCCAGAATACCACTTTCAGAGGCAAATCCTATCACCCTGATAACGTTTTCTGGTTTTATTTGATCTTGAAAAACATTTCATTATGTTTAATTTAGGGAAATGAGATTTCCTTAATTACTATCAGTAGCAGCTATTAGAGGCTCAATTACACCCGCAAATTCATTTTTAAAAGCTTTATGGTTTTTCAGATAAAAAATTTCAAGATCTAACTGCACCCATTAAAAGTTACTGTCCCTTCCTCTGGTGCCTAGGCTTCCAAGATCAGCATCACAGTGGAAAATAAATAGTGCCAGTCAGGGAAGACTAGACTAAGGAGGGCTTAGAAGCACTTGTTTGAATAAGCTACATATTTTATTAAGTAAATTGGATCAAAGAATATGAATGATTATGGATTTGATTTCCTCAGGGTTTTCCACATATGATGATGTATGGGGTGAAAGGTCAGTCTGGCCCTGGCTGGGATTGAAGGCGCTGCTCATCTCTATGGATGCATACTTGTGCAGTTAATTTTTCTATGGCCACCGTTACATCTGAAGCCACTTCTCTATAAGAGATTGTAAAGAGGGTCTTGGTATCTGTAATTTATTGATCTTTCAAACTCTTTCAGTAGATTTTCAAGTGATTCTAGTTTGATATGTCCTGCAATTGCTTTCTTGTGGAGTTAGAGACCCATTGGCGTCCATCCTGCAAGTTGCTATTCTTAGTCGTGATAAAATCCATGACTCATTCTTTCTGTTAGACATTATGAAGAGATAAACACCTTTGCATATAGAGACCTAGAAAACAGGAGTGTGCCTCAAGATGCCTGCCACAGGCTTTGAGCCTCCTGCTCACAGACTGAATGGTTTCCTCTGAGCAACAGGAGCATGCATGGTAAGCATGAATGGGGAATGCTGGTGACTGCAATTGACCAGGGCTTGGCCATCCACTCGATAGCAAATTTGAGCTATGTCATAAAAGCTATTTTGGAACAAGAACACACCCTTTGAGAAACTTCTAGGCTGGATCATTGATTTGCCTCCTTGTAATGCAAAATCATCTACTCTGAGAGGAGTGATCTCTCTGCTGCTCTGAATAAGAATTGCGTACGAGCTGCAAATACCGATCCTGTTGTTTGTCATGGGTAAATCAGAGAGTTTCAAATGATTCACCGTCATTATTCTCAAGAGTTTCTTACTTGATAATGAATGTGCAGGTGAGGGCATCCTGTGACTGAAGGTCTATGTATGGACAGTGTCTGGTTTTTCTTGTTTATTGTGTTTAGTAGAGTTTGGTGTCATCTTAATTTAATTTAGCTATAACCACTGAACCCCAACAAATGGAGAGGACGACTGTGCACATTAGGTACTTAGTGTTTGAGTGAAATGGCACTGAAAGAGAGAAAGATACAAGGTACATGTATGCCCTGTACTTACATGTGTGAGCATTGCATACAAGCATGGAGTCCTTGTTTCAGTTGCATTGGGAGGCTAGATTGTGTTTGAACAAGTCAAAAGACAAGTGCTCTATATATGTATTTGTATATTTATGTATGTAGGTATAGAGCCATTTGCTGGCCCCAGGCAAATGTTATAAAAGGCCAGAGAACTTAGCTTTCAGAACCTGTGAGAGTCCCAGATCAACGCTTGCTCATTTGAGGTGACCTCAAAGTCCATCTAGTTAATTTTGAAAGCAGGTGCTTTCTGTTTAAGAAGCAGGTCTGGAACGATGATTTTATGAAACGGAGTCATTATTGTTTCTGTTTTGAACCAGCATCTCTTTTTCATTCTCTGGAGTTGTTGCTTTTAATGACTCCATCACAAGAGAATGTACAACAATGAATGCCTGAGCATGGGCCGTATGTCTGCCGTGCTTTGGAACATAAGGAAGAACCAAGGCATGTTAATTGTTATTCTCAGAGAGCCGATGATTCAGGACCTGTCTGCTTTAATAAAGTCTTGCTACAGTGGAGTGATCCAGGTGTAAGGACCATGTAAATATTGTAATAAGCACCCGAACTGGCGTGATCTTTTCGAATACTTACAGAGAGTAGTTTTTCATGCTGGCCACTCTCAGGAAAGCTGCAATCAGCCACCAAGTTGTTTGTCAATGCCTGGGTGTATTTTTGTAAGGAAGTATCGATTACCGAGTGAAAAACAGTTAGTCTTAACAGCAATCAATGAGTAGCAGACAAAAGGACATCTGAAGTTTTGAAGTCTTTAAAAATATGAGGCAAAATCAAGATCTGGGGAATTACTGGTAAATGGCAGGACCCCCGGGCTACACACATTCCGGACTGCTCACTGTCTCTTCCCTCCAGCTGTGATGGAGAAGTGTGCATGGCTGACCGTGCAGGAACATTGACTGAGCTTAGCACATAGTAACGAAAAGCGGGGAAGTAGGTCTTTTGTGATCTGTACGAATGAAGGGTTTTACTATGCATTTTTAGATAAGCCCTTCTGTGCTTACATTTTTTTATTTAATTTGTAATTATGGCTATGTATGTTTGTGTAGGGATTTGTGTACACACACACACACACACACACACACACACACACACACACACGTTCCTCCAGAAAACAGAGGTGTTGAAGCCCTTGAAACAGAAGCTATGGATAGTAGTTAATGCCCCCAAATCAGTACTAGGAACCAGATGCATGGGCACACATGTGTGTACTTGCACATTTCTGTGGTGGAGAGTTCCAGGATGATGTCCATCTTCAGGGGTCTCCTACCCTTTGTGTTTGAGACAGGGTCTCTCGTTGGCCTGAAATTTCACTGTATAGGCAGTCCAGGGAGCCATAAGTTTTCAGGAGACTACTTGTCTCTTCATCCAATCTCACCATTTGTGGGTCTACAAGCACTTCCCCTGGCATCTACAAGTCCGTGTGTGTGTGTGTGTGTGTGTGTGCGTACACACACACACTCACATGCACATGTGGGTGATATATATATATATATATATATATATATATATATATATATATATATATATACACACATATATATACATATGCTATGTATATATGTGTAGACTTACGTGTTTGTGAGTATGGACACACATGTGCCATGCACAGGGTTGTATGTCAGAAGGCAGCTTTTGAGAGTGAGTTCTTGCCTCCCACCATATTAAAGCAGAGTTTCTCTTGCTGTTTCTGCTGTAGTGTTGTGTACTCCAGGCTCACAGTCTTCCTGCTGACTCTCCCATGTTCACGTCCTGTTACACTGTAGGAACTCCAGGATACTCACAAGCCTGTGCAGCCTTCACTCGGGTTACCAGTCTTGGATGGCAGCTGCTCTTATCCACTGAGCAGTTTTACCAGCTCGTTGCTTGACATGTTTGATGTGGTTTCTGGGGGATCTGAATTCAGGTCCACAGGTTTGCAAGCAATCACATTTCTGAGGGAGCCAGCTTCCCAGCCCTGTTTGCTTTTAATGAGTGTCTAAACTTAAATTTTTGTGTCAGCTTTGGAAAAAAATTATATAGAAAAGCATTGATAGAGCTGACATCTGTCAGCATGAAAGCTTCAGACTGTAATTAGAGACTCTGGGATGAAGAAAATATGCATTTGTCTGACTGTATTTCTTACCTTTTCATAACAACAGTGATATACTTAATATGGTCCCTTTAAAAAGTAAAAGAGACATTTGAAAGTCTGCAAGTTTAAATTTAAGATTATGGGGACCTCATGGGTTTAAATCTATGATGAGGGTAGGATATTGTGGCTATAGCTCAATTTAGAAGAGAGCACACACATGTGGAACCAGGGAGAAGAGGGGCAGTGCTGGTGGATCTGGTGTAGCTGGAGCTGGAGGAGCTGGAGGAGCTGGAGGAGGTAGAGGAGCTGGAGGAGCTGGAGGAGCTGGAGGAGCTGGAGGAGCTGGAGGAGCTGGAGGAGCTGGAGGAGCTGGAGGAGCTGGAGGAGGTGGTGGAGTTGGAGGAGGTGGTGGAGTTGGAGGAGGTGGTGGAGTTGGAGGAGGTGGTGGAGTTGGAGGAGGTGGTGTAGCTGGTGTAGCTGGTGGAGCTGGTGGAGCTGGAGGAGTTGTTGGAGCTGAAGGAGGTGTAGCATCCGGAGGAGCTGGAGGAGCTGGAGGAGCTGGAGGAGCTGGGGGAGCTGGAGGAGCTGGAGGTGGTGGTGGAGCTGGAGGAGCTGGTGGAACTGGAACTGGTGGAAGACACACAATTCATTTGAGAGAAAGTGTGTTCATTATTTCTAAGTGGATTTCACTAGACCCCACTTTCAAATGTCCACAGTACCTTCTATAGCATGACCCGGGGATTAAGTCTATTACATGTGGACAACTAGGGAACAGTCAATATCCTAATCAGTAATTTAAATTTGATACTCAAATTATAACAATGACAAGCAATAATTTTTTTCTATATTCTGTGTTCAATATTCAGAACTAACT
The DNA here is from genome assembly GCF_963924665.1 of Micromys minutus. Classification (NCBI taxonomy): domain Eukaryota; kingdom Metazoa; phylum Chordata; class Mammalia; order Rodentia; family Muridae; genus Micromys; species Micromys minutus. Next base: position 18,511,542 of record NC_137975.1, on the reverse strand, counting down.
CATGGCCAGATTAGCTCGGCATAAAGTAAATTTCACCTAAGTTGCTGCTGAGTTTAAAAATCCTAAGTAACTGTGGTAGCATGTGACTTGGAAGCAGTTGTCCCACAGCAAGGGGAACTGTGCATGCCTGTGAGAATGGGAAGAGACTCTGGGTCATGGCACAGCACTAGAAGCTAAGATGTGATTCTGTGCATTTCATGAACCTGGTGCTTCTGTGCAGCCATGTAATCGTAGGGATAGATAACAGATTTGTTCCCAGCACACAAGTGCAGGTGTTAGATGTGTTCAGAGCTACTAAAAGCTTTATCCCTTCTCCAAAGCACAAATTGCAATTTTCATCTTTGATGGTTGTTATCACGTTTCTTTCTGTATGTGAGAGGAGGTATCTAGTTGTTTTTGTTTTACAGTAACCAAGGTTTCTTGGGAATATAAAAAATTTGAATAAAAAACACTACCACCACCACCACCAAAACAGTGAATTCCTTTTAGGGAAAAAAAACCAAAACAACAACAACAACAACAAAAAACAAAAACAAACAAACAAACAAACAAACAAACAAAAAACACATTGAGTTGACTCCCTGCCAACAGTAAAGCTTTAAATGGGGTCCACAAATTATTGGCACACTGTCTTCCTCTCCAACCATTATGTTTCTTTTTTATGGAAAACTCAAACCTACCGAGACTGCGTCTCACTCTGTAGCCCAGTCTTGGCCTCTTTGTTCACACCAATCTTCCTGCCTCAGCTACACAAGTGCACACACTGGTGTGACTTGGTTGAGTTATACACATACACATTCGCTTGTTGACCCTTTGGGTCTGGGTTCCTAATCAAGGGTATATCTGAGCAGTTGAAACAATAACCTATAAAGCCTTAAGAATTCCTCATCTGGCACCCTATGTAAAACATATGCCAATTCCTGTACCAGGCAAGATTATATACTTTAATTGCAGTATAATATTCCCTCTTGATACTACTAGATTGGTTTATTATATATCTGTTTGGACACATGTGCTATACTATACATGTAGAAGTTAGAGAGCAACTTGCACGCGCGCGCGCATGCGTGCGTGCACACACACACACACACACACACACACACACACACACACACACACAAACCTTTACACTCCATAGTCTCTAACAAGGTCTTGGAAGGGAGCAAGGTAAATACATCAGCTGGTTCACTAGTTGTGAAAATTTGTTTGGAAAATCTCTGAAGTGAGGTTTGAAGTGAGGCCTCTGAGTTCTAGTTACCTGGGGTCAGATTGTCTGCACACTTTTGACTCTCTGTTCTTCTGCTCCCCTTCTTGTATGCTTGTAGCTTAGGTACTGTACAATCACAAGAGGAGAAAAAAGAGGGGGAAGGGGATGAGGTGAGGAGAAGAAGAAGAGGGAGACAGGGAGGAGGAGCGAGCAAGTGGAGGAGAAAAGGGAGGAGGAAGAGGAGAGGAAGGAGAGGAGAAGAAAGAGGGGGAGGAAGAGGAAAAGAGGAAGAGAAGGAGGAGGAAGAGTGGCAGGTGGAGAAAGAGGAGGAGAGGGAGGAGGGGAGGAGAAAGAGGGGGAGGAAGAGGAAAGAGGAAGAGAAGCAGGAGGAAGAGTGGGAGGTGGAGAAGGAGGAGGAGAGGGAGGAGGGGAGGAGGAAGAGGGGGAGGAAGAGGAAAAGAGGAAGAGAAGGAGGAGGAAGAGTGGGAGGTGGAGGAGGAGGAGGAGAGGGAGGAGGGGAGGAGGAAGGGGAAAAAAGGGAGGAGGAGGAGGAGAGGAAGGAGGGGAGGAGGAAGAGGGGGAGGAAGAGGAAAAGAGGAAGAAAAGGAGGAGGAAGAGTGGGAGGTGGAGAAGGAGGAGGAGAGGGAGGAGGGAGAGGAGGAAGAAGAGGAAGGGGAGGAGGAAGAGGGAGAGGAAAAGGAGGAGGAGAACTGCATTGAAAACAGTATCCAGTGCCCACTGTCTCACACCATTCATTAATTCTGTGACTATTTTCTATAATTTGAAGAAAGTGCTTAGACCCCAGCTGGACTTCATATCTAATAATCATTTGTACTGTTAGGAATAAACATGCCCCTTTCTCTTTCGTTTATTTAATATGTCCTATTTTTCCAATTTCTTCATGAATAAAGGAGGCATATTTTGTTATTTTAATTAATTAATTCATTAATTAATAGTGTTCTTTCTCTGGTTCATGTACTTATAATGGCTTCTGATCACTGTCATCCACATCACTCTTTGTCATCTCTTTCCTTCTCCTGATGAACCCTTCTTCTTCCAAACAAGCCCCCCTCCCCCCGGGTTTAATCACAGGGTTTCCTTTACATGCTGGGTGCAGCAAGGGCAACTTACTAGTCGATACACTCCTGAAAAAAATGATACCCACATCCCCAGCAGCCACTAATTGTGAGTAGCCTCTTGAGGAGGACTGGCTTCTTGGGCATCCCCCCATCTTTGATGAAATGTTGACAGGCTCAGGGTCGTGCCGAGAAACACAGCTACAGTGAGTTCCTGAGTACAATGGCTGTGCCACGTGGAGAAGGTGTCTTTTTCTCTGCATCTCCCAGTCACCTGGCTCTTACATTCTTTCTGCCACCTCTTCTGTGTGATGGTTCCTGAGCCTTTACACTTATAGTCATAGAGTCATTTAGGACCAAGCACTCAGAAGCATATTTATAGCACTTGGACCAGAGATGAGTCTGTGCATCAGCTACTTCCTACAGGGCATATTTAAATGTAACTTTTATTTTACTGTTTTGAGATAGATCTCTGGTAGCCCAGATAGACTTGTAGCTGGCTTAGGCCAGTAATAAATCTGAAGGCCCCGTCCTCCAGCTTCTGCCTCTGGAGTGTCTGGGATTTCAGACATGTTTGCCTCCTCAAGGTATAGTAGGCCAGGAGTCTAACTAATAAGCTGTATCCCCAGCACTTTAAATGTGTATAATGTCTATATGCTTGTCTTTTCCACTACTGTACAGCTGTTGGTAGTAATTATAGTATGGCTTCAGTGCTTTTAGCTGAAGTTTTAATGGATAGATCCTTTTCATACTGAAAATAAAGATAAAGAGAGAATCTCTCTGGCATAGCATTGTTTATTCACCAACAACTACTTGTAAAAGATGTTCAGTACACTCTGTCTGTCATTGATGGGTCCTTTATAATTACTCCCAACACTGGAGGAGAAGGCACTGGGCTGAATGGCATACCTGTTCCTTAATGTCACTTGACAGTCACAAATACGAACCTTCAGCACTGTACATGTTCAGCTTAATCCTTTGGTAATAATCCCTGGGAGTCCCAGGCTCTCTTGTTTGTTGAACAACGTATGAATTTTTCTACCTGTAAAAAGGGAAGAAGTCCTATTTTATAGCATGCAAATCCCAGAAAAAACATAGCATTATGATTTTTCTGAGAGGTAAAATTTCCAAGATCAATTTTCAAGATATTGCTAAAGTAATAATAAAAATATTTGGCATTCATTTTACTGTGCCATATTTAGGCACAGATTTAGTTTTGAGCTCATTTTTTCTTTCTTTTTGTATTAGTTACTCTGTATTTACACTTGAGATGTTATCCCTTTACCCCAAGATACTCCCATCCACCCTCCCCTTCCATTTGCCTTCATAAGGTGCACTCCCTCCTAATAACCCTCACCACCCCATTGCCTTGGCATCCCCCCTCACATTAGGAAAACTTGACCTCCCTGGACCAAAAGTCTCTTCTCACATTGATGCCAGACATGCTATCTTCAGCTACGTATGCAACTGGATCAATAGGTCTCTCAATTTGTGCACAAAGGTTGGTGTTTTGGTCGATGGGAGTTTTGGAGGATTTGGTTGGTTGATAATGTTGTTCTTCCCATGAGGTTGCAACCCCCTATCACTTCCTTAGTTCCTTTTATTCGCACCCTCATTGGGGTCCCCGAGTTCAGACCAATGGTAGCATAGTCCCTGAGAGGGGCATCTTTATCTAGTTTCTGTCAGTAAGTATTTTGGGATCAGATATAGTGCTTGGATTTGGTGGCTTCGTATGTGGTGAATCCCTAGGTGAGGGGACTTCTGAGTGAGCTAATTTTTATGTATATACAAATGCATATAATAATTTAGGAATGGAAGTGCAATGTGAATTTATGAATTTCTTCAGATACAAGAGTCCCCTATGCCTTAGACACCCCATTCTATCCTGGCAGTCTGCAAAGAGTGACTTAAGGAGTGGGTTGCCCTTTGTGCCATGCTGAAGAGACCTGGGGTGTCCCTGGTCACCCTAGAAAAACGAGCATCTTTTAGAGCCTCTAATTTTTCTAATAACCCAATGCTCCTTTTCAAGATTTCTGTTTCACTTTGATTATAAGTTCTACAGCCAGGGAAAAGCACTAATGTTGCCTTGTGGTACGGTAACTCCTGCTGTGTTCAGTCAGATCTGACAGAATGTTCCAGAAAAACCACTTGTGAATGAAAGAGAGCTAAACATTCAGCCAGGGTGGTAAAAAGGGAAAAGCTAGAAATTACAATGCAGGCCCCTCTCAGCATGGGTCCTAACCCTTGCTTAAAGCATTCACTGTAGACTTTGAGACGTGTTGTGCAGTTCTTCAGTGAGCATCTGTGACCAGCCACACACTAGGCAGATGTTTGGTGAGTGTTGACTCCAGTACCTTCTGGCATATATTTTTTTATGATTAGTATTTATTATGTCTTCATTTGCTTTCTGCTGCTGTCCCTGGGGACCAGTTCTATGTCACGACATTGTCCTTCGTTTATATGATTAATCAAGGGCTAAATGTACTTCAAAAAGAGCCATTCAGGGAGCTGAGGAGACAGCTCATTAAGTAAAGAGCATACCCTACAAGTATAAGGACCTCAGTTTAATCGGAGAACACACACTAAAAACCAACTAACCAACCAGCCAACCAACCAAACAAACAACCCAAAAGGAGCCAACAAACAAGCAAGAAAACAAACAAGCAAACAAACTGGTCTCAAATTTCAATGCCAGGGAGAGAGAAACAGGAAGAATCCCAGAACTTTCTGGCCAACTATCCTTGCCTGATTAGGAGTTACAGGCTAGAAAGACTTAGATTCATGGAAGGCACACAATTTTGACCTCTGACATTTTTGCAGGCCTGTGGCTACATGTGTATATTACTGTACACACATAAATCATTGCCTAGATGTTCTTGTAAGAGAACACACTTCTCATTTTTGATTGGTGAGCTATATTTACTCAACTCATATATTAGTGTTTAATGATTTTTTAATAAAATGATATTTCTGTAAAGCTTTCCTCCAAGATGAGCATGCAGAAAGCTTTCAGATTGTGATATTTTTACCTTTTCCTAAGGCTGACGGTTCTGTGAAAGGGACACTGTAGCATTGAGCAGTACCTGGCTCACGATTCCATGGCCATCTTTTCACTCTTCTAGCTGATCTTTCCTGGGTGATGTGCGAACAGTCTCATTACCTAACAACTCTGAGGCAAACTGATGGAAATCATGGTTTTAAAAATTGTGAAATCTTTCCTATGATCTGTCTGCTCTGAAACACTTGAAGCCGATTCTGTAAACACCAGGCCTGTTGTTCTCAAAGCATTGTTTGAAGAAACAGATCTATGGAAAGAAGACTCTGCCAGGTGATGGGAAGTGTGGAGGCCTTCTGGAATGTTCTCCAGATGAATAAAAAACATTTGTGGAAAATTAATATTAATTGCCAGGATCCTGTGAGCCACTTTGTGGCAGACTTAAACGCTTCGGCAGTAACTTGTACAGTCAGATGTTGACATTATAATTATTCTCTTATTTTAGAAGAGTGAATAATTACCATAGCAAACACTCTAATTTCCCATACACATAATTACACCCATTCACTGAGGAAAGACAGCAATATAAAGATTCTTAGTCTAAATAGGATTCTTTCCTCTCTCACTGATCTACAAAATGAAAGGGGCTTAACTGAATGAACATAAAAGGAACCATCTTAATAAATGCAGTTGCACATGCTCTGGAAGGTGAGCCCTAGCAGAAATGAAATTTATGACTTAATAATTAATGTGTGAAAGGGGCTGAGTAGGTGAGGCGAAGAGTGAGCTGGATTGGCACTCTACAGGCCACCGGGAGACATCCATGGACACGGGACAAAAGCAACAGAGGAAACCATGTGAGGTTTATAAGATCAAAAAAGCTGTATATTATCCTAAGCCTCAGGATTAAGACGAAAAGTGGTTACTGATAGTCAACTTAATGGCAGGTGGTCAGATTCAAAGTCAAAAGGATTCAGCCACACCTTCTAAGGACTTACTGCACAGTTTAGACTATTCAGCAATATGCTACCATGGTGGGCAGTTCCTTACCAAGCACAAGACTTAGTCTAGTCCTCTTGTTAACCAAGCAGTGGTTTGGAGGAGACAGTACAGAGCTACAGATGGAATACTTAGCCAGTGTTAGGATGACATGTAGTTTTTAAAAAGTGGACCTAAACATTAAGAATACAAGGGAGAATGACATTGATATAAGGTTCAGGAAACACTGAGGGCAGTGTAGAAGGGATGGAGTATTGTGGGATGCTATCTTTTAGGCTTTGAACTTTATTTCACAGCAGCTGTGACTATCTGCCCCAAACCTACATAAATTTAGCCCAGCAATACTCTGTCCTAGAGGAGGCAGGAGCTCTCAAAGCTCCACTCTTCCCTGGAGACCAATAGGCACTTAATCAGTGGCTATTAGGTAAAGAGAGACATTTTCTTCAGTTATACAGCTTCTGGTAAGTTTGCCATGGTCTGGTAAATAACCCCTTTCCCATGCTCTTATAAGCAGCTCTAATGCAATTCAACTGGCTATGAAGCTAAAGATGACATGAAAGTACAAGGGGACCTATAGAGAAATGGCAAAGAATCTGTGGGGAGAGATTAACAGAATATGATCAAAATGCCACTAGTGTGTGTATGAGGGGCATATATGCATGTTCATACATGTGTGAAGGTCTCACAGTGAAGCCATTGTATGTAGTTAAACATATGCTAAGAGAAATAAAAAGCATATCAAAATGTGAAATGTACATTAGGTGGGCGTGTTCTAAGAGAAACAGCTAGACTGAGCAAACAAGGCAGATGTTAACTTTCATGGAAAATTTATCCATGCATTGGAAGACAGAAGAAAAAGACTTTGGAATCCTGTGTAGTAAGGCAGGAAGAGAAAGAGGGCATTTCCAAGTTTTACCTCAAATTAAGTCAGCTACAGAATATCTTAGTTTTTCATTGGTCCCTGTGGGTAGAGGCAGAAAAGGAACAGAGTAGAGGAGATAGATGAAAAGCACAAAAATATATCCAAGCCCACGCCAAAGATAATTCAGAGCCGAGCTCTGCAAGTCCAGATTGCTGAGAGCCTGGCATGCCACCCGTGTATGTGCAGAGTACACAGTCAGCAAAGCAAAGGGAGGGGAGAACAGGGAGTTTAAGAATGTAGTCAAGTATGAAGGCACTTAATAAAATCGATTTCCAGGAATCCCTGAGAGGATAATATAATTAATAGCTACTGTTAATTGTGATCAATTAAACATGACAACAGAGAAAGATCTGTGACTAAAGTAAAATGTATCACTGACTTTATGAAAGAGCCCATTGGCCAAGTAAATGATGCATTTGCTAAACTAAGTTGAGAAGTGAGCCTTTGGACAAAAAACCAAAACCCACAAAACCCAGATAAAACAAAAGTCAAGGAAAAGACGGTTGTGTGAAGGCAGTGTGTCTGAACTAGGCTACAGACATCAGGCTTACCACACAGTTTGTTTGTCTACCAAAGTCTTGACTCCCTAAATCAGCCCCATCCACCATTACCATCACCACCACCACCACCACCACCACCACCACTACCACCACCACCACCATCACCACCACCACTACCACCATCACCACCACCATCACCACCACCATCACCACCACCATCACCAACAACATCACCATCACCATCACCATCACCATCACCACCGCCACCACCTCCATCACCACCACCACCACCACCACCACCATCACCATCACTACCACCACCACCATCACCATCACCATCACCACCACCACCGCCACCACCACCATCACCACCACCATCACCATCCTCTTCTTCTTTTAAATCACATATAAGGAAATGATTTTCTGGAAGCTTGTTGAAATTAGAAAGACAGTAAGGCAGAAATGCTCACAGAATAGTCCTTTCGAAGACATGAAACCGTTTTTCATGAATGACATTCACAAATAACAGAAGCTCCTCTTGCTTTCTTACAGTAGTTTCTAGCATCCAGAGTTTATACCAAGGATGGATTCCCTTGTCCCAGAATCAGTTAGATTTGGGTTTTCTCTTAAAAACTAAAAATGGGAGGCGTGATTCTGTTGAAGTCTGCTTTGTCCCTCTCCTCCACGGTTGCTTTTAACTGCCTTGTTTGCTCTCCATTGGTTAAGAAAAACTGTGCATCTCACCCAGTGATCTGAAACCAGAAGTCTCCTTCAATCCTCACCATGGGACACCCATGCCCTGACCAGCCCTGACCCTAGAGCTTGCACACGTCATCTTGTTGACATTGAGTTTCATCTCTTGATAGTCTTGGTATCATTAATAATTATGTTTATCCAGGTTATGGCTGATTTTCATGAGTGAATATAAGGTGAAAGTTGGAAGAACGCTTAGTCCTTAGAGGTAGCTCTTTACATAGACTCGCTGGTCAAGGATTCAGTTGGTCACAGTGGGGAGTCGGGGTGGCAGGAGTGTGAGGTAACTCATTGATTTGCACCTGTAGGGAGGAAGGAGAATTGAATGCTACTGTCCAGCTCACTTTCTCCTTTGCATTCAACCCAGTTCCAGAGCCCATTGGAAGGATTTATCCCCATTAGGGATAGATTTTTTCCCACCGGTATTAACTGAATCTAGGAAGTCTTCTGTAGACATTCCCAGCTTGTCTCTTAGGTGATTCTAGGTTCTCTCACAACATGTTACCATCTTTCCAAGGTTGAACAAGAAGCCCATGGAGAGCCAGAGTGAAAACTTAGATAATTACCTTCCTGTCTTCTCCACTGCATGCATTAATTCATATAGTGTTCTGATGTATGCAAAACTTTCCACACATTTTACTTTCTTTTTATTCCCCAGTTGTATGATGGTATCAAGACAAAATCTGCATGATGTTCTGTTATGAATTAAGTCTCACCATTTGGTTCTTCATTCAGAATCCTAACTGATAAATAACTCTGCACTGGATTCCCCAAGGTGCTCCCGCTGAACCCAGAGCTTGTGTCTTGGGCTGGCATAACTAGCCATCTGGCTCTGGCCTTCGTATTTGGAGGACAAGTACTTTACCCAGTGCATCATCTTCAGTGCATCATCTCCCACCCCTGCACTTTCCTTTAGTAAAGAAAAGTTCGTCATATTACATGGCTCACCTGTGGTTTTTCCTGTAGGACTCCACCTTGGCATATCAACCATTTAGAGAGGTACCCATGTCCTGTTTACCCTTGCAATTTCTGCCCACCCCAGCTCTACTCCCTGTCCTCACCTCTGTTATCTGAGTCACCCCTTTGTCCCTCCTCTCACTTAAAAAAAATGTGTTGTCCTTCTTTTTTTAGCTAGAATGAAAGCTTCGTCTCTCTCAGGTGATGTTATCAGCACTGCGGATATATCCTGTACTGTTTTTATCTGAGCATCACAAAATCTGATTCTGATTCTTCTGTTACAGCCAACAGTGCGTGCTTTAGAAAAAATCAATGCTGAAGTTCTTTATCTGCATTTCAGCCTCTAGGATGACCGAATCTTTCATAACTAATGGAGATATTGAATCCAGACACTTTTATGGGGAAAAATACATCGCAATTTTGTGTGAAAAGCAAAAATGGGACTGCAATTAGGTGCTGTAACTATAGCTTAATTTAGATCCATTTGACATTGGTTTGCTAGAAGTTGATAGAGAGTTTTTAAATTAAAACTAGCCTTTTTGTGAAAACATCAGTTTAATTTTTATATGGATGTGCTTAGTTTATAGGAGTCTGTCCTGGTGTGTGTGTGTGTGTGTGTGTGTGTGTGTGTGTGTGTCTGTATTTGAAATAGCATCATCAAATTTACCTAAATATTATTCATGTGGAAAAGACAGTTGTCCCATATTAATATCAAAACCACTTCAGTGTCTTACTGAAAAAAAATCATATAATGCTTATGTTCTAAAAATACAAAGTATATTTGCATAGAAGAAATGATCCTAATTTCAAGTTTTGGCAGAGCTAGAGATTTATGGAAACAAGTATAGAAAATGGGTTTCAAATGCTTTGCATATAGTGAGTGCTGCTGGAACTCAGGATTGGAGAGAAGAATGAGGCAGTGGGGGCAGCTGTTGAAGGGAATGTCTGAAGGCTTAGCCTGGGAACAGTCTGGGGGTATCTCAGAGCATGTTATATCAATGTATGTCTGTTTTTATGCCTGTGTGTGCATGTGTGCCTGTGTGTGTGCACATGTGTGTGTTTGTGTGTATGTGTTATATCTGCTGGTGCATTTGTGGTCAGAGGCCAGAGGAGGATTTCTATTGTCCTGTTTTATCACTCTCTGCCTTGTTACTTTGAACTAGTGTCTGTTTCTAGACCTGGAAATTCAATGGTGGCTACTAAACTCCCGTGTTCCTCATGTCTCCCCTTCTTAATGGGAGTAACTGGCCCATGTGAGCACATCTGGTTTTTTATGTAGGTGCTGGGAGTCAAACTCAAATCCTCAAGCTTGACCAGCAAGTTCTCTTACCAATGAGCCATGACCCCAGGGATTAGAGAGCCTTTAATTAGGAAGAAGAGAATGGTCAAAGCCCAGAGGCAAGAAGATGTGCAGGTATTTTCAGAATATGATTACATGCTTCTAGAATATAATCTTATATTTTCTTCAAGGTCCCCAGGATAACTTTATCTCCATAAATCTTTCAGAGGACCCATTTTTTTTTCTCAGCACCAATGGGTACCTTATAACCATTCATAATTCCTGTTCCAAGGGTTCTGTTGCCTTCCTAGCTCTACAGGTCCCAGGTACTCCTTAGGGCACAGGTAGGTGGAGGTGAAACACACGTATAAAAATTAATAGACTTTAAAAATAACAAGCTGTAGAAACTACATCTTCCTTGTGTTCTTGCAAAGATTCATTACAGGTGACAGGCTGGTAACCCTGAACATTTATCATGACAGTCACGACACTTGCTTTATCTCAGGGTGAAGCTCCTCAAGTCCCTTCTTCTTCAGAGTCTCGCCATCCCATACGTGACCCCATAGAACCACGTAGGCCGTACTCGGGGTGTTCCATGCAGCAGCGTAACCGCAGTGGTGTTGCTGTTGCAAACTAAAAGCAAAACTGAGACACAAAGGGACTGGATGCGGCGTCACTGTGGCAGAGTCAGTATTACGTGGAGGACCAAACAGTGCGCAGGACAGTCTGTCAGTCACATGTCTCTGTGAGACCCACCGGGTTGGCAAAGATTTTAAAAGCAATGAGTGGTTTGTTCTGTTTTAAACCTTTGAAAACCAAAATTAAAACCAGCTCTTGAGTACTGTTTCTCCAACTCTAAATTCTCAGTCAGGGCTACTTAATTTTTTAAAACTCAGGAGCCATTTTAGACTGAGACATTTTATATGACCATAGATATGCAGGTATATAAAACATGAAATGACTATAAATCACAGCGATTTGTTTAAAAACAATTCTTCAGTGTATATGTATTTTACTGTCTACTAAAAACTAAAGCAAACCTTTATGCCAATGAAATGAACTTTCCTGCTTGTTGTGATGTAAGGAATGAAAACTCGTGACTATTTATATAACAAGGACCACAGTGCACAGAATGTCTTCTGATTTTTGTAATCATCAATACTGAGGGCAGTATTCCCCTTTAATATATGCTATAAGATGACCAGGTATGTCCGTAGTCCTTTCAGAAGGTGTTAGAAATCCTGTGCTAATCCCAAGCTAGAATTCATCGACCCAAAGTCAGTGACTCCACAGCAAGAGTTAAACAAGTGTCTGGACATAGTTCAGCGCACAGATGTACTAATCGGATCAGAGCATGCTGAGAGACGATGGCAGCAAAGCAGCGCCTCTCCTCGGCTTCACCCTGAGCAGCCCGACTGTGTGCATGATCCTCTGTCATGTACAGTCAGGGAACCCTGAGCCAAGAGGTCTCAGACAGTGTCACTTGAGGTACAAGAGGAGGGCGAGGTGCGCCTGCTTCCGAAGGCTGAGGAGAAGCTGCACACGGCGGCATGGACGCCACTGACACAAACCCATTGGGTTCTTTACTTCTTTGATTTTTGAATTAATTTTGCTTGTTGAGCATTCATGAACTTGTACTGTTTTTAAAACTTTCATGATCCCCCACTCTACCCCTCTGCCGCACATCCAGTCTGACTGCGTGTGGGGTTCTGACCCACAATTTCAGAAGATTTAGTCTAATTATCTTTGGATTCTTGGTCTTAATATACAGTGGAATATAACAGTGACACTGTGTCTAAATGACGTCCCAGAGAGTGAACAGATGAAGTCATTTTGAACAGGGATGCTTTGATACCTGAATAATTATGACTTTGGTGGGAGTTTGGGGACATAGTTCCTTAAAAAGACACCTCGGTTTATTAGAACTTATTTCGGTAGCAGAGTCAAGCCATTCAAACTCAAACTCTTCCACCTTCTGGTTTCTGCGATCACATGAGCATGTGTGTGTGTGTGTGTGTGTGTGTGTGTGTGTGTGCCTGTCCACAGAGGCCCATGTGGTGCCAGAGGATGGCATTGGGATGTGTTCCAGTCACTTATCCAGTTTATGTTTTTGATCTAGCATCTCCCACTGTGCACAGATTGTTCCTTTATAACTAGACTGCCTGCCTGGTCAGCAAGCTCCTGGGGTCCACCTCTCTCTGTTCCCCAGCACTGGTATTAGGGCTGCTTACTGCTGCTGCTACCACTCTCACGTTGGTGCCAGAGAGCAGGACTCTGGTCCCCTGCGTACTCATAAGGCGAATGTTTTATCTACCAAGCAATGATGTTTCAGGCCAGGGGTTTCTGTGCTCCTAAATACATGTGTAGATCTTTGACTCTTCATTTCCTGGTCTATAAGAGGTTAGTAAAAAAATCTACTACATAAAGCTGTTATCATTCTATGTGTCATGTGTGTATGTGTGCATCTGTGTGTGTGTGTCTGTCTATGTCTATATATTTATGTGTGTGTATCTGCATGTCTGTCTGTGCCCATCATGTTTAGGTTAGCTCTTAGCAGCCAGCAGCTCTCCCTGCATCTTGCTTTGACACACAGACCTTCTGAAGGCCATGCCCTTCTCTGTCTTGTAGCATGAGAAGCTGATACAGGAGCTGGAAGAGGAGCGACAGTTGCGGCTACAGAGTGAGGAACGGTTGCGGGAGGTGACCCTGGAGTCAGAGCGCAACAGGATCCAGATGCGTGGCCTACAGCAGCAGTTTTCCAGGTACTGCTCTCTCGTGCGCACCATGGTCCTGAGGCCCGCCCCCTCGGGACTGTCTGGGAGGCACACTTTTGTTGCCTTCAGCAAGTGCACCAAGTCAAACCATTCTCTTTACAGCTTGATCAATCCTCTGGAACTCTTTTGACCTCACAGTCAAAGTTTGTGAAAAACTGGTTGTCTTTTCTTCTCGGGTAGCTTCCCAAAGTGATGTTTGTAAAATATTAGGAATTATGCTTATTCCCTTTCTAGCTTCAGATGAATGAGACTCAGACTACGGTTTATTTATTTGGCTTTGGAACGTACTGGGGGTAGGGGGAGTAACTCCTAATCTACTTTTCCAACAGCTGGGCTGGCTGCCTCCCCAGCTGTGAATACTTGCTGTTTAAACCTTCCTGGGCTATTTCTGCTCTAGCAGTCTGGTATCCTGGGGGAGGGCATTTCACTCTGGCACTTGTGCTGCTGGTCCATTACTTATGGAGACATCTTGTTCTCCTACATTCGCCTCCACAATGTCTTTCTTTCTCTCTTTTCTCCTTCTCTCTCCTGGTCCCGACTGGAGGCCGCTAGCTCTATCATTTAAACTCTACCTCTGTGTTCTCCCCAGTAATTACCAGGAGCTATTTTTATTTTCCCAATGGTTTTAAAGTGGGAAGTAAGGTTTGGACCACAAAGGCTGGTACAGGTGGGAATTTGCTCCTCTTGGGGTAACCAAATCTTGGGGTACAGAATTTAGCATATGAATACAAGCAGCATCAGCCCAACCACCAACAGTTGTTTTGTGAGTTTGCTAGGGATTAGATTCTGTAGGTGTGGAGTGTCTATGGCCAGGAGGATAATAAGGTTTTAATGGTCATCCTAATAATATTTTGGCATATGAGTCCAATTATTTGGTATATTCTTACTTTCTAATGAGTAGACAACAATAAAGAATAATGGGTTTATTTCTTTTAAAAAGGTAAGACCACTTTTTAGTTCTAGTCATGTTCTGTAGGGCCAGATGGTGGCACAGCTTCTATGTGAAAGTCTGTTCAGTGCTAAAGGAGAGAACGAGAATATGTGCCTCAGGCTCCACTCACTTTCCTAAGGAAAATGGGGAAATTACTTTATTCCACATTTTATCTGTAGGTCATCCTAGGCGGAGGCATGCTTGGGAAGGCATTTACATAGGAAGCTTTTTGTATCAGAAGTTTAGTCTCCCTCCCTCCCTCCCTCCCTCCCTCCTTCCCTCTCTCCTTCCCTCCCTCCCTCCCTCCCTCCCTCCCTCTCTCCCTCTCTCCCTCTGTCCCTCTCTCCCTCCCTCACTACCTCTCTCCCTCCCTACCTCTCTCCCTCCTTCTCTCTCTCCCTCTCTCACTCCCTCCTTCTCTGGTGGTACATGCACACACACACGCTGTTGCACACATGTGAGCAGAAGACACTTTTGGATATTAGTCCCTGCTTCCCATCTTGTTTGAGACAGTACCTCTTGTTGTCCCCTCATGTGTGCACCAGGCCAGCTGGCCAGCAGGTTCCTGAGATTCTCTTGTCTCTGTCTCCCATTTCCCAGTGGGAGAGCTAGGAATACAGATACATGGGCTATTGTCTGCCTTTATGTGGATTCTGGGGATCTGAATGCGGGTTCTCATACTTACACAGCATTTGCTTTACCCACTGAGAGGTCTCCACAGCCCCACCTCTGCGTTTTTAAATGTGTCGCAGAGAGAGAGAGCTCAGTTCATCCTTGAGATCATATCCCTCACCGCGGCTAACACACACTGCCGATGCTCATGTCCTTGGCTTGGGGGCTGCAAAGATCATGGCAGGAAGAATGTATGACTCATCTGTATTCATTACTGTAATTTAATATGCTGTCAAACTTATGAAATTACTCAGGTGCTGTAGAAAAGCACCAATAAATACTTTAACGTTTCTATGGCCCACCCCTCAAGCCCCTTCTATGCCTTTCCCCTCAGTTCGTCTCTCTGTGGTGTGAACTCTAATGTTCTGTGTAGGAGCCAGTAATAACAGAGGCTCTCCAGTCCAACGGGAGGCACTGGTATGGAATACCTGCCATCTTAATGATACAGGAAGGAAGGGGCAGGGCTTGCTCTTTGCACTGTCTAACTGAGATGTCTGTATTCAAGCTATTGATGTCCATGATGGGCCACAAAAGACACAGTAAATTATTTTCATAAGTTGCTAGGTGATGCTGGGTCACCAGTTGTAAATCCAATGACAAGCCCACATAGATTTGAGTTACACAAGAGTCCAAACTCTCTCCTGGGCTGAAAGAGAAGATAATTATATGTACAATAAATAGCGGTTGCTTTTCCATACTGCTTTTGTGAGGATACTTCCCACTGTAATCGGGTTTCTTATGTCATGCTTAAAGGGCCTTAGAAAGGTCGTGTGCAATTATAGTCAGAGAACTGATAGCAGCCAGCTGGGGCGGGACATGTATGACAGATAATTACATGGGATCATTGAACTATTTTTGATGGCCTTTCACACGTCAAACTTTAGTTTTGAAGGTATTTCTGGTTGTGGTTGTTGATACAGTTCTTGGTCGAGTCTTTTTAAAGTGCTCAGTGTTGGATAGACCTTTTGTTATATTTTACAGTGGAATGGTCATCTGATGATTTACTTAGGAATCCAAATTATTGTGTTGAACTTTAAGCCTTATAAAGAGATTTATATTTAACTCTGTATGTGCCTGGGTGGGGGTATGTGTCTGTGAGTGTGATGCCTGTGGAGGCCAGAAGAAGGGCATTGGAGCCTCTGGAGCTGGAGCTAGAGATGGTGTAAGAGCACCTGCTTTCAATGCTGGGAACTGATTTCAGGCCTTCTGCAAGAGCACTCCTGTGATTAACTGCAGAGCTCTCTCTCCAACCCTCAAATTTAAAACTTTTATGTTCACAGTGTTATCTCTTCCCACCATGGATTGACAGTTCTCTTTATATGTATTAATTACTGGAGTTATGAAGTTATCCCCCCACATACACACCATGGGCAGATGTTAATTTTTAAATCAAGTTCATGTGCCCCCTTCTCAGATGCCTTATAATGAAAGGTTGATTTCCAAGAAGGCTGACAAAATAAAACAACCCCTCCTCATAAATTTCCTCAGAAGATAGAAAGCCTAACAAGGATGCTCACCACAATCCCATTATTCAGTAGAGTGCACAGTAGGAAAGATGGTGTTCTCATGTCAACCCCCCTCCCACACGTGAGGGAGCCCCTCAGACTGTGAGCTCTTAGCATGAGTTGGCATTACAAGGGGGCTTCTTCTGTGAGGCTACACATTCAAGGCTATTTCCAGAGTAGGTGGTGTTTAAGCTGTTGCCTGGTGGGGTACATACTTGGCTGAGTATATTTTATGAGAAGTTAATGCTGAAAAATCCCATAATTGTTCTTCTCACCCTCTTGGCTCTTTTAGATATTTGCTCAGTATGTGATTATATAGTTAGCCCAGCTTAGTGGTGTAGACAGAGCTTAGGACAGGGATTCTAACTTCTAGGTAAAGATGGTGATGGGCTAAGGGCCATCCTCCTCACCTCTGACTAATGAAGTGTTTGTGCCTTGATAGACTCACCTGGAGGAGTGTTTGTAGCCCGTCTTCTCCAGTGGGTGGGAATATTACCTTTCAGTATGGGGCTTTTTTTATGAGGAAGCAATTCACATAGAAAGCAGTAAGTCTATAGAGCACTGATATCAAACAAAGCCATACATGATTTACACATTGGATTTGGTTCCTAAGGAAACAATCTAGTGAGTTCATGAATTGTCCCTGAAAGCTGCTGTTCTTTTAAACCCACCCACCCGAGTATGTGTGTGTGTGTGTTTGTGTGTGTGGTATTGTGGTATGTGCATATGTGTATATGCACATATACACATATATATGTATGTGCGTTGTGAAGGCAGGTTCACATGCATGCCAGTGTCTGTGTGTGTGTGTGTGTGTGTGTGTGTGTGAAGGCCAGATAACAAGTTTGGAGTATAATATCACCTTATGCCTTGGTAGAGTCAGGACTTGTTCCCCACTGTGTACCCCCAGGCTACCCTGTTGACAAGCATCTGATCTGGTGCCATCTCCCATATCAAAGTATCAACACTTGAAAGGCAAAGAAGTGCCATTGCACTAACCTTATGTGGCCTCCGAGGTCCTATCTTGGACTGTCACTCACACGCAGTGCACACAATGAGGGCTTTACCCACCGGGCTGTCTGTTACAAAAGTCCACCTTCATTTGCAAACAAGAACAAGGAAAAGTGCAGATGCAGATGACAGTGTCTTGCTCACGGTGGGGAGAGAAGGCCGCTGTTTAGACTCAGCGCATGCAGCCTTCATGTGTTAATGGGTTAGCATGCTGAGGCATGGACCCTCAGAGGACATTAATGATTGCATAGAGCTAATAGTGATGTCTGGTTCTGTTGCGGAGCAGCTCTGCGCCTCGCTCTTTGTCAGTTTGAATTAAAATTGGTCTAGCAGACTCAGCAGCTGGCAGGCATATTTTATAAACCGTTTCCTGTCAGTAAATGATATCACGCCTGAAGTATCAGAGCCAGTGTTTCCAGCTGTAGCCTCAGTGTCCCCATTGTATGAATATCAGTGCTGTGCATGTAAGCCAGGGGAACAGCCATGCTGAGGCTCTCTTAAGCAGCCAGACTTGGTGAGAATCACCTGTGTGAAGTTCAAGATTCCCACTCCCGGCTTCCCGTTCTTTGCATCTGGTTTAACCTTCTTCCCTGAGCCCATATCCTCTGCCTTGAAGCTGTTCCCTTCCTTACAGTATCAGGGGTTCTCCCGTCATAGTTAACCGCTGTGCTTAAGTCCGGCTGGCTACATGTTGGACTTGGTGAGGGTAGAATGTAGTTGGTTCTTGCCATGTATCCCACTCAGGGGTTACTGTCCCCACTCTCCTCTCTCAGGTATTTATATGATCCTCAGGCTTATTTGTGCTGTCCACTGGGAAGCATGGGGACCCGACAGAGAAGGGGGTGCCAAAAAGCATAATATACCCTTAGCCAGTCTCTGTACGGCTCACACATCCATTCAAAGGACATCTTGGGGGTGAGAGAGATGGCCGAGTTCTTGCTATGTTTGCAGAGGATTCAAGTTTGGATCCTTAGAACAATGCTAGTAACTTACAATTGCACATAACTAGGGTTTCAGGGGATTGAAGCCCTAGTTTGGACTTGTAGGTACCCCACACACAGGCATCCATGTATGTAGGCATATACACACATACTTGTAAATAAAAATAAGTCTTAAAAGCTCGAAGACAGCTTTCCTACCTGTTTCCGAATGACACACAAGAGAGGAACCATCTGTTTACCTCTGGATGGTCAGCAGCTCCCAAGGGCTGCCGTTCCCTTCCCAGACCACCAGAGACTGTGGTTTAAAACTTCAAACAATTAACAGCTAGAGGAAAACATAAACAGCACAGTACAAAATGTAGGTGTAAGGAAGGACTTTCTGAAGAGGCCTCATTAGTGAACAAATGAAGGGCAATTTGCTAACTTTAGCTCAGCCCTGAGCCTAGCTTTTCTGAATGCCTTGATCCTTCTGATGAATACAAAGGGCAGTTTCTTTCCTTTTTTCATACTGGTATGTAATATTTTATTTTATACCACCCTTCACCAGGGACCTACCAACCATCCAACCGTCCCATTTAACTTCCTACTTTATATCTTCATTGTTGTTGTTGTTAACAGTTTTTTGCTGATCATACCCCCCACTGAATCCAGGTAGCATTACCTGTGTGTATCAGCATATGGCTGTGTACTGTGGGAATGGGGGAAGCTATCATTATCCATGCCTATGAAGAAAAGTTATTCCTCAGTGGTCATCACTGCCAGAAGCTCCACAGACAGGGGCAGGTCCTTGAGTTCCCTTTCCCTTCCATGCTGAAATGGAGACTGGCCTGATCTTGTGCCAGTCTTCTGCAGGCAGACAAGGTTGCCTTGAGTTGATGTGTTACATCTATGTCACCAGAAGGCAGCTGTTTGTGGCACCTCCCTTTCTTGGATTATCTGTCTGCTTTCCTCTACTGTTCTAGAAACTCATTTACTATTGATTTGAAGTTGATATTTCTACACTCTCTGCGATTTATTTTGGGTCAGGGGGGGCAGCGAAGGCTAACACTTTTCTTTGGAGACAGCCTTCTAATTTGCCACTCCTTATAAATATACCAGAAATCTCAAATGGCCAAGAAACTGATTGGAGGATAAATTTCTTTGGACTGCAACAGATGGAAGAAAGTGTTTTAAATGGCCTATTTCAGCATCCTCAGTTAACATTAACATGGGCCATATTTTCCTGGCTGAAGTTTGCATTCTAGTGATCTTACCTCAGTAACGCCAAGACAGCAGGAGACAACTCTATAGAGAGCCAGAAAGAAAAACCGTTCCAGCTTGGGTCACCACCAATTTAACAAATCTGGAACATTCTGCTCTCCCTTTGTATCTTTATTTCTACCTAAGAAAAGTGACACTATGTTAATTCTTGAGGTTCTAAAAGTGAAACCATTACAGGCTGGGCCCCAGCTCAGTGGGTCTGGAGGTTACAGAGCAAAAAGCCTAAGGACCTGAGTCCATCCCTAGGACTAAAGTAACAAACTAGGTATGGTGGTTTGTTCTTGTAATCTCAGTGCTGTAGAAACAGAGATGTGTGGGTTCCAGCCAGCTCAGTCAGCTTGGTGGACTCCAGGTCAGTGAGAGACCCTGCCTCAAAAATAATGGAGAGGATGGCAATTTGAGAGATAGCACCCAAGGTTGGCACTGGGCTTTTTAGCTTTCTGTTTCTGTATGACACACACACACACACACACACACACACACACACACACACACACACACACACACCCCAAATGTATATACATACACACATACATACCAAAACACACAAACAAACAAAAAACCATGTTTTGTTGTCTGCTGGGCATTTCTGCAGTGCCCATAACCTTCATGCATAGTGTGGTATCTTTACAGGCATCACTACCCTGCCCTTGGCTTGATCAGATACTAGTGTTACAGTACCCCCTGCAGGTTCCCCAGCATCTCTATTTAAGTTATTGGATCCTCCAGGCCACCATCCTTTCCCATGTAAAATGAGGAAAGCAGATTGCTTTATGGTTTTATAATGCCTTTCATGCTCTTTAGAAGACAGTGAGCTAGGAATCAAATGCATTTATTTATCGTGTGAAATAAATATTACACAGTTGTAACCAGGCCTTTGAAGTCTCTAGCCCTGATTTCTTATGCTGAGGTGCTTGGATAGACTGATTGTCTTGGGGCCTTGGCTTTTATCACAGTGGCCTCTGTGAGGCCTGTCTGGGACCATGTTTTCGAATTTGACTGAAGAACTCTCAATTAGAGAGTACCATACCGTATTAAAAAAAAAAAACAAGTTGGGGGAGGCAATTAAAATTAAATACTGAGGGCCCTGAGTAACCAAAGGAAAGATGAGTTTAGCTGAGATGCCATTACCGTTCTTCATCCCAATGATGTCTGCTTCAGGATTTATGAACCTGGTAGGACAAACCCTTAGGACTGGCAGCTTTATATTGATACTACTTTTCTCTCGCTTACATTCAAATAATTGCTCTGACCAGATAGGCATCAATACAGATATACCACTGATGATGCTGGAGGGCCCTCAGTTAGTAAAGCATTTGACTTGCAAACATGATGGAGGCCTAGAACCCATGGGGAACAAAGGAAGACATGTTGACAGGTACATACTTGTAAACCTCGTGCTGGGGATGTGGCAATAGGCAGGCCTTATGCCTCACTGAACACCAGGTTCAATATTCCAGCTGAAAATGAAAATTTGTCTGGAAAAAAAATAAACACACATTCATGTACACACATACACAAGTACACACACATGTATACACACACATACATATACACACACACAAAACCCAAGATGGACAATATCCTAAGGAACAACATTCAAAGTCGAATTCTAATTTACATGCATGTACACGTGTGTGTACATACACCAATATATGCATGGCACACACACACATGCACACAAACACAAAATTAGCAGCGATTTACATTTCCTCCATAGGCTTTTCAGTGACTTACCATAATTTTGAATTTGGTATTGTCTCTACCCCAACAGACTTTTAAGAAAATAAGTCAAGCACATAGAAGGATTTTTATTTTTCACTCAGTAGTCAAAGCTTTGTTTGGGGTGCTCACATTTAGAGAAAATTCCCTTTCTAAGTGCACAGTTCAGTAAGTTTTTGCACATTCTCTTGAATGGTCACTACTAGCATTAAGCAAGCATGGAGTCCTTCCGAAACCTAATTCACTTCCCATCTATACCCCAATCCCCCAAGCAACTGTGGATCTGATTTCACTTCTGTGGCTTTGGGTCTTCCAGAACAAGCTCATAAATAAAGGTGGGAATTGCTCCAATTCACTTCGGACACCCAGCTCTGCTCTTGGAACTGCCTTACTGCTATTTCCTTGCTGACTAGTTCTCCTTGCTTTTGGGAGGGAGCTGTGTGCAGATATTTCCTGTTGGAGCATCCATTCACCTCAGTGCAAACCATTGGGTATTTTCTGGGTGTTTTAAACTTTATGTTAATTTGTTTGTGCATTTATGTTTGTGTTCTACATGAGGGTATACACAGTGAGTGAGTGTGTGTGTGTGTGTGTGTGTGTGTGTGTGTGTGCGCGCATGAAATCACCTTATAAGACCCACATATAAAAAGAGGGGCCAGAGAGCTTGATCAGTGGTTAAGAGCATAGATTGCTCTTGGATAAGACCCAAGTGTGTGTGTGTCTGTGCATGTGTGTGTTTGATTGCTAAGTGAATTTTTCCACTTCATCAGATTAGCTGACCATTTCCTGAGTAGCCGTCACATTGTATGTCCCTTAGCAATGTCCAGGTCTCAGTGTTCAGACTGTCATATGCTTGACAGAACAGGAGGCACCCCATGCAAAAACCAGCAAAAGAAAGAAACAAACAAACAATAAAACCTGGGCTCAGTGAATTGTTCTACAGTGAACATCTTTCAACGTAACACTAGTTTGAAATGAGAAGTTGGTGCCCTGGATGTAAGAAAGAAAGGAAGGAAGAAATGGATGGAGGGAAGGAAAAATCTTTCAGCTACCTGGTGCTTCTTTCCAGTCTTGACTCTTTGACAACTAACTTTAGAGTTAAGTGACCTCTTAGCTTTTTTTTTTTTTACACTAGCTTACATTTAATACTTACTGTAAAGTGTTTCAATTTAATCTTGGCCTTATTATGTAAAGAACCTCTAAGTTCCTCCCCATTGCTATCTTTTCCCTCACACTTGCCCACTTCATTTCTTTTTAAAGGACGTATCTTATTTTCATGTATGTGTGTCTAGAGGGTTAAATGGGTGTGTACACATGAGTCCGTATGTCTCTGGAGGCCCAAACAGGGCGTCTGCTTGTATCTTTGTCACGATGGTTATTTGTTGATTAACAAATAAATGAATAGATATATGAGTGAATGGATAAATGAATGAATGAATATCTTCCCCGCAGTAGAAAGATGGCTCAGGATTGTAATTTGACAGGCTTAAGCATATGGAAGAATTTTATGAGTAGTGTGTTTATGACAGAAATTTGCTTCCAAGGGAGGTTATAGAAAAGCTGTTTCTGGGGATTCTTTACAGCTTTGATAATAGTCATCGCTCTTGGAGTTATAAAGTGTGATGGCCTGGGAGGATGAAGACCTGGCTTTCCATTCCAGGGCTTTGATGATGGAGTGCTCACCTATAAAAGATGAGCTGCGTACTGCCAAGTACTCTGCAGGAATCCTTTCTGCAGGGCACTAAATGGAATTTGGTGCATTGAAAGTTTACTTCCCAAAGGGTAACGTTTACTTTCTGAAGAGTGTTTTATGACTCTTGGATAACATTTCTCCCAGCCTCTCTCTGCTTGCACACGAGGCCTGTGGGAAGGCAGCAATCCTCAAAGGGTTGACTGAGGCTCTGATTGCATCCTTGGTCCATAGTCACTGCACGAAGGAGTGGCATTCACATAGAGTATGTCTCCTAGTGTTTATGGTAAACACTTGGGGGTTGTTCTTTGGGACCTACTTGCTGAGTTTGTAAATAATAATAAAGAGAACACAGTCCCTGTTTATAAATGTCTACTGCTAACAAACAGGCTTAGGGTATTAGGGTGGTTTGTCTAGGAGAAAGCAGATCAGCTGTGCCAAAGCTTCAGGGTTGAAGAGAAACAAGTATGCAGTAGTCATCATTAAATTGTACTTCAGACATTCATCTTTTCTTGGGTTTGTCACTTACAGTGGTACCAGGTGACAGGATGCACTTTCTCAAGATAGAAATGGGAATCTCTTTTCTGATATTTAATTCTTATAATGAACTAAAGCTGTAATGTTTTCTGGTCCCCTTTTCTAATCTCCTTCTTTTCCTCCCTCTGTATTTCCTCCCTCATCTCCTGCCTCCTGCTCTGCTTCTCTGGATGTACAGATTGACTCTGAACTCACTGTCCTCCTGCTGATGATTGGCATTCACAAAGATCTCTGCCACTATCAGTGTATAATGTCATTGATTTCAGGACTGTATAGCCAATAGCTAAAATTTCTCATTTTAGCTAATAAATGATGAATAAAATTAATGAGATACTATTTAAGATAAGCCACACTGCTCTTTGAATTTACTGTTGAACCATCTCTTATTATGGATAACATTTGGCTACCTTGGCCATTGTATTGACTTAAATAATTTTCAGACTTAAAATTTTATTTTCATTACATTTAAAATCAATGTTTCATTTGGCTGCTATTAATAAATTAATACATTTTATGCCTGTACCATTGAAGCCAAAATATTACCATTAAAGAAAGGACAAAAGTGATTGGTTTTTGTGTTCAGTACGGTTAAATGACACTACAAGAAATAAACCATCACCCACTACCTAATGATCTTAAAGTTAATAAAACATACACGAGACTGAGTCAATGATTCATCTGGTAAAGTGCTTGGTGCATAACCATGAGGACTTTGATCCTTTGAACCTATATAGAAAACTAGGATTGGTAGTGGATGCCTGGATTGCCCAGAGCTAAAGAGTCAGAGGCAGGAGGATTCTCTGGGCCCAGTGGTCATTAAACCTACTCAAATTAAAGAGTTCAGGTTCCAATGAGAGATTAAGTCTTAAAATGGGGTGCAAAGTTCTTGAACAATAATATCTGACTTTGATCACTGGCCTTCATTTGCATGTGCACATGTATGTACAGGTACTTGTAAACACACAACAAACCCACACACACACATAGATACAAAGTACACATTTAAAAAAAACCTCACTAAAATCAGTGTCAAATATTTGCTCTAAGTCAGGTAGGGAGAGTGATTAAAGGAGTGAGCCAAAGAGATGTCTGCAGCCAGTACGTCTCCATCCGCTCCTTCTTCAGCAGTGAAGGAAAACCAAACCAAACCAAAATGACAACAAAAGAAGCCACTCCCCTGCCTACCTCTTATGACTATCTCAGTCGCACTAGTCAATCTTAGCTTGTATTATTT
Organism: Micromys minutus; assembly: GCF_963924665.1. NCBI lineage: Eukaryota > Metazoa > Chordata > Mammalia > Rodentia > Muridae > Micromys > Micromys minutus. Next base: position 18,486,577 of record NC_137975.1, on the reverse strand, counting down.
TCTGAAGCTCAGCGGTCACCTTTGATGTCAGAAACATTTTAAGAATTGATTTCTGTTCCCACAGCTATTCACATTATTGTCAAAAGCATCTCCAGTGAAGTTGTAATATATTTAGTATACTCCCAGTATGGAAGACACATATAGAGCTTACAAGTCTATTTCGTTTTCTGAGATAATCACCAGAGCCCCATGATATTTTATCAGGAAATATCCTTTAGGCCTTTGTAATAGATGAGACTAGTTCCCAGATCCTGCAGGCTGGGACTTTTCACAGCAGACTGTCCTGAATGAAGGGTTACGTAGCAGACTTGTAGGGCACAGGTTGCTGCCTCTCTGCCTCTGAAGTCCACCTCAGGAGAGGACCTTGAGGTGACACTGATGGTGAAAATGACTGTTTAATAAAATGACCAGTTCCGGCTAAATGAATGGGGAAGGATATTTGACATGAGCAAAGTTGTAACTCGAAACTTCAACCTTGACTTGTATGTATAGACAGACACGTTTCATTTCTATGTGTTTGGGTTTATGTATGTGTGTGTGTACATACCTGTGGATGCCAGAGGACAATTTCATGACTCATTCTTGAGATGGTGTGGTCCATCTTGTGTTAGCAACAGATGTTCTCACCAGTCTGGAACTTGCACTGAGCTGTGCTAGCCAGGCTGTGTGGAACCCAAGTCCTCTGCATACTCCAGCCTTGCCAGTGCATGTATTACAAGTGTGTACTACCATGCACAGATATTTTCACATGGATTCTGGGAATCTGACTCAGACTGAAAGTGCTTTCAAGTCAGGCACTTTACCAGCACCATCATCCCCTCCCGCTCACCCTCTCTCATGGTGTTCTTTAAGCATAAGATGCAAAAGGTTCAAATTTTTGCTTATCTATTTTTATGATCATTTAAGCAGAATTGATCCTGTGGAGATGCTGTTGAAGGGAATTGTGATATGGGAATGAGACGGGTGGTTCTCTCTTTCTTGAGTTAAGTAGAACTATAATATCACATGTAATAAAAAGACTGAGGCAGAGCCTTATGCAGCCCAGTGTGGCTTCACTCTCAGCATGTATCTGAGGATGGCCTTTAACTTCTGATCCTCCTGTTTCCCTTCTCTTCTGTAAATGCTGGCTTTACTGGCCTGCATCACCATGGGCAGTCCATGTGTTGGTGGGGCTGAACTCAGGCCTTTGTGCAAAGTAGGTAGGCCTTTTACCAACTGAGTTTCCTTCCCAGGTTGCTGTTGTTTAATTTATACTATTTCTCTCTAGAACAGTTCTTAAAGAATTTCTTTTATGAACCAGAAAACCTGAGGTTCTCAGGGGTTAAAAATATGTTGTCTTGCATACAACTTGGCCATTCTATAGTTGGGCTGGTCTCAGGCATCCTGAGTTTTGATCATCATTGTCTATTGTTTCCTAGTGTTGCTAGCTATGCAAAAACTGAGGTGTATCGACCTTGGGACAAGTGTTTTTTGTGTTCTAAAGCAAGTCATGTCCTTGCTTATAGCCCTATGAGGAACTATTAACATCTATGTTTTATAGATAAGGAAAACAAGTGCAGAGAGGTTAAACATCTTGACGAAGGTCACACAGCCATTGAATTGACTGAGTCAGGAAAAGCCTGCCTGTCACTTAAGGAACATTCACTTCTCACTGTGCCCTACAAAGAATTAATGTGTTAAGCTTTTCAAGCACTCAGTGCTTGCATCTGTACAACTTTAGTTTTGAGCAAGTATGTAGCTTCTGCTTTAAATGAACGCCACTGTAGTAGACCGGTTGTTTTTGAGAAGCTGAGAATCTACACTGATTGCCTAAGATATAGCCTGTGTGATTGACAAAGAGCCTCATTCTGCCTAAGAAATAAAACATTGTTTGAGACGTGTCTTTGGATCTCTCTAAAGCAGCTGAGGCTTCCTCATAATTAAATTCAAATTCAAATAGCACTATGTGTTATGCTAGAAATACCTTATTAAGAAATGCCTCAGAATTGAAGAAAGTTGTTAAATTTGAAGTAAGTGTAAATATATTAATTTATATATTTCATTGTTTCTATTACCTAATTAAAATAATTTTGACTTATGTGTGATATTTCAAGCAATATTTATTTCTGATTTTCATATAGAACAAAATCCTTCGGTATCTATAAGGAGAAAAACATTTCAAATGGTATAAGTATGTGTATGTGTGTATGTGCAGGTATGTGTGTGTCAGAGTATGCATGTATATGTCCTCAAATATATGTGTGTGTGTTTCTGTAAGTAAATACAAATGAAGAAAATATTTTGTTTTATATGTAGCCTGATTTCGTGAAGCAAGTAGATCTGTGCATTTGTATGTTCACATGTATACAAAGACACTATTTGCCTATGTGTTTGGAAAGATAAAGAGGAAACAGATTCCTATAAAGCAGTGTTTCTTACCCTGTGGGTCCAACTTCTCTAGGGACCAATTATGCTGTTCACAGAGGTCACCAGAGACCATTGGAAAACGCAAACATTTCCAGTATGATTCATAACAGGAGCAACATGACAATTGTGAGGCAACAACAAAACTGATTGTATCATTGGGGGACAGCCCAACAGGAGGAACTGTAAAGGGTCACAGCAGAGGTGAGTTGAGAACCACAGCTCAAGAGGGAGGATATGGCAGAACAGTAATAGTAATGCATTTCTGTGAATTAATCTTGACTTTAAGATGTATATTGTAACTTAATATCTGATTCCAAAACTTCTGCAATTCAACGAAAGTCTTATTCTGACAAATATATTCAGAGAAAAACCAATTTAAGTGACTTAAAGTTACAGGGCTTTGTACATTTTTAGTACCAGCCATATCAGTGACAAAGGTAAGGCAGAACCCTGCTTCTTTTGCTAGTCTCCTATTGATGCTGTTATCTTGTTCTTCTGAGGCTCAAAGTCCAATCTAGTAAGTCTTTGTCATCCCCAACTTATATAATTAAAAATCCTACAGTGTGTTGTAGTGAACCACTGTATGGAACCTTCTCATTCCTAGTGATACAAAAGATGATGTCCAGTAATGAGAAAAGCATTCACAGGATCCAGAACACCCCAAGCACACCTAAACCCGTAGAGAATGATAGAGGTGAATTTGTTACTCTCCCAATTAGTGAGAAAAAGAGCATCAAACATTAATTCTGCCTTCGGGGACTGTCACTATATCGCCAACAAGAGGAAAAGTTCTGCCTTGAGAGACATCTTGATGTACCGGAAATATATGAAGAATAGATTAAAACTCCATATAAAAGAATGTACCTGGCCAGGGACCACAGTGTCAGTGAGCACAGTAGAGTGCCATAGTTACATGGTCTTTTCTCCTGATGGTAAAGCCTAGCATTACATATGAAGTAGGCAAAGTTCCCGCCATGATCGACTGTACCCTCAAACTGAGATTCATAACACACCCTTCCTCCTCTAAGCTACTTTTGTCAGGCAGTTTATTATAGTGACAAGATAATTAGCCAATCTGCTGGACAAATACCCAACAATTGCTGATCTGAAGAGAGAGAGAGAGAGAGAGAGAGAGAGAGAGAGAGAGAGAGAGAGAGAGAGAGAGAGAGAGAGAGAGAGCGAGCTGCAGGACAAACTGACCAGCACCTTTCCCTCCACAGGAACGTGGAAACTGATTGCAGCAAGAATGACTTGATTGCCCTTTGACTTGTCATGGGGGTGGGGTAGGGAATGACAGGTTTCATTCCATCCACTTGCTAAATGTGTAAGGCCAGCACTAGACACCATGAAACATCTGGATTTGGGTTATCTCTAACAGAAATAAGACCATCATTTGTGGGCCAGTCTGGTCCACCATGGTGACCTTGGGCCCAATTTAGTGACATCTGGACATGTGTAGGAGGCAAATTATAGCATCGTGCTGACAACAATTTTATATTAAACCAAATAGCTGATGCTCAGCTGTCCACACAAAGGTTTGGAAGGCTTTCAAATGTTTCTGGGACTCGCTGCAGATGGTGAAGCCATTCTTGTGCACAATGGCCGACGGTTTCAGCTGAAAGTTAGCATCAGAAGCAGAGCTACAAATTATACTGTTAGTCCATCCTTTGGACAGATATTTATAGTGACTTCGTTAGGCTCCAGACACTCTCTGTGCTCCTGCATGCATATATACTCATTTGGGCCTTCAGTTAACCAGTGCATTACAGCATCACACATACTGTGAAGAGGAGTGAACAGACACTCAAGAAAGAGATCAAGATCATGGTACTAGAAAAAAAATCCATACAACAGAGGCAGTGCTTCATCTCAGAAGTTTCATGTGTGTGTGTGTGTGTGTGTATGTGTGTGTGTGTGCGTGCTTGTTTGTGTGTGTGACTGTGTGTCTACTCACATATGTGTACATGTGTGCGTACAAATGTCAGGTTATTTTTTTCAATGTCTCTTGATATCATTTATGGAGACAGGTTTTAATGTTGAGGCAAATACATTACTTTATGCAGTAATAGACTTTGGCATACACCCAGATTTCACTGATTGGCTAGGCTGGTTGGCCAGCATCAGAGACCTTCCTGTTACCACATCTACTTTCACTAGTCACTTGCCAATAGCTCCTCAGGGAATGATGGTCCTTATGAGTCTCTTCTTTCATGAACATTAATTGAGTGCATATTTCTTAGTCAAAGTAAAGGATGCACGGAGGCAGGTCTCTGTACGCCTCCTCGTCTCACTTGGCAGGTACTATAGAATAAATAATGTTCCCACACCTGATAGTCACAGGATGGGGCCTTGAAAATGTGAATTTTTTTGAAGGTAAGTCTCTCATAGAAGTAATTAAAGTTAATTGAGTTCCCAAGGGTAAGAATAATCTGATTGAACCACTTCCTTTATTAGAAGACTGGATTCTAGAACATTCTCCCTCCATGAAAACACAAGTAAAAGGCCCTATGAAGACACAGTAGGAAAGCCACTGCCTTTGAGCCAGGAAGAGAGGACATAGCAGACCCAAACCATGAGAGGGCAATGTCTGCCTCAGCACATTGCTTCTGTTGTACCTTGTAGCTCTCACTAACTCAACACCAGGGAACGTGGTAGTTCCTCTCACAAGGGTCCTTCCTGTGTCAGTGTCTTATTTTATAATTCTTGTTTGCTTCTTAAACTAACTTTGAATTGATGTGCAAATAAAATTATTTTATGCATAAGTCATTTGAAAATTTCAAAACTTTTGTGTATGTGAGATTGTGTTTGTATGTGTGGGAATGCATGTAAAGGTTGGAGGTCAACCTTAAACTGTTGCTCCTCAGAAGATACCTTCGATTTCTTTAAAAATGTTTTATTGCATTTATATTTAGTGTGTGTTTATTTCCCTGTCTCTACATGGGTGGATGTCATGGTCAGAGGACAAGCTGTAGAAGTTGGATATTTTCTTCTACCATGGGAGTTCCAGGAATCAAACTCAGGTCATTAAGTTTCATAGCCAGCACCTCACCTGCTGAGACATATTCTCCACCCCACCTCAGTTTCTTAGACAGGCTCTCTTGTTTAACCTGGGCCTTATCAATTGAGTTAAGGTCTCTGGCCAGCAAGCTCCAGGGGTCCATCTATATCTACCTTCTATATTTATAGATAGAATTGAAAGACTCCCATCTTCTTAAACATGACCTCCTCTGATAAAACTAAGGTCTGCATGCTTGGGATCTGAGCTCTCTCCACATCCCCAAGACTTCACTACTTTTTCAGCAGCAGCAAATCAAGGCATTGTGTAAAGAGTGGACTAGGGGTATAGCCATAGAGAACTGCCTCAGGATCCTACAGCAGAAAGCAGGTCTGTGAATGACAGTTGAGCATGTAATAGGCTCTGGGACACCTCCCGTGGGGCTCTTGGGGGATGAAGTATGACTGGAATCCCTGGTTACATTGGCAGGCAGAGGATGAGTAATGAGCTTGGTCCCTTGATTGCATCTCTCCCTTAGCTTTGAAGCCTTTTTGTCTCAAGTCCAAGGAAATGAGTAATTTGCGTCAGCCAGTAACAAAATCAGAATAAGTTATTTACTTGACTGTCTACATTTCTGCACATTTCTCTGGTAACTGGATTCAATAATTAAATTTGCATTGACTTTATAGTTTTTCTGCACTCATTCTCGAACTACCCCTATCATGTTGGAATAACGTGTTCCAATACATAGTTTTACATTTCTTTTTTTTCCCAGTAATATTTGTTCCCATTGAGAATGCTAAATGAAATCAAAGGTTGCTACTCCATCTGCTTAGTCTCTTGAATTAAAAGGCACGCTCATATACAATAGCAGACTTTTGAAGACTACAGCCATGTGTGTCAGCAGTGAAGATCCGAGTGAATAAAAGCCTTCAGCTTTTACAGAACTAAAATTAAAATAAAACTGAATCACATATTTTTGCAACACCTCAAGTTTCTTTGTCCTCGAACTAGGAATATTAGCTTTTGTAAGTCTGTTTCCATCTGCAATCAGGAGATACAACTTTAATTTTAACAGTGTCCTATTTATTTATGGAGGGTGTGTGCAAGTATAGAGCTCAGAAGAAAACCTCCGGGGAGTCTGTTTTCTTCCCCTGCAGAGTTAGTACCAGAGGTTGAACTCAGGTCATCAAGCTTGGCCTCGGGTATCCTTACAGGATGAGAGAGCTCACTGGCCCAGAAAGAAACACCTTAATAAGGTCCCTCCAAGAAGGCATGGCTGACTTAATTGAGAGCTGAGTATCCCCTCATCTGCTACTGATGCTCATCTATAACACTTTTCAGCAGAAAATATAGTTCTTTCCAAACAGCTCAGAGGAATTTTGTTTCTGGGAATTCTGCAGCATGCATCCCCTGACCAGAGTTTAAGGTTTGACTGCCTATCCCTGAGATGCACTGCAGCTAAGTAAATCATCCCTTAATTTTATAAAGTGCTTTTTATCCTGAGATGTTCAGGGAGTATCTGTTCTTTAAATGAATGTTTGTGTAATCTAAAGGCTTTGCTTCTCAGAGGAGATATTTTATACAACCTCCAGACATATTTGGTAGAATTGCTTCATTTATAAATCAATGTGAGAGGAAATGGTGGCACCTTAACAAAGTGTGAAAACAAAATATAAATAAATAAATAAATGAAATGTGGGTGAGTATGGAGCCGATAAAATTTATATGCCATTATTCACAATATCTAAGAAATGGAATCAACAACATTGTCTGTTGGGGAAAAAAATTGGTGGGCAGAGGCTCAATGATACGTATGCTCACACAGACTTGAAGGACTCTGTCTTGCCGCTTGTTACAGCGGGAACGAGGTGAAGGACTTCAGACTAAGTGCAATAAGGCACAGGGAGATAAATGCTGCATGACCTCACTTCCATGTTGAATATTAAAGGGGCGAAGCGTGGAATAGAAGTGGATTCCTCCAAGGGCGGGAGGGCATGGGGAAATGCTGGCCAGAGGCTGGAAGGCATTATTTGTGCAGGATGAGTAGGTTGTGGAAATTCTTTAGAAACAATGATGACTGTGGTCACATGATCTGAAATGGTAGAGGCTATGCCAGGGACCCTTTCAAGCGTTAAAGGCGGGCTGGAGGAAAGCTAGTGAAGGACTTGTTCCAGGAAGAGTTCCTGAGCTCAAACTGAACTCAGCTCCTCAGCTCCACACAAGCCTGTGCTTGAGACTGTGTGTGTGTGTGTGTGTGTGTGTGTGTGTGTGTGTGTGTGTGTGTGTGTGTGCCAGCTTCATTACAATGTCTGTGCCAATTTTTGTTTCCTTCTTCATTTCTTGGGAGATTCCTATTTTGCTAGTGATGTGTTTGCATCAAGGTCACGGAGAAGACTAAAGAGATTTTGGACCCATCATGCTTCTAATCCATGGGTCTCTCTTCAGTTCCTTACTGAAAATAAGGAGCAACTGTTCCTTGGAGGGCATAGCTGAGGCCCTGCCCTCCAGAGGTGCAAGCCTTCTCTCGGATTTGCTAGGATTATCCGAGCCTCCTGTTGCCTTGTGGAGAGTTCCAATGTCTGCCGTGTATGGCTTTCAGGCTTCCCTGATTAAGACGGGCAAAGAGGATTTTGCACATTGCCCTGTTGACGAGAAAGTCAGCCTATAGGTCCCAGAAAGCAGGAAGCTTTGATGATCTTCATGTTAAGTTAGCAGAGTTATTAAACACTCATCTTCCATAAAGTGTCAATAAAAGGAGGGAAAGGAGTTTGAAGTACAGTGTGGGGGTATTGCCTAGAAGTAATGCAGTTCCATTCTAATAGTAAAGTTGCTTAAATATTAGAGGCCACAGGGAAAAGGCTCATTCTTTTCCTCAGTGACAGAAGTGGTTACATCATTTTCTCCCCTGCAGTCAGGGCAACAGACTAGATAACGCTTAAAGGTTATTTTCTACCTTAGAAGAATAGGCCCCGTAGATGGGCAGAAATAAGAAAAGGGTGAAATGATTCCCAGCAAAGCCATTTAGATGAGGCCCTAACAGATTTTTTTAAAGGTCTATTTCCCCTGCTAGATTGGAGCTTGCCAAAGGCTCTTTCTATTTCTATCGGCATCTGGGGAGGATGGCGCTCAACCAGGGCAGAGTGGGTGCTCAGTCACCATTTGCCTGGAGGGGCTCATCATGGGCTGGCCAGTGCAGCTGATCTGGAGGGCACTCAAGGGCATTTTCTCTGCTCCACTCTGATGATCTTCTATTTTGCAGACCTTTAAATATGGAAATCCAGCAAGTGGGCATGTGTACTGACTGACTCCAAGTTCGTACTTCACACTTCTCTCAGGTGCCTCTCGAAACTCTTTTACATAGTAAGTGGCGGGACTGGGCATAGTAGCAGTTGGTAAAGCACTGCCATACAAGCATTAAGACCTCCTTTCTGGTCCCCAGCACTGAGACAACTGGGAAAGTGGTACCTAACCCCAGCACTGTTACTCCCCTGACCTTCCAGCCTGGCTGAATCAGGGCTCTCCAAGTTCACTGAAGGAACTTGTGTCAAAATGAATGAATGAATAAATGAATGAGTGGAAGGTACTTGAGGATGATACCCAGTGTTGATGTCTAGCTCCACCAGGCACACACATGTCCCCTTTCCCCCAACACAGGCTTCTCAGCCTTGATGATTTTGAAATACCTGGTCTTTATTTCTCCAGTATTTGATGCAGGTAGCAATGATGTAGCCATAGCTTCCATACATGGGCAGCCACCTAGAAAAGTTGATATTTAGAAAGAAAGTAGGGAGATGCTATGAAAACATTGCAGATACTGCCCATGGTTCTCATGGCCCTCCCGAGTGGCTTCAGCTCCTTTAATAAATAACCAACGTGGCTCAGGCAGTTTACTGAAAGTCCTGGGGTCTCACAATTTCTTCTTCCTGAAAGAACCTCTTGGGCTCTATTTCACTGTAACATTTTATGAGCTAACAAGAGGACCCAATACAGTGTAACATCACACAACACAAAATACGCCTTAATCTTCTAGAGAAACGGTATGCCTGGCTCCGTCCCTGTTCAGGCACCCAGTGTCGCTGGATTAGTGCAAACTGCTATTTTCACAGTTCCACGTGCTCTCCAGCAGCCCTTCCCAGCAGAGGGCTGTACACGGGGACGGGCCCTACATCCGCCTTCTGTTCTCCAAACTCAGGACATTTACTCAGGATTTGCATGATGGAAAAACCAACCCTGCTCTCTGGGAGAGGAGGCTGGAGCTGCAGTGGTAATAGGTGAGGAATAATATAAACACGCCTCACACACTTGTCCACTGAGCAGGCACCCCTCACTTGGTACCCACCAGGAGTTGTGCAAGGTACTAAAATAAAATAACACTTAAAAGACTAAATAATTAAAACAACAAAACACTGCCTTTTGGGATGAAGTAACTTTTATTACCTATGTTCATTGGTTGGTTGTTAGGAAGGTGGGGGGAGGGAGAGGGAGAGAGAGAATATATAGGATGTGGGGGGCCAAGAGATGGCTTAGAGATTAGGAGCTTTTGCTGCTCTTGAAAGAGCATGTGAGCTAGCTCCCAGGACTCATGTTGGATGCCTGTCATCTGCCAGCTCCAAGGAATTTGTCCCCATCCTTTGGCCACCTACATTGACAAGAGATACATCCCCACGAACAGACACATGCATACATAAAGGAAAATAAAACAAATATTGCCAGGGAAAAGGATAAAAGGAGTTCAATGGATCCAGGCACATCTCTAATGAGGCAAAGCATATTTGAGGTGTAGCTGTTCAAAGCCTACAGCTTCTATGGGAATGCAAAGGACTGAAGGTGCATAAACTAGAAAACACAAGAAGACACCATGTGCTTTTCTTAGAGAATTAGGAGGCATAATCGTCGCTCAAGCCCTTCAGCCTGAGGTGAACTGCACACAAGGGGAGACCGACTTTTTATTAACAGGGAGCCGCAGAAGGCAAGTGTGAGGCAGGCCACATGGCAGACAGGCTATGAGAGCCTTAATAGGTCCTCTGCTGTGGTCTTCACTGCAAAGGTTAATAGTAAGAGGATGCAAATGCAGGCGCAGTTAATGAGCAAGTGTGCAGTCCCCCATCTGCGGGAAGCAGGTTGAGGCACACTCCAATAATTGAACGTGTTGAAATCATTGAGGTCTGATGACATTCACTTAAGAGTCCTAAGGGATGCAACTGAAGGAGCAAGAGAGCGAGCAAAATGATCATCGTCGAGTGCTTCTGAAGGTGGCTGCCGGATGCAAATGCTTGCAGTCGCATAGAAAGGCCAGGGGAAAGAGAACGTTACAGTGATAATAGAAAGAACCATGGGCTAATGTCTTGACAGGAATTAAGGAGAATAAAGAAGAAATGGGATCTAAGTGGGGAAGGGACCTGGTGTGTCACCTCTATAGCCGTTGACTATGACATCTGTCCCATGCTCCTTTGCCCCACTTCAGTTGAGACCAGTGCTTCCAGATGGCTTTACCGACCTGGCTGTTGGGATGGAGTCGGCAGCTTCAAATTCAGAAGCCCTTAAGTTTCTGTCGTGAAAAATTCAATTCGGGTGTCACCAGTAACAAGTCTGCTTTCCAGTTCAGTGATGGGGAAAAGGGGACAGAAGCTCAGTTGGGCTGTCAGCAGGTGGCAGTTGTAGGTACATCTTTCCCCACTGTGCTCAGTTTCTGACTAGAGATGGGGCTGCCTATCTGTGGCTGATTCCGCTGTCAGTCAAGAGGCAGCCATGCTGTAGACAGTGGTCTCCCATTAGACCTTTAGTTCTGATCCTTCTTTAAGTGACTTGGTTTTCTACTGAGGATGATAAGAACTCAGTGCTTGGCAGGGCCAGCTCTCATCACAGAATGCTGGAAGTCACAGGCAGCTGAAGAAAAGAGTGCAGAATATGACCAAAATGAAAAGTCATGGGCTGGAGAGATGGCTTAGTAGGTGGGTGTGGCCACTGCCTGAGAGTGGGGACCTGAGTTCCAATCCCTAAAACCCAGGCAAAGAGCTGGGTGTAGCTGTGCTTGTTCCTGTAGCCTGGCACTGTGTGCATGGTGGGAGGAGGGGCAAGAGGACCATTGCAATTACTGGGCTCCATCTCACTGCAGATTCAGGGACAGACCCTCTGTCCTGGTTAGTTTGTTGTTGTTGTTGTTTCAACCTGACAGGTGCTGGAGTCATTTGGGAATAGAGATGCTCAGCTGAGAAAATGTCTCCGCCTAGTCTGTTGTCTATTAGAAGTTGTAGGGCATTTTCTTGATTGATGATTGATGTGGGTTGTCTCAGCCCACAGGGTGTGGTACCACCTTTGAGCAGGTGGTTCTGAGTTGTATAAGAAAACAGGCTGAACAGACCCTGAGGATCAACTCAGTAAACAGCATTTTCCTCCATGGATTCTGCTTCAGCCCCTGACCAAGTAGCTCATCCTCCTCTGGACTCACAATGCATTCATATATCCTAAAATACACATGCATACTGGTATACAGACATATTAAAAACACTCGTGTATGCACATATGCACACAGGCATTCATTCACACACATGCACACCACATATATACTTTCATGAACACATGCACCTAGGTACAGACATATGCACACGTGCATGCACTCAGGTATTCCCTTCTTCCCTCCCTCCCTCCCTCCCTCCCTCCTTCCCCCCCCCCCCCCTCTCTCTCTCTCTCTCTCTCTCTCTCTCTCTCTCTCTCAATCACAATTGAAAAGACAACACTGATTCCCAAAGAGGACAGAAGTGCCTTCCTGCTCTCTCTAACTTCCTTAGCGTTCATTTGGATAAATCTTACTGAAAGTGCTATTTATTGAGGGCATTAGTGGGATGAAGAAGAATTTAAATAACATCTTTCACTTTAATGGCCAGCATCTTCCTTTTCTCCTTTAACTATTACAGTAGCTCCAGAGTTTGACACTAGTGCAATCCTACCTTATAGGTAAGGGGACTGAAGTTCATTCCAGTGCTTCCTCTTAAGCTAGTGGCTTCCAGACAAGACAGTGTCTAAGTCTGAAACCTTCCTTTTTTTTAGTGTGAGCATGTCTGTGTATCTGTATGTGTTGTATATGAGACTGTGTTGTACCTGTGTACATGCAGAGGCCAGCAGGATATCAGGTGCCTTGCTCTGACTTCCTCCACCATATTCCCTTGAGAAGGGGGTTCTCACTGAACTTGTTGCTAGGCTGGAAACCAGCATTTTCTATTAGTCCTCTCGTCTTCACCTCCTTACAGCAGAGAAATTACAGTTGTGGAGCCAGAACTGTTTAGTTGTTTGTTTGTCTGATTTTTAACATGGGTACTTGCATCTGAACTCTGGTCCCTAATTCTGTCTCAGCAAACATGGAACATCTCTACAGCTTCCAAAGGCTTCTTTCTTAAGCAGTGCTCTACTTAACTTAGAGGAAATAGTATTTCACAAGTAGCCATAAGGGGATGGTGGACACAAGGGTACAGCTTCTGCAGATGAAGATAACTTATGGCCTTCATTCATGTGGAAAAGTGATGGAAGAGAAATGTAACAACCAACAAATATGTAAAAATATGTAATGAGATTGCAAACGGGGAAGCTATCAATCACTCTCGCGGGGGCAGAATGGAAAGAAATGAGCTTTTAGCATTGTAGAAATGGGAGGAAGTGGCAGCTATGTAGAGTTGCTGATGATAGAAGAGGAGAGCTGATCCCAAGTCATCAATTTTCCCACAGCAGGACTGAGGCTCTGAGAAAGGACGTGACATTTCTGGTCACCCAGAGAGTTTAGTGCTTGGCAGGAATTAGTGTGCAGTTCCCGGGAACTCAGTCCTACTTTTGTGTCCCATCTCATGCTTATGCTTGTGAGTGTGAAGGGCTCTCTGAGACTATTGTGTTTACATCCATCCCTACATGTTTTCACATGCATGTCCATCCATCCCTGCATGTGTTCACATACATGTCCATTCATCCCTGCATGTGTTCACATGCATGTGCAGCCATCAATTAATTCAACAGGGACCCTTAAGGTGCCAGAATTGTTTCTAAAGCAGCAGAAATTTGGGTGGGTAGCAAGGGTGTGTGTGTGTGTGTGAGAGAGAGAGAGAGAGAGAGAGAGAGAGAGAGAGAGAGAGAGAGAGAGAGAGAGTAAGAGAAATCACCTGGATTTTGGAATCAGTATTCACAAGAGCACATTGTACAAGAGGTAATAATTAATAATAATGTTTGGCGTATTTGTCAGGAATTATGGGTTGGTGAAATGGCTCAGAGGATAAAGTCTCCTGCTGGCACGGTGAGGACCTGAGTCCAGTACCAGGGAGACCTTTATGGTAGAAGTAGAGAACAAATTTACAGCGACTGCAGAATCACTTTTAAATGTAAGTGATGGTATGTTAGTATACTTGTTAGAGCACTCATAGATAAATGGATGAAAATTTAATTAAAAATTAAAACTTATGTTTGTAGGAAATTAATCATTCAAGTAAAGCAGCCCCTCAACTCTTCTGACCTTTCTACATCCCTCTCTTCCTCCTTCTTTCTTTTCTTCCCTTCTTCTTCACTGTTTTTTTTTTTCTCTATGCTATTTTCTTAGGCTCGGGAATCTTTTGAGAGAAAGAAGTTAAGTTTCCCTATGATTCATTCATGACCTGCTGCTTGCTCCTAGAGTCATTGAATTCTTTGTTTAGTTCTTACAAAACCATTACCTTTAGCTTTTCCTGGCCTTCATTTTTCTTTCCCTAGAATCTCACTTTTATCCCAAATATGGTTCAGAATTGCATGAGCTCTGAGATTCCTAGCTGTCAGGCTGTTACTGACTGTCTGAAATTCTCGCTAATGGCGTCTACCTCCTCATATCTGTGTTCACATGTCCCACCGGACTTCTTTTCTTCTGAACAGGCTTCCTGGGTGACCTCCTCCACACAGGCCTCAGGGTAGCAGTCTCCTAGTGACACACACGACTATCCTCTGATGTCAGGAGCCTGCATTTCTACAAATTTCATATGCTGCTTTAAGGATTTTCCTCCTCAAATTGAAAATAATTTTATTTTTATAAATCACCATTTATTCATTGTATTCAAATAACAATGAGAAAGAGAGAGAGAGAGAGAGAGAGAGAGAGAGAGAGAGAGAGAGAGAGAGAGAGAGAGAGACTGAGATTCACAGGGAACTTTAAACAGGGTAACTTTAATCTTACATATATCCTAGAATAATCACTCTAAAGAAGATTTTTTTTCAGATAGAATTGTTTAGGGAGCCACTGAAGAGAGAGTTCATTTAAACTGCTGAAACAAACATCAGTGCTCCTAATCTGATCAAGAGAGAAATGAAATTTGGGAATAGAATTTATTTGGAGTATAAAATAATTTTTTCTAAGTTTTCTGTAAGCAACAAAAGTCTGTTACCCTGTTGTTATAGGACACAGAATTTTTTTTTCTATTTTCATTTTAAGTGCCCAGAGTTCAAATGCAAGGAATGAACAGAACCGAGCTGCAGTCTGTGTGGAATCTGGGTCCCACTGCCTGGGCTCTACAGTCCCAGCTCAACATCACCCACATATTCCACCCATAAAGAGTTCCTCTAACTTTCTGGGATTCAGCCGCACTGGCTTAAGATGGACCAGTGAGGTGGCTGTTGGGTAAGCTAAAATGGTGGCCTTGCCTTGACCGCTGGAGAGCAACAAGAGTTCTCTGAAAGTCTGCACTTGAGTCCCACGTGACAAGTAGGTGAGAATATGCTAGCTAACCGAAATGGGACTGATTGCCTCAGACATGCATGTGTCGGCCTCCCCAGGTCTAGGGTTATAAATGGGCATCATTATACCCAGTTTCATTTATGTGGATCCTGTGGGGTGGAACTCAAGTGTTCGTGTTTCAAAGGCAAGTTTC
The DNA here is from genome assembly GCF_963924665.1 of Micromys minutus. Taxonomy (NCBI): domain Eukaryota; kingdom Metazoa; phylum Chordata; class Mammalia; order Rodentia; family Muridae; genus Micromys; species Micromys minutus. The sequence continues at coordinate 18,471,304 of NC_137975.1, read as the reverse complement.
TTTTGCTGATTACAGGAGGTTAAGTTGAATAAATCAGATAAATTTAAAAAAAAAAAACCTTTATCATATTTAGAGACCTAGCTCTAATTTGAAATTATTTGCATAGATTATCATTGGCCACCAGGAATTTATCTTTATCTATGCACTAGCCCTTAGCCCTTCCCAGACGTTCTCCATAGAGAAGAGAAACTGAGTGTCTGCTTGAATGCAGGTGCCTATATGCCCTTGTTTGTACAAGACCAGGTACTGTACCTACTGTGGAGAGTTGGTAAAAAATGAATAGTGTCATTGTCCAAATTCGTATTCAAGCAAAATTGTTTGATCACTCTTACTCTAGAGAATTAGACTAAAATTAGAGGCTGGTATATGGGTGTGTGGGGGGGGGGTGACTTAAGAGAAAGTATAAATATCCACTGAGGGAGTATGGGAAGGTGCCAGGCAGGATTTTGGAAGCTCAAGTGAACAGGAATTCGTTTATTTATTATAGTTTATTTTGAAACTATACTTGTATCTTTGTCCCTGAAATGATCTAGGGAGTTATATAAAAATATAGGTATTTGGTATAAGTAAACACGCTGTATCTTCATATATACTGTAACTGTCTTGGAGTAAATTTAACAGTAGTCAACAGCTAATTAGTGTTAGTGACCCTAATAATCAGAGCCCGAATATGTCTGCTTTGTACCTGTATTATTGAGCCAAAAAGGGCAGGACTTATTGCCACTGAAAATACTGGAAAATTAAATTAACAACTTTCTGAAGAGTTCAAAAACAAGCTAAAAAAATAATGAATTCTGGGCTGGCAAGATGGTTCAGCCAGCAAAAGTGCTTGCCTCCACAGCCAATAACCCAAGTTTCATATCCAGAACTCACATGGAGGAAGGAGAGAACCAGTTTCCTTCATGTTACCTTATGACTTTGATAAGCATGGCCTGGAACTAGAGAACACACATACAATTCTCTCATTTGCTTGCCCTCCCCCCCCAACCATACCCATCTGCAATAAATAATTTAAGTGTTGGACTCAATGTGCAGAGAAATAATTGTAAGAGATTAAGTTGAATAAATCATATTTTAGAAAAAAAAGTCAAACTGGACATTTTTGAGTCAGTTCAAATCTGCTTCCAAAGCAAGTTTCCTTAATTGTTCACATATTTATCTGTTTGGAAAATCACTCCCAAGGCTATAGCTGAAAGCCGTAGCTGCAACTGCTCAGAACTGGAACATCTCATCCACTGTCAACACGTATAAAGGAGTGTGAAAATCACCATGTTCTGTGACTGCTTAACACTCATTTTCATGTAAGATTGCTTTTTTAACACACTGCCACATGTGGGTCTAATGAAGTTTTCAAATGGGGAATATTTGCAAGTGCTTCATACCTAAACATTCTACATAGAGTGTTAAACACAAGTTTATGACTGTACCTTTTATATTTTATATTAAAAAAAAAAAAGAATAAAGTATCATCTATTAATTCCAAGCTGGTAATGTGGTTTTTTTTATCCTTTCTTTCCTTTCTCCCGTCTTTCTCTTTTCCTTTCCTTCTCCCCTCACTTTCTTCCTTTCTTTTTTTTATGAGCTTGTTACAGTGTATGTAGGCTTGACTCACATGAATTATTATGAGGTAATTATTATGACTATTTTAATTACAGCCACACGTCTTAACCCTAGAGCTTCATTGTCCAACCATAACTTGGGCATTAATTGTATCACCTGTCATTAGTTATTTTGGGTGGGTGGTTTGAACAAGTGGCTTGTTCCTCAGTGCTGTTTACTCACTAATCAATTTGACCTTTTACAGACTATTTGTCTCAGGATTTTACTTAGTAGCCATTCACAGTAAGTTTAATTGGAGGATTTTCTTAAACCATAAGTCTAAAATCATGGAAAAATGTTAACACATTGGGGTAAGTGGCTAATCATTTTAATTCTGTCAGTAGTTATGGCCATCTCCATCGTCACGACAGAGCGTGACCATCCTAATATGAATATAACATCTAATTCTGTAGCAATTCAGTTGTAATTTAGCAACAATTACTGTCCACTTATTATGAAGTGGTGGGGGAGCCCTGATGTAATTACCTTAATTCAGTTTGGTCAGATTCTACAGTCACTGAAGTTTGTGGACTTCATGGAAACTTTAAATTGATGTGCACAATTATAAGTACATTACAGCGGACAGGAAGCAATTTTCCTTGAGGTGTTTATGCTGTTGCTCAGAGTGTGTGCCTCATTCTGCTTTGGCAAAGAGTCCTCATTGAATTCAGTGTTTGGGGCTGTTTTCCAGACTGAAGCATTGCAGAAGGTCACAGTAGAAAGGCTAGGATGTTTCAGGGGGCTGTCTGCAGGAAGCCTTTGCTGCCTTCTTGGGATCCCCTTAGTTCCTCTGCAGGAGTCTTCTGAAAGACCAGCTACCAGGACATCTCCTGATAAAGTTACACTAGTTTTTGTGTGCTTCAAATGGCATACATATATATGTTTGTATGTGCATGTGTGTTTGCAGGTGTGGACTTTTATGTGGACAAGTATGTGCTTGCATGTTGAAGCTAGATACCTTAATCTTACTTAATTATTTCTACCTTACCTTTCAGCAGAGTCTCTCATAAAACATGGATCCCAACTAGATTTCAGCTAGACTGGCTGACCATTAGCTCCAGGGAACTACCTGTCTCTTTCTCCCTAGCACTGGGATTACAGATCACACCACAGTACCAGGCTATTTCGTTTAATTTACGACAAGGTCCCATGGCATAGTTCAGGCTGGCCTGGAACTTACTGTGGAGATCAGACTGCCCTCTAATTCATAGAGATCTGCTTTTTCTGCTTCCCATGTGCTGGGATTAAAGGGGTATTCCACCATGCTCAATCTTGTATCTGAGTTTTTATTTACATGGATGCTGAAGATGGGACTTGAATCATCTTGCTTATTTAGTTGACATTGTGCTACAGCTCCAGGATTCACTTTTAAAAGATGAGTTCACTGTGAGTTCCCTGATATCTAGGACAAAGCACACTCTTGTTCTGCTTGGTCAGGTACACATGATGCTGTGAAGAAAAAAGTCATTATTGATATGAAATTCCCCTTATGTCTTTAACCTCTTCTTTAAGAGGCTCTTTTTCATTGAATCCAGGACCTCCCTCCCTTCACTGTTGAATTCTACCCTTAGTAAGGATTTAACAATTAAGTGAATGTTAAGGAAAAAATTACTCCTAACACTTAAAAATCTCATTCTTTCTAGAAAGACAAGCTAGAATTCACTAAACAAAGAAAGTGAATTATATTAGCAAAACTTTCAGATTACAAAAAGAGAGAGTTGTTGGGCTAGACATTTCTCTACATATCCAAATCCCCGGAGTTACCAATTCTGTGGTTCCAGAACTCTTCACTCTTGAGGGGTGACATATTTCTTGGTGATACATTATCATAAGTCCTCTCTTAACCCCATTAGTTGTAGCAAACAAATAAAGATTTATATTACTTTGGAAGGACACCAGGACTGATCATTGGGGACAAGGACAAAGCATACTCAGGCACTATATAGACCATATCAGCCTTGGAAAAACTCCTGAGCATTATTGAATTGCACAGTCTGCCTGTGATCCTGATATGTTTTGAACCAGAGCTGTTCCCTACAGACTCATGAGTGTTAATACTTGATCTCCATCTGATGGTGCTACTTGAGAAGGTTGTGTAATCTGATCAGGTGAGCTCAGTCAGTCAACAGGGTCTTGAAAGAGGGAGGGAAGAAGGAAAGGAGGGAAAGAAGTTTCAAAAAAAAAAAGACAATTAGGTAACATTATAACATGGCTCCAGCCAGTACTGAAGCTGGCTGACTTATTTTCATTCTGCCTTTGTAGCATTCTAGGTACAGGCAAAGAGTAGGGTCAATTCTAGGTCAAAGACAAAGTAGTCAAGGAAAAAACAGGGCATAAACAAAGTAGTTAAGGAACAGACAAGGCACACTCAGAGGGTCCGCTGATTACTGTATTCAGGTACTTAACAGGACAATCACCACACAAAGAATACATTCCTCAGGTGTATCATCTTGAGCCTTGTCCTAGCCCAGTGTCACATTCTTGCCAGTGCCTTGTCCCTTGCCCTAGCCCAATGTAAATATTTTTGCCAATATCCTTGAGTGTCACCAAGACCTTTCCATAGTAATCCTTAGGAAAGTGAATTCTTGCTGGAGAAAGTTTATCACTTGGGGGGATGGGCCCCACTTCCTGTTCTTTCTCTTTCTCTGTTTCAAGTATGCAGATGGAATGTGATGAACAGGCTCCATTCCAGGGCTGCCATACCTTCCCTGCTTTGATGGATTGTATTTCCTTTGGAATAATAAAAAACGAATGTTTTCAACCCAAAGTTGCTTTGTGTTAGAATATTTTATTGCAGCAACAGAAAAATCACTAATGTACTTACTTATAGAATTTATCTGTTGTTCTCTGTGCAGACATCAAATGCAGGGGTCATGTATGCACAGGAAGCAATCTTTCAATGGCTGAAAACACTTATTTTTAAATAAAACCAAATTGTACCATTGTAAGACTCGAATTGAGCCTTAGCTAACTGGAGACTCACTTGAATGAAACAAGAGATCAGGGATCAATGCAAACACAAGAGGTTTATTTTCTGGTGCATTGGGGTCAACCCTGAATCAGCCTCTCGTGGTTACTAGTAGGTGACCCTGAATGGTTATACCAAGTAGTTTTTATTCTTTTTAGGGGTACAGTTTACATCAGCAATATTACAGTTTAAAATTACTGGCTAAGTATATTGACCTTTAAGTCTATTGGCTAGCAAGAATGATGACATGCATTTGAACTCTACCTGGGGCTTTTCATTGGGTCAGTCAGTACATTCTGAGAATTGTTTAAATCAACAATGTTCCTGTGGGTGGAGAATGGAACTTGGCCTAGTCTTATCCCCAGGAGTGAAGAGGAAGCTCTTAGGAGGGTATAGGACTGCAACAGTCCTTAGGGCCCTTCACCGTAATATCTGGCAAGCATTTGTTTTCTATTCCTGAATAATAATCACAGATATAAGAATGTGAAGCACATATTTATATCCATCTCAATCTTACAGGTCAAAAGTCTGAGTGGGTTCCACAAAGTTCTTTGCTCATAGGCTCACCAAAACTCAAATCCAGATCATAGCAAATCCATAGGCTCTGTTACCTGGAGGGTTCAGGAAGAGCCTGATTCTAGGCTCATTGAAATTGTAGCAATGCCTGGGGATGAAAGTCAGTGTCTAGTTTGCCTGATTTTCAGAATCCTTGAGTTGCTACAGAACTGCACAAACAGGGTGTGGTGTTACATGCCTATAATCCTAGGGTGACCTAGCTTAAGGCAGGAAGGTCATACATTCAGGATTCTCCTTGAGTACACAATGAACTTAAGGCTGACTTTGGGTGCATGATCCTGAAGAGTCATAAAATGTAGTAGAATTGTCTTCTCTGTGGTTGTAGAGTGCCCCCATTTCCTTTTGCCCCTGAGCTTGGGTCATTCAAGCTCTAGTATTACTCTGCTACAGAGCCACTTTTAATTTCAAAGCCAGTAATGGTGCACTCATTTCTCCTGCTTTGAATATCTCTGATTTTCTATCTGTGCCCACCTGGAGAAAGGCCTGCTTTTGAAGGGCGCATGATTACATTAGGCCCACTTGGATCTTCTCTCCTGTGGTTGATTCACATTCAACTCATTAGTAATCCTAATTATATTTGCAAAATTCCCTTTGACACATAGCATAATCAAACTGTGATCTCTCATCAAATTCCGGGTTTCAAGGATTAGGCAAGAAGTTTTTTTGGGGGGCATTTCAGGATTCCAATTACTATATATATATATATCAACACACAGCACCAAAACTGATACCGAACATATATGAGTATGTATGGAAGCCTGCTTGAAGGATGTCATGGCTTCAGAGCTCCTAATCCAAAATATCAGAATCAGAAGTCATATGAATTTCAGAATTTTAATTTCAGATTTTATAATATTTGCATGTGTATAATGAGACCCCTTGAAACTAAAACTCAGGGTTTTCCCTCTGTTTACATGGGAAGTGGGAGAGGGCGAGTGGTTGGGCGTACTGAATGTGTGAGCACATTGTCACCTGTGCGCATGTGCACGTGGAGTCTGGAGTGTGATGTCAAGTGTCCTCCCTTAGCATTCTTCATCTTAGTTTATGAAACCTAATCTTACTTGCTTAACTTAAAGATTACCAGTTCATCTAGGCTAACTGGCCATTGAGCTCTGGGGATTCTTGTGCGTTTAGCATAGTTTAGTGCTGGGACTGCAAGGTTATAGTATCTTTCCTGGCTATTCTTTTCAGTGCTAGAGATCAAACTCAGGATGTAATACTTCCTTAAGAAGAACTTTACCAACTCAACTATCTTCTCAGGCTTAATGGTAAGAATAAATATAGAATCTAATTGTATCTCTCTCTCTCTCTCTCTCTCTCTCTCTCTCTCTCTCTCTCTCTCTCTCTCACACACACACACACACACACAGCCAAATGATGACTTTAATATAACATTTTCTTGTTTTGTCTATGATCTTTGACATGAGGTCAAGTATGAAAGTTTCCTGTGGCTTTATACTGCTCAGATGGTATTGGCTTTATGAGACTTTTGTATTTTGTATTAAATTTATTCTGCCTGTACAAGGTTAATAGCAATTAAGCATGGAATGTAGGCCAGAATTTGAAAGCCAGGTAGTAGATAGCCTTAGCAGGAATGTTTTCATTCGGGAAAACAGGAAGGTTTGTTTCTTCATTAAAATAATTAGGAGGTAGGAATAAGTGTTTAGGATTGGTAGCTGTAGTCCTGAGGCAATGAAGTATTTATTTAGTATATACAAGACACTAGTATATGCTAAGGACAAGTCCCCAGCCCACCCTGCATATATTGGATATGGTATGCAGCTCATGCCTGTTACCAAAACGTTTTGGAGGTAGAGGCAGAGGTACCATTAGTTTAAAAATCATCTTTGGATTCATAGGGAGTTTGAAGGTAGCCTGTCATTCATGAGACCCTGCCTCAATAAACACTGAAAGAAACAAATCCAGCACTTGTGTTTTGACTTGTAAGCAGCTATTGTCTCTAACCCCTCAGTCTCCTCTAATCAAACATCATTCTCCCAGATCCCTCCCTGGAAAACTTGGGATTCCCTGCTCTTCCCTGAGACTTTAGCTTCTCTCTGGCAGTTTGGATGTAGCAAGTTGCAGGCTCTTGATGGTGGTGGAGCTCTGGGACAGAGATCACTGTCTTCTTTTGGTGTTTCCTCTTCTGTGGTTATGCATTGTAAAGTCCAAATTAGGGATTCTGAATTCATTGAGGAGTATAACTCATAGACCCCTGTCCCTCTTCTTCTATTAAATGGCCACTGAGCACCCTAAGTGTCCTCTTTGTATACCCTGTCCAGACATTGCTACCCCCTGGCCAGGTCAGCTAGCCCTGTAGAAACTGCAGCAGAAATAATTTACATGTTCCCTCCTGTACTGTGTGTGGGCAGTAAAATAACACTCTGCTTGCAGCAGGGGAAGTTTCTGCATTAGGGGAAGAGCTGAGTCTATTCTCAGGGTGTTTAGTTAAACCTTGGGAGGGACTGAGGAGATGGCCCAGTCTCTAAAGTGTCTGTTATGCAGGCATCATGTATGAGGACCTATGTTAATATCACCATTACCCCCTACCCCCCCCCACACACACCAAAATGACTGTGGCTTTGAGAAACAGCTCAGTGGATAAGAACACTTGCTGTACAAGTGTGATGACATGAGTTCTAGTTCTCAGTAAGGAAGAGAATGATAAAGCAGTTACCTGCTATTCTGCTTTAGCCCCATCCGCACACATAGACATAAGTGCATACAGCCCCACATACGTAGACACAATGGCCATTCAATATAGATACATACATATGCACATGCCCACACAGAGGCTAAGTACAGAAGGAGACCAAACCTCCGAAGTACACAGGCCAGCAAGTTTTAGTAAGACAAAGCTGCTAACGAGGAGACCCTATCTCAAAATTTAATGTGGAGAGCAAGCATGGAAGACACTTAAAGTCTCCCTCACCACACACGTGTGTACATGTGCATATAATGCATACGCTGAATTTCTTAAAGACGAAAGTATTCCTTCATTGGCTTTATAATACAAAACTTTATTGGCTATGAGTTTCACTCAGAAATGATTGCAAGGTGTCAACTTTTATAAGTAATAATGTAGGTAAATTCTGGCAATCATTGTAGCATTCAGCAACTGCGATTCCAAATTCAAATTGGATTTTGCATTTAAAGGTAATCCATAGAACAGAATGCCCAAATAATCTGCAAGGAAAATCAGCTTTTCTATTTGGAAAAAATAGTGTCATTTTTGAGACTTCACTACGGACATCACACCGTGTTCGCTTTTTTTCATCTTTTAAACAGATATTTTTATTGAACACTTTTTTTCTTATAATAAATTTTGCTTAAAGTTTTTCCTCTCTCAAGTCTTTCTAGATCCTCCCTATCTCTTCACCAACCCAGCTCCAAGCCCTTTCTTTCTCTCCTTTAGAAAACAAGAGGTCACAAAACAAACATTATGGAAACCAGGGGAAACATACACACACATTCACACACACATCCCACAAAACACATAATTGTAAACTATAATATACATGCAAATTAAAAAGTAAATCAAAAATGCCCAAACAAAGCAATATGGGACAGAAGTCTACAAAATTACCATTAAGTTTGTTTTGCATTAACCAAGTACTCCTGGGCATGGGGCCTTGGGACCTATCCTTAAGTGTGGTTTATATACCCAATGCCACTGAATTGGAGAAAAGCAATTTTGTCTGCAATTGACACTTGCTTACAGATTTTATTATTATCTATATGTCGTCTCTGTGTATTTCTATGTGGTGACTCTGTGTATGTGTGTCTGTATGTGTATGAGCACACATGTGCACAAAGATGCCAGAAGAGAGGCTTCTGATCTGGAATAACAGTGTATGAGCTGCTTACCCTGTGCTGCAAGATCATCCGTAAGAGCAGTACACTGTCTTAACTGCTGAGCCACCTCTCCAGCTCCTGCCTTTATGTTATAATTGAATAAGGTAATTATTTGTTTGTCGCCTTCACTAACAGCAGCCTTACCAGTGTTTACCGAATGCTTACTATGCGCTGGGTAGTATACTAAATAAGCATTTTGTATACAGCGTGTAATTTAATCTTTATAGCTCTATGAGGCAGGGGTTGCTATTATGTTTTTCCATTTTCCAGATGAGGAAACTAATACGCAGATTGGATTCTTACGTAAAATAACCAAGGGAAAATTAGAGAGAGGCAAGAATTGCTAAACAGGAGCACAATAAGCTGGGGGCCTCATGGCACCTGAACGCTTGTCCCCAGTACCAGGAGCTTGGTTATCACCAGTCACAGTCTTCTGTAAATCCTCGTGACTCAGCCAAGTGCTCTCTATCCCTGGTCTGTGTCCCCAACTTTATAAAGTGTTTCATGTAATGGTCCAGTGGCTAAAATGAGTTGATAGAAATGGCGTTTTAAAGACAAATCCCAGTGAACTAACTCTATTTTCGATCTTGTGTGTGTGTGTGTGTGTGTGTGTGTGTGTGTGCGTGTGTGTGTGTGCATGCGTGCCTTTGAGTGCACATATAGAAACCAGATATTAAACTTAGACAAATGTCTTTCTCTATCCACCTTGTTTATCCAGATGGTCATTCACCAAACCTGGAATTCTCCAATATACATAAACATGCTGGCCAACAATTCTCCAGTGTCCAGCTGCCTCCTTCTACATAAGCAATAGGTTATGGGCTAAAACCACTGGGCTCAGCTTTTAGGTGGGTTATAGAGATGAAGCTTGGCTCTTCACATCTGTACATCAGGCACTTCCCACGGAGCCATCTCCCGGCTCCCAGTCATGTGACTCTTAAGAAACCAGTGCACAAGCACTAAACATACTAATGAGTACTGGCTATGCTAATTTCCTGGGGCTAATGTGAGCAGGTCATGGGAGACTGACAACATTAAAACAGTATCAATGTATCCCTGCTCGGTTTAGGGTACTGTGTCCATAAGCAATGTATGGAATCAGTAGGGTCATGCTCCTCTGCAAAGCTCGAGGGAAAAAGACTTTTCTGCTTCTTCTATGGTTGTGGTTTTAGCAGCAGTCCTTTGCCCATGACTGCGTTGTTCTGTTATCTGGTTACCTGGCGATCTTCTCATTGGCAGTGTCTCTGTGTGTGCACCAGCGTCTGTGTATTCATCTCTCTCTTATCAAGAAGACAACTATAAGATTTCAATTCTGCCCCCATCCCATCAGACTTTATCTTGCTTTGAAAAAATTGCCAAGATTTTATTTTCGAAGAGATCATGAGTGTGGGTGGTTTGAGTCCTTAGAGGGCCATGAACTGAAAGCATTCAAGCAGAAAGTATGGAATCGGGGGTTGGGATTGATGAGACCTTGAAAGTGTTGGAGAATCTGCTCATTAAAACATGCACGTCTTGGGAAATAATTTATAATTGCTGCTATTAAAGCAAAGAGAAAGCTTTTCCTTCAACCAAATATTTATGAATAGTTAAATCTAAATAACTCACTCACAATAAATTCATTAAATATACATACAGACACAAACAAACACCTCTTCAGAGGCTAGAGAGATGACTCAGTAGCTAAGAGCACATACTGCTCTTGCAGAGGACTGGATACAGGTTCACTTCCAAGCACCCAAGCATGGTCACAACTGACTCTCACTCCAATTCTAGAGGCCCAGACTTGCTCTCTTCAGCAGACACTTACATATATGCGGAGTGAGATAGGCCCACAGTCCCTTCTATGAGGGAATTGTCTTGGTGAAATCACATCGTGCAGGATCCCAAGAGTGAAGGTTTGATTTTTAAGTGAGATAGATTCTCTGTAGAGAGGAAATTAATCTACCCTGTCTTCTGTAGAGGAAGCTTTCTCTAAGACAAGTCGTCAGGCAGGTTTTCACAGCACAGGAAACCTTGCAGGTACCTCATAAGCTTGAAGTGTTTTGTTTGATCTAGAATAGGAGATGAGGTTTTACCCTGTTTTGATAAACTATAGCCCTCATTTCCTATTAATAAGAAATCTGTTTGGGCCATCTTTCTACTCTTATGGTGACCCTGTAATAGAAAATGCTAATTGGTATACATAGGTAGAGATTTATTTTATTATTATTTTAAAACTTACATTTATGTGTTTTTCTGCTTGTTTGTACCCACAAGTATAGTCACTTACAGGGACCAGGAAAGGACATCAGATTCTCTGGAGCTGAAATTTGAAGCAGTTGCGAGATGCTGGAGAGAATGTGTGCTGGAGAGAATGTGTGCTGGAGAGGTCCTCTGTGAGAGTAGCAAGTGTTCTTCAGTGCTGAGCCATCTCTTCAGCCCTGGATTGACCCATTTAGAATCTAGTATTATTAATAAAAGCAAGTGACATTCAACGGCCTAATTGACCATTACAAAAACGTATTTAAAAATAACTTCTCCTTTTAATCATGATATAGATGTACGATGTGTATGTGTGTGGGCAAGTAATTTTGGTAGCTACACCACAAAACAATAGCGCATGCATTGCTTACTAAGAATTACTGACTTGGGTTTTCTTGCCTTTCCATCTATCTTGGTGTGATTGTATCCTGAGAGGGTATCATGCAACCAGGGTTTGGTGTCTTAACCTATTCTTTTTGTTCCCATTGGTCTTTTATTTCCCACTGGAGACAGTGTTCTCTAAAGCCTTTGAGCTATGACGTCACTATGTAAATGGTAGCAGGTGCTGGCAGGGAAAGATAAGAGACCACTTCTCCGTGCTTTTCACTTCACTGTTGGCTGCCACACTCAGGGTACTTGGCAGTATACACAAGCTCTGCTCACTTATGAGAGCAAAATCTTGATCATATCGTTGCCTTGGAGTCTGTCTATAAATTGTCCCTGGATGTTCTCTCTGCCATATTTGGTGCTTTTCCTCTATTTAGAATATACTAACAAGGCTGGTGTTTTATTATTTATCTGAATACTAATTCTCTTAAGTCTTAGTTGACATCCATCTCAGCTTTTTATATTCTTTTCTTCATATCTACACTTTCATTAGTGAGATTATATCAGCAACAAATCCAAGTAGTTTATTGAAAATTTTCCTTTGCATTTGTCTGCCTATATCTTCTACATAAGGATGTTTAGATTTCTTACATGGAACATGATGTTTATTAACCTGTTTTCTTTTTTTTCTATGTGTGGGCTAATCCATGAACTCTATTCTTGTGAAGCAAGTGCTCTTTTACTGAGTTGCATTCCCTAGCCATCTTTGTTGTTTTTTAAAAAATATGAAATAATTCATTATAATTCCAGTGGCAGTATGTGTACATAAACATAAACATGCATACATATTTATTCAAATACACAAATGATACATCCGCTATAAGTATTAGGTTTGTTTAATTTATTCTATATTCCATGAGAATATCTCTCAGAACACCTCATTTTATTAGAAATGACTTTTCTTGGTGGCTTTTTTGTATTACATTAAATATATATATATATGTGTATATATATATATATATATATATATATATATATATATATATTGTGTGTGTGTGTGTGAGAGAGATGCTGTAGGTAGATTGTACTATCTGTTAATTACACTTGAGAGTAGGAAAGGGAGCTTATATAATGGTTAGATAACATACAATATTGCAAAAAGAAATAATATGACAGAATTTAAAAATAAAGATAGTTCTTAAAATTAAAAAGAGAAGCAAATATTTTCCCACTAGGTGGCTGGAGAAGGAAAGGGAAGAATAATGAAAAGATAGGGAAAGACTAGGAAGATGGCTCAGTTGGTGAAGTGCTTGTTATGCAAGCATGAAGACCTGTGTTCGATCTCTTGAGCCCATGTTAAAAGTTAGGTGTAGTGGTGCACGCCTGTGCCACCAGCTTCACAGAATCAGTGAGCTGCAGGCCAGTGAGAGGCCCTCTCTCAAACCTACAGTGATTGAGGCAGTTATTTAACATCAACCTGTGTCCTTTACACATACACCCGTGCAATGTACATGTGCATCCACTTATACACATGTGTGTACACGCACAGGTGGTGAAAGGGAAGAACTGTCCAAACAGGGTCAACCTGGGTTAGAGACAGATCTTGATTTTGACATGCAAATTCATAAGAGGTTTCAGGTAGGAAGAACAATTCTATTTCACGTGAGTGTGATAGAGGAAGCTTGCCTGGCCAGTGGTGTTGCTGGGTAAGGATCAGGTGCCAGAGCCCATGATGTCATTTGACAATCGTTTAGAGAGCTGTGAGATGCCCTGCCTCTGCAGGTGCTGGTACACTCTAGAGCACAGACTGTTACTATTTACAGTTGAGACTGTGTGTTTGAGATCCAGTAGCCAAGCATTCTGTCCTCCCAAGTAACATCTGCACAGAGAACCCACGTTAACATTTGAGTTAGGGGAAAAAAATGAAACCCTGCTATTATACAGACAAGTGGATTAAAGATGGTTTCAAATGGCAAGACAGACGTGACGAGAGCAGGGTAAGGGGGGGGGGTATATGCCAACAAGAAGTTTCAACCCTTATCCTAGTTTGTGCGTGAATTTTCTCCCATGTTCTGTACAGTAGCTCCTCTCCCCCAACAGAATGACAGCCTCATGAATGACACAACCACACCTGTTCATTGAATATATACAAAGGGCAAAGCCACTAGAAGAGAGAGCACTTGTTCAGTAAAGATTTGTTAATGAAATGAATGTCTAGGTGAGGAGTTCCTGACCATCTCCCACACAGATGTGCTGCTATTCTGAGTATTAATGCTCAGTTGCACTAAGAATTATTAATATGGAAAGGAACAAGGTTGGTTCAGTTGTGGGGTATTTCCCTTGTGAAGTCTTCAAAGACCTATAAAGAGCAGAGATGGGCATTTCAAACACCACAGCCAAAATAAATGGCCGGCATACTCTGAGGCGTAAGTGTTTGAGAGAAATAACCACACACGTAGCAGGGCCTGTGTCCTTTTAGAATACAGATTACATCATTAAAAAGTAACGGATTCCATTCGTTTCTCAGTGTTTGCATACAGCGAAGTCTATTAATTGAATGTGTGTGGAGAACAGTTAAGCATCAGCTGCTTACTTCTCTGCCTTTATCAATACATTCTATCTTTAATCCTGAGGATAGATCGAAAGAAAGAAACAGCCATTTTGTTAGACCCCTTCTCTTGGTCTTCTCATGACTTTGTCTTCGTGTTTGCAAATTTCCCTGTTAACTTACTGCAGATTGAGAATTCTCTAAGGAGTTACACATTAGGTCTGAGCTCATTTACAAGAGCAAATGAGAACAAATAGCTGTGAACATTCCAGAAAGCTCACCTGCTATCAGAGAAGAGACAGGAAGGGGCTGGGTGTCAGATAAAGTAACACTGTTCATTCCCACTTTTAATTAAACTTAAAGATGAGTAGAGGCGAGCACAGCTCGATTCAAGAGGTGCCAGCCCTGCTTGGTTTTACTCTTAAAATCCAGAATTATAAAAGCATAGTTCCCAGAGACTGTTTCTATCTAATGACGTGCTGATGTCAACATGGTTGTTGACTGGCAGATAGATAGGTTTCAATAGAGACAATGAACTGAGTGGTACCAAGCTTTCCTAGCCAGCATGAGATTTTAGGTTCATTGTTCCCCACCGGGATTGAGCATTAAAGAAATTACTGCTAAGGGTTTACATATGGTATCCACTTATTTTTGAAATCATTTCCACCAGAGGTATCTTAATTATTTTTTACAGTTAAGGAAATTGAGTTCCTGTAGAAGTAGAACCCAGGAGTGGAAAAAGGCCTGACTCTAAACAGAAATGTGTTTTCCATGTGCACAGGAAGCCATCCCATGTTTTACATGGTTACATGACTCTAAACAGAAATGTGTTTTCCATGTGCACAGGAAGCCATCCCATGTTTTACATGGTTACATGACTCTAAACAGAAATGTGTTTTCCATGTGCACAGGAAGCCATCCCATGTTTTACATGGTTACATGACTCTAAACAGAAATGTGTTTTTCATGTGCACAGCAAGCCATCCCATGTTTTACATGGTTACATGACTCTAAACATAAATGTGTTTTTCATGTGCACAGCAAGCCATCTTATGTTTTACATGGTTACATGACTCTAAACAGAAATGTGCTTTTCATGTGCACAGCAAGCCATCCTATGTTTTACATGGCTACAGTAAATGTTGAAAGCAAATCCCAAAGGAAAGCTATGCCAGATAGTTCCATGCCCTTCACTGCTATACTCAGGAACACTTTGAGACATGCATACTCTTTTTTTTTTCTTACAACTTTATTTTTTTTAAAGAGAGATACATGTACAGATTTTTAAGAGCATTTTGGAATAAAACCATATGAATATATTTTTGTCAGTACATGAATTTTTTTAAAGCTTTGATAGTATGCATTGAAATCTTACTAGTTACCATAAGCATAAAGTACATCTAAAACCAAAGGTAACATGGAAATAGTCAAAGATTTCTTAGTGCGTATAGATTGAACATAATGATTTTTAAATATCAAAAGTTGCCACAAGGCTATCTTCTTAGCTCTTGGGTTAGTAATGATTTAAGGTCTAGGTGTACGCCACTCTGAGTGGGTGCTATACACTTGTGGTTTTTATTTTTCTAAGAAGGACTGAGGCTTCCACTTTTTGGTCTTTCTTTTATTGAGCTTCATATGATCTGTGAGTTGTTTCTGTGGTGTTCAGAGCTTTCTGGGGTTAGTATCCAATTATCAGTGACTGCATATAATGTCTGTTCTTTTGTGATTGGATTATCTCACTCAGGATGATATTCTCTAGATACACCCATTTTCCTAGGAATTTCATAAAGTCATTGTTTCTAGTAGCTGAGTAGTACTCTATTGTGTAAATATACCACAATTTCTGTATTTATTCATCTACTGAATGACATCTGGGTTCTTTCCAGCTTTCT
Source organism: Micromys minutus (assembly GCF_963924665.1). Taxonomy (NCBI): domain Eukaryota; kingdom Metazoa; phylum Chordata; class Mammalia; order Rodentia; family Muridae; genus Micromys; species Micromys minutus. Next base: position 18,455,298 of record NC_137975.1, on the reverse strand, counting down.
GGCTATTATAAATAAGGCTGCTATGAACATTGTGGAGCATGTGTTTTTATTGTATGTTGGAACGTCTTTGGGGTATATGCCAAGAAGTGGAATAACTGGGTCTTCAGGTAGGACTATGTCCAATTTTCTGAGAAACTGCCAGAGTGATTTCCAGAGAGGTTGTACCAGTTTGCAACCCCACCAACAGTGGAGGAGTGTTCCTCTTTCTCCTCATCCTCGCCAGCATCTTCTCACCCCTCCATTAATTCTCTCTTGTCACATAAGCATCCTAGAGGAAAATCTAGCCCCAACATACACTGTGTACTTTGAAGTATCCCTACATTGTGGGACACTGTGACCTCTGCTGGCACTGCCCTGACAGTTTGTGTCCCAAAGCTGTTATTCTTCGTTCAGACTTCATCTCATTAGTCCCCTCATCTTCCGGGCTACCTCAGGCTCTTCCAGGTAGTTACATAAGAGCCTTGGAACTCATGGGAATTGTCCTTTTATGGACTGCCATTATCATAGTTCTTGATGAAGCCCTCTGTTCTTTCTTCTTCAGTAGATCCAGGAGCTTCCTGGGAAGACATCCGTGATGAATGGGGGGATGACCCCAGCAGGGGCTGTGCTATTTGTGTGATGACTCAATGCAGTCATACCCATATAAATAACACACCGTTTTTAAATTTTCATAAACTGTAATCTGTAATGGCTCCCGGTGCACCAACTATTTTCTCTCCACTACATATCATGAGTTCTTAACTGTCTATAATTACACAATTAAGCAGCAAGCCACTGGGGCCAGAAGAGTCATTAGTACAAAGCCTTTCAACTTATAACCTGTCACTGGGGACAGTTTCTCACACTAGAGGATAACAGGCTTGTCCACTCGAGTGTCTCAAAGCAGACAACCCTTTCTGGAGATAGTGGCATGCCCAGCACCTTGGATGTGACAGAAGGCTTAAGAAAGAAGATAACTCGGACTGGGGAGCTAGTTCATTAAATAGCATGCTTTTCTTGCTGAGCTTGCTGTCCAGAAACCCCATTTAAAAAACAACAAAACCAAAACAAACAAACGAACAACAACAAAAACCACTGGGCATAACAGAGTGCATGCACCTTTAATCTCATATCATATTCAATTTAGATTACTCTCTCTTCTTCCCTCCCTTCCTCCCATCCCCTTAACCCCTTCCTCTTTCAACTATCCCTTCATATTTTCATGTTTGTTTTTTTTTTTTGCTGGATATCTTCAAAGATTTTTTATTGATTTATGCATGCATAGGTATCTATGTATGCAAGTCTCTCTGTGTATTTGTATGGGTGTATATGCATATATGTGTTCATGTAGACCAGAAGAGGACATTGCCTCTCTTGGAACTGAAGTTACTGGTATGTATGAGCTGCCTAGCATGGGTACTAGAATCCAGATTCTGGCCATCACCATTGCTCTAAGTGCTCTTTACTGCTGACTCATCTATTTAGTTGTTATTTATTTCCTGCATAATTTTTGACCCACTATTGGTGGAATACAGAGTTGTGACACTTGGAGATATAGATCCAACTCTATGATCTCAACACTCCACACAGGCTAACTGGGGCTCAGCAGTTAAGAAGGTGAGGTGCTGATCATGTCTTGAAATGTTTGTGCCGAGAACTATACCCACCACATTTTATTTGGGAGACAAATACTTTATGTGTTCATTGACTAAGCTTTTCTTTGTTTAAATCTGCTGTGGATCTTTTATGTAAAAATGTCCCCCTGTTCCATATCCCACATTTTCCTTACATACAAAGCAGTGAGAAGAAAAATGAGCTTGTTGAGTTCTTTGTTCTGCCCATGTCTGCTCAACTGTAAGAGTGACTCTTAGATTTTTCTGTTCAATGATTTTAAAAGCATTTGAATCCAGAGAGATCTATATACAATAGTCAATTAATAAAGATTGTAATTTTACAGTCGCATTGCTATAAGCTTAGATAAAAGGTGCGGAACAGAGGCGTGTGTTGCTGGACAGGGAGTCTCGGCACATCCTGAGGGTAGGGAACTCTTCTGCTTCTGTCTTGAGTGCCAGGGGCTCCTCCTCTGCCAGGTTTTCATTGTCATTCCTGCGTCAGCTTGCATCTTATGTGTTTGGAACGATAAATCTTTGATAAGAGGGAGGGGGAGGGGAGTATTTACTTGGAGAAAAAAAAAACGTGTTTTGGGTTTTCTTAAAACAGAAAACAACCATTCCATTCCCCTTTCCAAGTGAGTTCAAGCATCTTTTCTTGTGCCCTCCTTCCTGTCCAGCCTTCTTGCATGAGTAGCATGTATTTTATGGGAGGGGGACCCCACCCACTCTCAGAGGAGGAAGCGGTATGGGGAGGAATTGTGGGAGGAGGTGATCAGGAGATGGGCAGTGAGCAGGATATAGACAGAATAAATGAAAATTGATTAATTAATTTAAAAATGTATGCTATATTAAGAACTACTACCATGGAAGAAAAAGAAAAGAAGAACAAAGGAGCAAGTGACTAGGCAGTAGTATTCCATGCCTTCTGCCTCTACGTTCTTGCCTTGTGCTTCTTTGCTGATGAAATGTGATTAGAAGTTAGAGGTGTAACTCAAATAAATTATTTTCTTCCTAAGCTACATTTGGTTATGTTACTTCTTCACAGTAATAAAATTCTTTAAAAAATTAAAAAAAAAGAACAGAGCACAAATGTCTTTTAACACTGCATACATTTATATATACTAACCCATGCCTTCTGGGACTCTGACCTCATACACTGGCTTGATCGCCATCTGAACTGTGTGTTTGCACTCTGACCTTTGTGGTACTCTTTACTCTAGAACAGGGGGCATACCCTGCTTTGTCATCTTGAGCCTGTTATTTCATCTGCAGCCCAGCTTAGCTGCTGTACCTCCATGGTTTCTGGCCATATTTCCAGTCCTCTGCTACTCAGCTCTCTTGGGAAATCCTTCAGTACCTCTACTTCTCATTAGAGCACCAGTGCTCCAGTGCCCTCCTCACTAAGTCTGCTTGTCTTTGACTTTGAGAACATATTTATATCTTATAGTTCTTGAAAGTAGGCATTGTACTTCACTCAGTAGTCCTATGTGGCAAAATATTGTTTAACCACCATAAAAATGCTGAAGATGATTTTACTGTTAAATATCAGATGTGTGTGTATGTGTGTGTGTGTGTGTGTGTATTTGCATGGATGTATGGTGGGGTTATGCATGCACGTGTGTACATGGAGATATCAGAATTCAACCTTCAGTGTCATTCCTCAGGCCCTCTCCACCTTGTTTTCTTGAAACAGGATCTTTTGCTGGCCTGGAACTCAAAATCTAGTTGGCCAGGGCACTCCATTCATTCCCATATTTCCATCTCCCCAGTGGTGAGATGGCAAGTGCATGCCACTACACAATGATTTAAACAAACGAACACATGATTCTAAGTATCACACTCAGGTTCTCATACCTGTATGGCATGCACTTCACCAATTGAACTACCTCCCCAGACACCTTGAATGTCTTTGCATCTTAATGTACATTCAGCTTTTAAATCTTTCCCTATCAACTAAAATATTATACACAATGAAATCTTCCCCTTTTAAATTTGGCGTGCTAAGAGTTATTCAGAAAAGCCTTAGTTTCAACCCTCCTCAATTTCCAAGTTTCCTTTGCTGCCATAGTCCATCTGGCCCTATGAACATAGCTGGATCTTCCTTTGATGGGTCGGTGAGTTGCTGGACCTCAGGGCTGTGATACTGATCATCAATTATCACGTGTAGGACAAAAGATGTAGATGTTGAAGAGACTGAGTATTGAACTGCATCTGAACTAGTCCAGCATAGCCTGTGGAAATCACTTTGTTTAATAAATTTCTTCTCAGTGAGTTCCTATTGTAGGGATTTTTTTTCTTCTAAAACTTGCTCAGTTCAAAGAGAAGGAAAAAACTCGGTGCTGTATTTTGCCTTTTTGTGGAAGATGGGAGCAGGTCTACTCACCCCACATAGGGCACTGGTGACAAAGCAAAGAAGGATCCCAGCCCAGTTTCCTTTAGTCAACCAATGGCTTTATTATGGTTATTTACAAGAGAGTGGGGGAAGGGTTCCTTATGTGAGCACAGGAACATAGGTTAAAGAGTACTCACTGGATCATGGGAGAGGGTTTACTCAAGGGAACACAGATGATCGGTAACCTGCAGGAGCTTGGGTGAGGGAGGGGCTTTCTGCTTGAGCTGGGGTAAGACCTATAGGAGCAGGGTGCAGAGTCATTTTCAGGAGCTTGGGTGAGTGGTTAGAGGAGGTTTTCTCTGTATGATAGTGGCAGAAACCAGAGGAACCCTGGTAGAGATTTGAGATTGGATGATCACATGCCAATCCTAAGCACAAAATGATACCCTGCTCGTGAGGTGCCCACCCATGTAGGAGAAGCAGAACCCCAGGTCCCCATCTGTCTCTGCCTCCAGCTTTGACCTTTATGGTCTCCCAGCCATTAGTCATGTTGTTAGCCTTGGCACCATCACATCCTGTAGGTATCTCCAGTGTCTTTCATTATAGCAGTCTGTCCGAGCTCACATTTGTGCTCACAGCTTTAGCATCAGCTTGGTGTTTTCCTGTGACAGAGAGTTGACTCTGTCCAAGCCGCTAAGATGGAGCTGCAGTCTTAGCTATCTCAGATTCAGCTCTCTGTCTATAAAGTGATCAGAGGAGCTCTTCCTTAAGCTACGCTCTCTTCTAATTCAGTTGTTAAAGTTAGACGTTATTAACATTAGAAGCAGGGGTAGAACACACAAGAGGAGTGGTTCACATGTATCTCTAGAGTCTTTGGAGGGGCCCCTAAGCTTCCTAGCCCCTGTCCTCAGACCTGTTGCTCCTCTTCTCTGTTTATCACATCCATTACATATCATATAATAGAATTATAATTCAGTTCATATCTACTTGACCGCCTTCTTATATCTCTCTTAGTGCTCCAGACTCTGTCATCCAGACCCCCACTCTTCTGGTTAATTCCAGCCTCTGTTCTCATTGCAGAGTTTATTAATCCCACAGTGTCTAGCACCAGTAGGGTGAGATGAAGGATTCTAACAGCTAACACATTCTAACAGCTGGTGAGCCTCAACACTTTATTCCTTCCAACTTCAGCCTCCCGCTGGTCTCCCATGTTTGCACCGACACCCTTATATTACAGGCAAACATTTTGTCCTCAAAACAGAGCTTCTCTTATGTTGGCCAGAAACAAGACGATAAAAGACGAAGGCAGTGAGAACTCTTTTTCTAGCTTTGAGCAGAAGGAGATTCTGTATGAGGAGTCACCATCTGGACTGCGTGAAGCGGCAGCGTGACCTTTTCTTAGTCTTACCATCCAAGTTTCTAGAAGAAGGTCAGCAAACAAAAATCCTCACCAGAAGTAAGTCAGAGCCTGAAAACGCGTGTTTCTCTGCTTCCCTTCACTGCTCTAAGTAGCAGCAGAGGCATCCACACTGATTCCAGTTGGACTCAGCTCAAGACATTAATCTTGGAGCAGAATCACAAGATGGTTCTAACAGTTTTGAGACAAAGAGTGCCTGTCAGTATATATTCAAACAACTGTGTTTGTAATAACTGTCATATACTAGTGCACAGGGCATTGCAGATACGTCTCTGGATCCACAAACACAAGAATCTGATTATTGTTCTCCATTTTCCTTTTCATGTTGAATTTCACCGACTGGAATTGCTTTTCTACAATAAAATTCTCCCAGAAGCCAACACCAAAATTTGTGGCTAGCTGTCAAAGCAACCAGAGTGCTATTTGCCTGTACAACACATAATCATTCTTTTTCCCCCTGACTTAAAAAGGCCTAGATAGCTGAGAATAACATTGCGTGTCCTTTTGAGAAGTCTGAATTTTCCAGCATCCTTTGCATAAAGAAGTGCTCAGTTGGATGTAGGATGGGAATTGTTCCTGGATCTTCCAAGGTCTTTAATGGCTTCCTTCCAGTTTTCTGACACCTTTTTTACTTTCTTCACATCTTTTTTCCCACCACCCTGACCTGCAAATGCTAGAACTGTGGCTGTTACACTATGATTAGAACCACTGCATATCTGTTATATCCTAAAGTCTAATAGGCAGACTAATAGTGTCATCTAGGGATACTGAGACTCTCAGGAACCCCCAGGTAACAGGTGCTTATCCCATGGAGTACAGAACGACCATCCTTTAGTCTCTTTGGCGAGGTTGTGCAACAGCATCTTGTAATTTTCATCAATCTTTGTGGTCTCTAGTCTCTTCAAAGTAGCTGAAAAGTCTCCAAAGTGTAGATAGATTCACTGTGGTGGTGTGAAGAAGAGTGGCCCCCATAGGCTCATATATTTAAATGTTTGGTCATCAGAGAGTGGCACTACTTAAGAGAGGTTAGGAGGTGTGGTCTGTTGGAGGAAGCATGTCACTGGGAATGGGCTCTGTGGTTTTAAAAGCCCAAGGCAATCCTCTGATCTCTCTCTAGTCCTGCTGCCTGTGGATGTGGGTGCAGAACTTTCAGCTATTTCTCTAGCACTATATCTGCCTGCATGCCACCATGTTCCTGCTATGGTGACAGTGGACCTAGATTCTAAAACTGTAAGCAAGCTCCAATTAAATGCTTTTCTTTATAGAAGCTGCTGTGGCCATGATGTCTCTTAACTGCAACAGAACACTGACTGGGACACTTACATTAGAATTTAATTTTAAAATAAATACTTTGTCATTACATTTTGTATAGTCAGTCATCATCTGATTATTAAAACTTTCATTTAGAAAGCTTACACTTTGGGATGAGGCTGGGAATATTGTTCAGTGGTAGAGTACTTATCTGTCAGATACACGGTCTTGAATTTAGGCCCTAGATTCACAAAGCAAGAGATCATATGCTTTGGATTACATAGCATATGATATAGATACATATAAAAAGAAAATGCAGATACTTTGGCTTTAAAATTAACTTAGCTACAGTTTACTTTTTATATAGAGATCCCTATTGGTAAATATATAATTTTATGAACACTACATTCTACAGTTAGAGTTCAAGAAGTTATTCTATCACTCAAACAAGGTATGCTTTGGCAAGCTTTCTTTTAATCAGTGTTTTCTACTATGTATTTTCCAAACTGTTTTCTCTTTTACCATTCTATTTTTAGCTGTTTCAATTGTGCCTTACACTTTCTACAGTGACTGCCAATATCTGTTTTTCATTGCATGACTTATATGACTTACCTGAATGTAATTATTGGCATGTAGGTGTAGGTCTTCCACTTTATTTTATTGTATTATTTTGTAGTTTTATCCACGCTTTTACTTTCTATCTCTTTCTTTTGCTCTCTTCCTTTTGAATTATTTGGCAATCTTAAACTTGGTTATCCTTTTTTCCATACTTTCTGTCAGTTCCTGTTTTCTTTTTTTTCTTTTTTCTTTTCTTTTTTTTTTTTTTTTTAGGATGATAGCTTTAAGTTCCTGTTTTCTGACTCCTGCTGTCAAGTCTGATGTTAACCTTCCCTACTTGATTCACCTCATGACGCAGTCTTTGGATCTTGGTTCTTCCTGACCCATGAATCCACCTTCTGGTTTTGCTTTTAGAATTTTCAAATAGTGCCAGATGTGTCCCATTAAATTTATTGTAATAAGTAACATAGAGGTTGTACACAGTACTGTATTAAATGTGTTTGTTCTATCTCTAACTTTTGAAGACTGGAATCCATGTAGCCACCTGCTATGTAGCTGAGACTCCATCTGATGACCTGCCTGCCCTTCTTTTCTGATGTGTTGAAAATACAGGAATACTTTATTATTATTGGTTAGTGCAAGACCTAAGTCTTTGTGTATGCTGGACAAGCTCTCACCAGCTGAGCTGTATCCTACCCCCACTGATGATTTTATTTAGAAAATGAAACCTCCATGACTTTTTTTTCAAAAAACATGTATTTTGAAGTTTTTTTCTATTTATATAGTACTTCTTATGATTCATAAAATTCTATAGCTATCATTGCTTTTAAAAGAACTTTAATTTTGTTTTACAAAGAAAATTTTATATTTGAAATATCAGGGCTATGCTGGGTTATTATTAGTAAGTTTTAAACTGTGATCTAGTCATGAGTATGAACATAGCTAATGTGGTATACATATTATTTTCTAGAAAAGTCACAGCACATACTTAACTAATATTTTGAAATAAAATAAAATTGGTTTCATTGTAACATAATTAATCATCTAATAATTTAAAATGACTGGGCTTGTCAGGACTTAAAAAACAAAACTCCACTTTTAAGGTTTCTGTTTGCAATAATTAATAACATATTTCAAGAAAAATTGCTAGGTGCCAAGTGTATTTAATTGTACTTGAGACTTCCATCAAAGCTTATGATCAAGAGGAAAAACTTACATGACTGTAATATTAGAGGAACCATATCAGATATCCCATCTCCTTCCCTGGTCATGCTTGTATGGGAATGTTATGTGTTCATGTATGCTTTATGCTCGCATCCAACAGAGTTAGCTGGAGGACACTTGAACAGTCTATCAGGTACAACTTAAGAGCGTTTGATTGTATTTCTAACAAGTCTGCAGCGAAGACTGTTGCTGCTTGTGCAGGTCTACACTGAGATGGATGTTCTGTAGATATTCTTTAGTTTGCACATATCTGTGAAAAGCCAGACTGATGATTTTCTTTATTCTCGGTGACATAATTTGTCATCCTGGATGCTCATGGGCTTTCTGTACACGATCCTCTGACCCAGCCTACAGTATGCCAAATCTCTGTGCAAGGTGCACGTTGGATAAAGTTATGGATAAAGTAGACTTAAGAACTGGAGACATGGCTGAGTAGGTGATGTGCTTCCAGTGAAAGTTCTAGGACCTGAGTTCTCAACACTGTCATACACATAAGTAAAGCTGGATGTGGTTGTCTCTCCTTAGTTCCAGTGTTTCTAATCTAGGAGGGAAGGCAGAAATCTGAGATGCTCACAGGCTAGGTGTCCGTCCTGCACACAGCACAGTGAATGGCAGTAGGCCTTCTCTCGAACAAGGTAGAAGATTAAGACCAATATCCAAGGTTGTCATCTAACTCACACATGTGTAGTGTAACCCATGTTTGTAATGCACACATGCTTGTGTCCTCTCTCTCTCTCTCTCTCTCTCTCTCTCTCTCTCTCTCTCTCTCTCTCTCTCTCTCTCTCTCTCCTCCTCCTCCTCCTCCTCTTCCTCCTCCTCCTCCCTCCCCCTCTCCCTTTTTTCTCTCTTTCTCTCTCACCCACACATAGTGTGGGTAAAGGTTGATTTTTTTGGAAGATACATTCTAGAAGATAATTTTAAATAAATTGTGGTTCAAATCTTGGATCTTGCTTTGCTAATTGCGTGATCCTTGAATCTTTACTTTATGATTTCATTGTTCCTTTGTGTATCACATATAAAAGAGGAAGAGCAATGTGCCTATATTGTAGTCAGTAAGATTTGATAAAGGAACATATATGTCCAATGCACATGAAATACTTATAAGCCAGTCTTTGGGACAGAGTGAAGTAGCAATCAAAACCTGCTAACAGTTAAGAACACAGAGGAAGAGCATCCTAAGATGGGGGTATGGAGGGGAGAGTCCAATGTGTTGTTGGAAGAGTGAGAGGTTAGGAGAGAAGAAGTGAAACCAGGAAGGAGAGGAAGAATCAGGAGGAATCAGAATAATCAAGACTCTAGATGGCTGGAACAGCACAGAATATTCCTAAGAAAGGATGGTCCATTCACCCTAGAATAAAGGATCCAATAACAAGGACTAAATTTCATTTAGAGTGGATACCACCTGAGATATTTGCTTTTATGAATTCATTTTATACACATCCTATCATATAAAGGCAGAAGTAGGATTTGAAACTCTGTTGTTGTTGGTACTGTTCTGTATGTGGCTGATTTCAATATTAATTTTCTGCTTTCCCAAGAATAGGGATCCTGGACTATATTGGCTATACATCTTGTTGAATGTGCAAACTCATTTGAAGTTACTTTAAGATGATTTACACCAGGTTCAGTTCTGTTTTCCCTCTAAGAACACTGAGTCTGGAGAAACAAAGGCCTGCCCCAGGTCTGCTTTCACAGAATCTTACCTGAGAGAATAACAGTCATGTAAATTTTCCATGGCTTCTGCTGAGCTCAGTTTGGCTATCAAATATGGTGGCAGGGGTGAGGGAGATGTCTTATTTAGTAAAGAGTTTGCTATTCAATCAAGAGGATCTGAGGAATTCAGAGCCAACATAGAAGCCATGTGCCATAGAACTCACATATAATATCAATTCTGAGAAGGTAGAGGCAGAAGACTCTCAAACTCATGAGCTAAAATAAGTAGAGCCTTTCTGGAAAATTCCAGGCTAGTGAGACACTGTCTCAAACATGTAAGATGGACAGCCTCCTAAGAAACAACAGCCAAGTCTGACTTCTGGGCTCCACACGTGCAAGTGATGTACAGACACAGAGGAGAGATAAGTAGATGGAAGGAAAGTTTCTTTAGAGAGAACCACTAGTGAAATTCGGGAGACTATAATCCTATTGTAGGTCTTTGATTTTTCCTACTTGTCAGATATTTTTTTGTTCCTCAACCAAGATCAGTGGTCTTTTACTCATTGCCAGTATGTTTGGTGGACAGCTGAAATTTCCTTGAATTGAATAGTTGTCTTTCTTGGTTCCTTTTGTATTACCTTCTGCCTTTTGCATGCTGAAATGCATTCCATTAGTTTGCCTTGTAATTGATGGATATGTGATTGACTCTCTTAGAATTATAATAAGATAGGGTGACCTTTCATGCACTACTAAATTATTAAGATTAGCCAAGTGTGACTACTGCAGGGTATATAATTTCTAAAAATTAACGTTTTTAGAATGAGACATATCTACATAGTACCTCTATATACAAAATACATTATAAAATATATTTAGAAAAAATAGAAATGTATTTTGTGTGTATAAGGTACATAATATATTGGTAAATTGTCATGTGCTCTTCATGTGTGTTAAAGATGTACTCTGGGAATGAGGACTCTCCCCATGTCTCAGATCCAAGAATGTTTACTTCAAGTGTCTTCTAAATCTGCTGTCTTGAGTTAGACTGGGTCTCTGGCTCCATTATGTGAAGAGAGAAAAACAGCAAGCTGCCAAGGGTGTTAAAAACTCTGTTCATGTGAACAGTTAGAAATTAAACTATTTCCAGCCCAGGTAACTGTTTTTATTTTGTGACATAAAAGTGACCCCTGTGGAACCCACACACACGGGGGGGGGGTGAGAGAACAAACTATACTCCACTGTTTATGTGTATTTGGGATTATGGGTTTCTCACCCTAAGGTCTCTAGTAGCATTGAGTGAAGATGCCAGGTGTTGTCTGTCATTGTGTGTTAGTGATGTGGTAGTTACCCTAAGGATTCTAGTAAGAGTCTGTTCCCCTTATAAAAAAACCTTGAAACTGCAAAGCTGGTATTAGGTCTCCTGGAGAGATGATGCATGGGGAAGTCTTTTTCTTTCCATCTTTTGAGTGTAACAGACTCCAGACTGGAGAACAGGTGCACTTTCCCTGGGGATAGGGACTCAGATTCCCTCCTAGCAACCAGGCCTCCATGAAAGTTGTGTAACAGTTTGGGCGAGAAGAATCTGATGTTCTGACATATCTCATTAGCCATAGATCTACTTTTAATTTACTTCCTGTCTTTAGTTTCCATTTATTATCCTTACAGGCTAATTCTCTTCACAGCCTGAAGGTCCAAACACCGTTTTTCATGAAGTAAGAAGACAGTGTTCTTAGACCGCCCTTTATAAGAGGGAAAGTCTTAAGCTCACACAGAAAACGAAACATTTTCCCCCCACACATTGACAAAGTGTGTATGTGATTGTCAATGTCAGTATTTGACAAAATAGTTGAACTCTGTTTTTTAACTCAGACCTTGCCCATCCTTGTGAGGGGACCCTGAGGACACTTCAGAGGTTCCTCGGCCTGTGTGATTTCTTGTCTCTGCACCTGCCTTGCATGTTGCAGTCACTTCATAAACTGTAACTTGAGAGTAGGAAAATATTATACGCTGAACCAAGTACATGCTTATTAAGTGATTCAGCTTCGCAAATATTTGACTGTGATCTGTAAGTGAAACGCACAGGATCGTTCCCTTGTCGCTTTAAACTGCTGTCTACCTTTGTAGGACTCAACAGGGTATTTATTTTCCTTCCGTGATTTATGCAGCCATTTTCAAACAACTACATCGCAAGCTATTATCTGTTACAGAGGCGAAGCAGCTCTGCTGGTGCATAGGAAGGGGAGGAAATTGCTTTATTTCCTGGGATATAATTGACTTTGTTCTTTGCTGTGTAGACATAGGAGTTAGAAGGTTGGAAATAAAGCTCAGTATCTGCCTGTACTGGGGAGGGCTAACTCACTAAGTGAAGACTGCCCATGCTGTAATTGTTATGATTTTATCAATTGTTTAATAGAAATGGGATCCTTGAGTGCATGAGACAAGAAATAGGAGGAAGAGTCTAGAATATGGAACTGTTTATGTTAGCACTTGTCACTAAGGATGATATCCGAGATTAGTAAACAGATCAAATAGATACAAGACCTTAAATGGAATCGAGAGATGCCACGGAGATTCTTGGGAGATTGCACAATTGGTAAAGGGCTTGCTGAACATGTATGTAACACATATGTAAACCCAGCACTGCATCTGGAGACAGGCAGATTCTAGGTGTTTGCAGGCTGTACAGCCTGTAGCAGAAACAATGAGATTTCAGTTCCAGTGAGGAACCTTGTCTGATCATGAGAAGACCAATGGAAGAAGAAAGCTGAAGTCAACTTCTGGCCTATACACACACACACACACACACACACACACACACAGCACACCACACAGGAAACACACAACCAACAGCCACACAGAAACAAAAGGAAGAAAAAACATTTAGAAAAATAGACTTAAAAAGGTGTTAAGAAATAACATTTTATTTGAAAGAATTCTATGCGTCTAAGGTTTTGGTTTTTTTTTTTTTTTTTTTTTTTTTACTTAAACTTGTGTTCTTAGAATGACCCCCAAGGATTCTAATTTTAGTGAGAACAACGCATAATGTAACGATAGTTTCTTAACTGTGTACTGCTGCTCCTAAGTCTGAAGTCTCAGTTAGCACTCAGCGCAGTGCATACTCAGCATCCACCTATAGAAACAAAGAAAAACTGTAATGCAAAGTTATAGAATACCTAATTTCAGACTTGGATATCAATAAAGAATGTTGCAAATTCATTTGAAAGTGTTTTTAAAACATGCTGAACTGCTTTAATGTATGAACATATTTTGAATATAAAAATGTTAAAAATTTCTTTTAACAGTTTGACATATACAATTAATTATCTATTTTATAAAAATGGATTTTTGTTGTAAGTAGACTTTGGTTAATTCATTATACATTATTTTGTAGTTGCACATATTTACTTAACTATAAGTGTATTTTCTATTTTGGTTTGTTGATTTTTTTTTACTTACTTGCTTATTTAGATAGAAAATTGGATGGATGGATGGATAGATGGATGGGTAGATGAATGGGTGGATGGGTAGATGGATGGGTGGATGGATAGATGGATGGGTGGATGGATAGATGGATAGATGGATGGATGGATAGATGGATGGATAGATGGGTGGATGGATAGACGGATGGGTCGGTGGGTGGATGGATGGATGGATGGATGGATGGATGGATGGATGGATGGATGGATGGGTGAGTGGGTAGATGGATGAATGGATGGATAGATGGATGGGTGGATGGGTTGATGGATGGATGGATGTATGAATGGATGGATGGGTGTGTGAGCGACTGGATGGGTGGTTGGTGTGGTTGGTTGGTGGATGGGTTGGTACGATGGTGGGTGGATGGATGGGTGGGTGGGTGAGTGGATAGATGGATGGGTGAATGGATAGATAGATGGGTGGATAGATAGATGGGTGTGTGAGTGACTGGGTGGGTTGTTGGGTGGTTGGTGGGTGGATGGGTTGGTAGGATGGTGGGTGGATAGATGGGTGAATGGATGGGTGAGTGGGTGGATGGTAACTCATGTATTCCAGGCTGGCCTTGAACTGGCTAAGTAGCTAAGATGGCCTTGAACTATCCTGCTCTTCTCACCACCTTCCAAGTGTAAGGATTACCAGTCTATGTCACCATGACTGGTTTATAAAAGGCTAAGAATAAAACCTGAGGTTTGTGTGTGTTTATCACGCAGCCAACTTACTGAGCTATGTTCTATGGCTACACATTATGGGAATCTTTAGGAATGATGTGAATTTCAAGTGTCTTGGTGCAAGAGATAAATTACTGGAAAGGAAAATGACCATGACTTTTTTTATGGGTACCTATTTGTCCTTATTTGTCTGAATGGTAGTGTCATGAATGAAGCCCAGTCATCACTTAACAAAGATTTTTTTACACACTCCTAAGTTCCTCCATAGTTTTTCAAACCCATAAATTATTTCTTGAGCATCAATAACAGAAGTCAGAGGACTATTTGTAGGAAAGTATATGTCAGAAGTCCCTGTTTGATTAAGCTTGGATACCTTGAGCCCCAGGATGGTACTCATTGGCTTCCATTTCCTGTCTGCAGTATCTTCATGCCATGACCATCTTGTTGTTTCCTTATGCCCACAGCAACACAGACATCATAAAGGAAAGACCAGGAGGATGCCTATTTTCACGAGTGTTTAATGGCTTTGAGGAGATTCAAGGAGGACTTTTACAGCTATTCTGTTGGCACCAGAGACTTGTGCCCTTGTATTTCTAGGATCCCTGGACACTAGAGATCCCAGAAACATTGAGGTTGACCCTGCCTTGTGTGTGTGTGTGTGTGTGTGTGTGTGTGTGTGTGTGTGTGTGTGAGAGAGAGAGAGAGAGAGAGAGAGAGACAGACAGACAGACAGAGAGAGACAGAGAGACAGAGAGACAGAGACTACATAGATTAAGAGTCCAGAAGAAAACCTTATGTGTATTCTTAAATAATTTCTACATTTTGCTTTTTCAACACACACACACATGCACACACACACACACACACACACACACACACACACACACACACACTCACTCACGGGGTGAGGAAAGGAAGGGAAGAGGAGGCTGGATTCCCTGGAGATGGAAGTGCAGGTGGTTGTGAGCTACCCAGTATATATGTTCTAGAAACTGAACTATGTCATTTGCAAGAGCAACAAGTATTCTTATCACTGAATAATTTCTCTCTGGTCCCCATGGATCATAATTTTTCAATGACTTCTACAGACTGGCAAATATACCTTGAGTTTTCTTTGACTGTATTAATGTTTCAAATGTGTAGATTCCCCTCATTTTATTCCTAATGCCTTTCTTCTCACCCTCAATTGTACTTTTTTCTGTTCTCATTACTTTTCAATTATTTAACAACCACATAAATGATACACACACACACACACACACACACACACACACACACATACACACACACAAGTATGCATACACATATACTCACAAGAAACCATGTACTTATATATACTGCCTCCATATATTTTTTTTTTCAAAATTTGGACACTGAGGGAACAAAATACTAACAGCTTATCTTAAAATGAGTAGAGGTTGGTTGTGCTGATGGTTTGCTTGGAAAAGTACCTTCTTCTAAAGCAGAGGGATTCCCAATACTCATAGAAAAATCTAATCTATCAATTAATGGTATCCAGGGTCAATGAGAGACCCTGTCTCAGAAGATAAGGAGAGTGACCGAGAAAGCAAAACCTGGCCTTCACATACACATTCTCTCTCTCTCCCCCTCCTCTCCCTTCTCACTGCCCTACACACATGCATTCCAAAATGCAGATATAAAAGGAATACAATTATACTATTTGCATGAACTCTATGGTACACTGCTCACGGCAATGTTGCCCAACCCAAAGGTGCATGCTGCCACCCACTGTTGTGTTACTCCTTCCTCAGAACTCAGTGAGAAATGGTCCCCAAGGTAGCATCTGAAGCTCAGTTCCCAGAAACAGTCAGGAGACATCAGGTGCGGTGAAACCATCCTGTGGCTTTGAGTAATATTTTGGCCACATCATTCTCCCTCACTGTTATGCCTTTATGTCCTCCCATGTGATTATAACTTAGAACAGTTTGTGCTCCAAAAAGAAATTGTATAAATGGATTTTTATAAAAAGCACATCTTTTATTTTTAGTCATTTGAACTTTTAAAAAAAACATGCATATGGTTGTTGGATTGAAGATTTACTGTTTCCTGCCTATTCACACTGGTGGCGTAAGATAAAAGATCACTCTTCTAGGAACTTTCAGAAAAACCCACATTCAATAAGAGGATGAGTGTTTGTGGTCCTGATAACAGTTATCCCGTTCGCAGCTGTGCAGAAAGGCTATTGTTCTCACAGCCTCTTGGGGTAGTGGGATGCTAGCAGATGCCAGGGAGGCTGAGTATGATTAAGTAGCCTCAGAAGGACGGGTCCACTCACTCTCATAAACTTTTAAATTCCAATAGAAATTGAAATGAAAGAGGAAGTTTTATGAGTGTAGTTAGCAAAGGCTAGGCTCAGGGAAATTAGAAAGCAAACTGTCTTGTAAACAATGTGCAATTTGAATTGGAATCAGCCTCGGCGGTTTTCCTTATAGACTCTTTGAATTCCTCACATGGAGCCTGTTCCACCCAGAGCAGTGATGGACAGTAACATTTATTTTTATGTGAGCAGTAATCTAAAACTTACTTATTTACCAGGCTTTCTTGGGCTTTTTACAGCATTTGTAATAGTTCTGTGAGTTTATCTTTTCTTTGAAATGGTTTTGTGGCAATAAAAGAAAACTCTTTAACAGTTTCTTCTAATCTGTTTTCTCAGCTGTATAATCAGGCAAAAGTGGTGGTATCCACTTAGGAGAAATTTCCGTTTTCAGTTTCAGTGTTCTTCCCTGAATCTCTGTGACTCATGTTGCTGGAAGACCCTTTTAGAAAGATTTCTTTGCACGAGCAAAAGTGTAATGAAACAAAACCCTATAGTTACGTTCTTAGAACACTTGAAGACTCTGAGTTGTAATCACTCTTGTTTCCACGAGAAGGAAGATGTAAATTCCAGTACCATACAGTGTCACCAATTTCTGTGCATCTAGTTTCCTTCGTCTCCCGATGATATTTTCCTTACAGCATCATACTTGATAACGACCACTCGTACTAACAGGAAGCTTGAGCAAGGTTCAACGTTTGCTGATTGAACATCTTCAAAGTTTTCCCTTCGCTTGAGATCTCTGTGAAGGAACAAAACCCCATAGGCTTCTCAGTGCGCTGTCTCTGCGTGTTGGTCCTGATTTGTGTGCTGGTTGCTGGGCAAGGAAAGTTTTCATTTCAGCATCAAGAACAGAACTCAAAGCATGCCTGGGTGGTAGCAGTCTGCAGGAAAGCAAACCTTAAATGTATTGTCCTGGTTCTAGGATTCCAACAGTATACATACACACACACACACACACACACACACACACACACACACACACACACACTATATTAGGTATGTTATATTTCCCTACTTTTGATCAAATTGAAAACAAAAGATAAAAACATGTCCTGGATGAAGAATCCAAACTAGTCTTAGCTTATTTTGTTCAGTTCACACTGGACACAAGGAAGACAGTATTGGGGAGGGGTGGGTGAAGCTTTCTAGGGACTGAAGAGAATTAAAGGTACATCAAAGCTCCCAAAGGGGCCTGCCAGTTGTGGGTGTTTACTAGAACAAAGCCGCTGGCAGCTGAAGGGCAGGAAAATGTGACAGGTTTTGCTTTGTACTTGGCTTCAGGCTCCTCAGCCCTTTGTCACACAGTGCTTCAGAAGAAACTCATATTCACTTATCAAAAATTGCATCCCCTTGATTTATGATCTGCTCAAATCCTCCTTGGTAAGCTGCATGAACTTGTCTGACCGAAATAAAAATAAAATAAAAACAAGAATCTGCAGCTGGGTCTGGCATGTCTAAGTGCATGCTGGCCATATATTTATGAGATGTCAAACAGCTCAGAAATAAAAAATGGAGTGCCCGTCAATGCCAGCTAAATAAACACATTTGTTGCAAATTATCTGACAATAGAATTATTGATCAAATATCCAAGGGTTGACATTTGGGAATGTCTCCATTTAGTTCCCAAGAAAGGGTATGATTCTTGATCCATCTATAGTGGTGTCCTGGCAGTGTCTCACAAAAGCTCAGCCACTTCCCACCAGGACTGATTATCCTGGATTCACTCAGATCCTCATTGCTATTACTGTGTTAACCCTGCTCTACTTCCCAGCAACCACACATAAATCTGACGTCTTCCAGAAGAGCCGAGGGTCAGGCCCACATCTACCAGGACTTCTCTGGGGTAGAAAGAAAGTCGGGGCTAATTACAGTATGTCTAACACTTTCAGGCATTTACTGTGTTTGCATCTTCGTGAACAGCTGATACAGGCTCATTGTTTTTCAAGGTGAGTCCATTAGTGGACTTACGGGACATTTTGACTTGGTCTTCCCTAGTTCTGGAAAATAATCATATGCATGCGTGCACATGTGTGTTCAGGTACATATGTACATATGTAGATGACTTGGTGCTCGTGCATGTGGAGGTCATAAGTGGACACTCCATGTTTATCTCTATCATTCTCCATGTTATTTTCTAGGACAGGGTCGATCACTGAACCATGGAATCATTCATTCAGCTAGAGACTCCCTTTTCTGTTCTTCCTCAGCACTGGCCATATAAGTGCATATTATCCTCTGCTGGAGAGATGGTTCAGCATCTAAAAATATGTGTTGCTCTTTCAGAGGCCTCTAATTCAGACACTAGTACTCATGTTGGGTGGCCACATGCCACATGCCAAATGCTTGTAGCACCAATGGATCTGACATTCTCTTCTGTTTTTCTTTATATCAGCACACATGTGGTTTACATACATATACAATAAATAAAATACATTTATAAAAAGAGACAAGCACATATCACCAAGTCTGACTTCTGTATGAGCACTGTGGACCAGATGTTGGCTCTACATGTCTGCACAGTAATCACTTTATCAGCTGAGCCATCTTCCCAGCTCCTGGGCTTATAGTGATTGATATTGAAACCTTACAAGCAAATTAACTATGAAGATAGATTCATTGAAGAAATTATTTTCTAGAACATTTTAGTTAATCCAGTGTTGTTAAAGTATCCATGTCTTGCAATAAAACAAAGTGGGAATTGTCACAAATATAACATCCAGATTTCAATTGTCTTACACAGCAAACTTTAATGTGTGTGTGTGTGTGTGTGTGTGTGTGTGTGTGTGTGTGTGTGTGTGTGTTAAGATTGCTAGGCCTTTTATGAAACTCATATTAAGTCACATACCACATCAAATCTTTACATGCCTCTAAAGGGAGACCAGAATGATGGTATAAGTTTCTACCTGTGGGATTTGCTTTGCTGTTTTCACAGCAAACAAGGAACTGATTTGAAGGCCATAGACTGTTTGTCCTTCAGCACAAGGCTGAGTTTTTGTATTTGTGGTTACTTTAGACTTTTGTACTTTTCCTTCCTTCCTAAGTCATGTTCTCTTCATTAATTTACGTGTGTATATGTTTATGATAATGTGTCACACTGCCAGTGGGAAGGTCAGAGGAACAGGTGAGGGATTCAATTCTCTCCTTCCATTACATGTGTCCCAGGGACCAAACTCAGGCCACTGCCCATTGCCTTGGAGACAAACGTCTTTTTCTGCTGAGCTATCTCATTGTCACTTGTTTACTTATTTTTTGACATACTGCTCAACATTTCTACTACAAATCTGCTTAGAAACATGGTTCAGCATGCTATCTGTAGTTAATGCACTTTCTTGTTTAATATTGTCTGTATATTAGTTTCATAGGCTCACTATCATGACAACCCAGTTAGCTGACTTATGATCGTCCAGAGATTGCCTTTGCCTCCATTGTCACCATGGCCGAGCTCAGATTATAGATACATATTACTGCATCCAAGTTTACACTGGTACCAGGGATTTGAACTCAAGTCCTCATGCTTTTTTTGGCAAGTATTCTATACACTAAACCATTTCCTTAACCCCTCAATTTCATGCCAATAGTAGGCTTTGGTCTTCACCATGGGGAATAAAATTAATCATTGGATTCATTTTGAAGTTGTTGTCTCAGAAATGTAGGATTCTATCACAGAGTACAGGTTCTTAGAAGAGAAAAATAACCATTAGCTTTTCCTACCCCCCAAAGAACATTCATATCCTATCCTTAGTGCTCATTAAATGAAGTTGAGCTCATCCAGATAACAGCAGTATTTTGCACAGTGGATCTGACTTGTGGAATATATTTTTCATTTAAGTGTGTCTAAGAATGATGGGCATGCAACACTGTGGTGTTGGGACCACAGAGAAGAAGTGTATGGGTGGTCAGAAACTGATGTGTGGTTGATCCAACACAGGGCAGGCATTCTGACCCAGTGGCCACCAAGAACAAGTGGTAAGTCCTCAGTCTCCTGGGAACTTTTAGGCAGTTATGAATTTTCTCTTCACCTGCTTCTGAGAGCCCATCTGTCTTTTCTTCCATCTTCACTTTGATCTTCTTCTACAACTACAAAGAAGCACTTTGGCAGCCCAGGAATACCAGGTTTGTATAGATTTTTCCTCTGTAACTATTTAAAGCTAGGTTCTGCATGCCAGCTTGGCTCTTCATCTGGTTCCGTGATTTGCGGTGTGAAGAAACTCTTTTATCCATCCCAATTTAACAGTGACATGGAGATACAAGTTTCTCTCCAAAGAAAAGTTTGAAGTAGAAAGAATGTAAGAACAGAGTATACATACAGGCAGTCGTTAGAAACATGCTCTTCAGAGTATGACATGGCTGTTGCTTACAGGAAAGCACAGAAGCGTTGTTACCACCAAGAACTCTATAGGATAGGACCTGTCAGCATCTAGCCATGGATGGAGGAAGAGCTCATGGTACACTAACCCTACCTGAGCCTTTATAGGCAATTAATGGCTTCTGAGGGAGGGACAAATTTTCTTCAGTAGAGTTGCCAGGAATTTGACTTTGCTCCTGTAACTGTTTGTAGTACAAAATAACTAAAACAACAAAAAAACTACAAAAATTAGAGGGGACTCATAGTTAGCAATAGATCCAGCAGGAGGTGGAGAGTGTTTTCCAGGGCAGTGACGTACAAGTTACTGAGGCATAATTCACACATCATGACATGGCTAAGTAATTAGGAAGTAATTCCTCATCTAAAAGGGACGCTTTGAAAATTAAGTGGGAATATACTGTATACTTCATCTCAGACAAATGCCCAAATGGCAACTAACTCTAAGAGAGGCTCCATTCTCCCCCGCTGGCTAATTAAATAAAAATGGAATAAAATACATGTGGGCATGTGTAACT
Organism: Micromys minutus; assembly: GCF_963924665.1. Lineage (NCBI taxonomy): Eukaryota > Metazoa > Chordata > Mammalia > Rodentia > Muridae > Micromys > Micromys minutus. The sequence goes on along the minus strand of NC_137975.1, from coordinate 18,433,907 downwards.
ACATGCTGAGGAAATCTCCTTTCCTTTAACTTCATGTTGGCTGTTGGGCACAACTCTATTGAGGCCGGGTCGCAATGGAAGAAGGGCAAGTTGCCACCACAGCTCACAGAGCATACGGGAGTCACACAATGCATCCTCCAAGTCTACTAAGGTGAGGGAAGCTGAGATGTGCTCAGAAACCCACTAGAGAAGAGCACATTATCCAAGAATTGTACAATACCCAGAAGTTCAGCAGAGTATGCCTTGCCATAAATCCTTGGCTCTGTCATGTGAGAAGAGAGATGGCTACTCTCCCTGTGTCCATCACTGCTCAGCAATTGCCCCTCTCCAAGGCACACACATTTATCTTCCTAGCGTCAAAGAAAGGAAAATGGGCCTACTTTGGAATCCCCATTCAACTTCACCACTTTAGGTTCTTGGAGGTGCTGAAGTTAAATGGGGGAGGGCTTGCAGGATGCTGGAACGTGGATTCTAGTGACAAATCAAGGATGGGAAAGAAGATAGAACTCAAATCAAAACCAGTGGACGTGATAGCGTAAACTCATAATTATAGCACTGAAGGAGCCAAAACAGGTAGATCCCTGGGGCTTACTGGATGGTCAGATGAGCCAATCAATGAGCTCTAGGTAAAGACAAGTGACTCTGACTCAGATGAAATAAAACAATAATAATAACAGACAACCTGATATTGACCTCTAGCCTCCACATATATGCACATGCATGGTTGCTTATATATAAACACATGATCATGTATGTATATACACACACAGAGACATGTATATACACACACACACACACACACACACAAAGAAAATACTTCATTTTTTTCTTTCCTAGAACATGTCCACCACATCTGCCTTTGTAGATGATTTGTACACTCATGAATAATAGGAACTTGTGTCGATCTTTGTTGAGATCCTTCACTCACACCACAATTTTTCATCATGGATAACTCTTATATCAGGCTGTATTTGCTCTTAGGAGGATCTTCTGCATGTTTGAAAGATTAAAGTGCCTCACAAGCCTTCTCTCAGCATCCCACTGTATCCTGGGCATGAGGCTACTGACCACAGAGATTGCAGACTTGTAAGTCCTTAGAATAAGACTGACCAATAACCTGAAGAAAGTGAGCCTTCTCTCTCTTTTTTTAAATTTCCACATTATTCTTAAGAAGTTGCACATGTGATCAAAGCTAAACATATCCAACTTCAGACTCAAAGATCTGTGTGCCCATCTAAAATTTTCTAACAAAGCCACACAATTTTTTTTACAAAACATTATGCCACTAATAACCCAACACATCCAAGTTTTATTGTCTTGAGTCTGTATAAAAGTCCAAAAGAAAAATCTTTAGTTACTGCCCATAATTTTTATTTAATTAAAGTTTATTAGCTTAAAGGATAGCAAATTATCTTACTCTTTCACAATTCTGGCTCTAGTCAGTATAATCCCTAAACCTGGACTTAACTATTTTACAAGGAATTAGCTGATAAGAAGCTGGGAGGTTGGAAACTTAAGATGAAGCATTTAAGAAAAGCAAATTTGTTTTCTTTAAAAAAAAACCCAACCTTATATATTTAAAAGAAAATGTGGGGTTTATTTATAGTTAAGTTTTATTAATATTAATTAATCACATCCTGAGAACAATCGAACACTCTGGAAGAATTTACATCTATGTAACCATCACACTAAAAACTCATGTGTCCTGAGTTAATTTAACTATTCACTTGATTCAATAGGCAGTCATCTGAAAAATGACTCAACCGAGAGATTATTCAGATCAAATTGTCTGTGGCCATGTCCGTGGGGGCAGCACCATTCCTAGACAGGTAGTCCTGGGCTGCTAGTCTAGTGAGCAAGCAACAACATTCCTCCAGAGTTTCCTATTCAGGTAGCTGCCTGAGATACTGCCTTGATTTCACTTAAAGACTGTTACCTGGAACCATAAGCCAAAATCCCATAAATTGCTTTTTATCACAGATAGAGAACAAACGTTAATATTATGTATGTTAGATTTTAAGGACTACATTTTTACAGTGGGGAAGATGACTGCTCAGTGAGCTGATATTGCCTCGAAAGACATTTTTATGAAGAGGGAGCACTGATTCATCCCTAGTGTGGGCGAGCAGAATCTGAATAAAATCAAAGCAAAAGAACAATAACCAAACACTCCAGATGATGTTGGAGTCATAGAGAGGGTACTGTGGATATAGTAATCTACACAGTCAAAAGATCCAGTCATGTGACTCCAGTCTAAATTTGAAGGTAACACTGGAAATCAAAGGATATTGAGGAAATTAAGGAAGATGGGGAAAACATCATGGTTGATCTTCCTTTTCAACTTGACTGAATTTAATACCAACTAGGACATGATGAAGTGCATTCTGGGTACCTTAAGAAAGGATTAATGGAGGGAGATAACTACCTTGAATGTGGACATCCTCCTCTCATAGGCTAGGGGACTGGATAAGATAAAAGAGGAGACATTGAAAATGTGAGCAGATTGCTCAGAATTATCTCTTCTCTGCTTCCTGGTGTCTTCTCTGCTTTCAGGTCTGCTGTGATCCTTTTTCACAATGGGAACTAATCTTCTCCCACTGTGTTTCCATAGCCACTATGGACTCACACTTCTGAAACTCTGAACCAAGATAATACCTCCATCTCTGGTGTCTATAATTGGTTTTATGATAGTAATTCTGGAGTTACTAATACAAGGAGAGACAGAAAGAAAGACCTTTCTTTCACTCTTGCTCTTGGTTTTTGATTTTTCTATCATTCTTCTAAGTAATTTTTTGAAGAAAAGATTGGATCATCTACTTAAAGCTCATGGTGCATTAAACACCCTCTATGAGAGACAGTTAGCCTTGAAGGTAGCTGGGCAATATGGAAGACTGGGAGACCTTTTCAGAAGTTCAGCTACATGCTTATCCAAAAGATGGGTGCCATATCTGTGGGTTACATTTTCCAGCAAGTCTTCATCTGGCTGATACAATGAGACTCAGAGTGAAGATAGTTGGTGAACAATCTAAATAATGCAGTAAATGTCATACCACACCCCCATTCTGTCTCCAGTGCCTGTATTACAGAGCTCAAATGGACTGCAGCCCTTAATGTCTGTTTTCTTTTCTTTTGGCATTCATCATTTTTGTTTGAATCAATATAGAATGGAATCTTTATTCCTTAACATTTACATAAATTGGTATCATTCAGTGTGTCATCCACTGGCCTTTTTGGTGTGGTTAGTCTGTCATCTTATCCTTGGAGATGGAAAGAAATTGAATTTGGCTTATTTAAAGCTTGACTCAGCTCTGATCTTAACTCTTTCAAGTCCTCTTTGAGATGATTTTACGAAGTACTCTGTAGATTACTGTATGCGGGCATGTGGGGGGAGATGAGGGGGAGAGAACGGAAGGAAGAAAAGGAGAGAAAGAGCACATAGGGAAACTAAAGGTTATTGTTCTTCAGAGCATCATCCACCTTCTTTTATTTTGTTTGTGTGTTTGTTTTGAGACTTCTTTCACTGATCTATAGTTCAATAATTTGGTGAGGCTGGTGTAATGGCTGGTTTTGTGTGTTGACACAAGCTGGAGTTATCACAGAGAAAAGATCCTCCATTGAGGAAATGATTCCATGAGATCCAGCTGTAAGGCATTTTTCTCAACTAGTGATCAAAGGTGGGAGGGCCCACTTTGGGTGGTGCCATCCCTGGGCTGGTAGTCTTGGGTTCTATAAGAAAGCAAACTGAGCAAGCTAGGTGAAATAAGCCAGTAAGCAGCACCCTTCCATGGCTTCTGCATTAGCTCCTGCTTTCTGACCTGCTTGAGTTCTAGTCCTGACTTCTTTGGTGATGAACAGCAATGTGGAAGTGTAAGCTGAATTAAACCCTTTCCTCCCCAACTTGCTTCTTGGTCATGATGCTTTGTGCAAGAATAAAAACCCTGACACTATGACAGTAAGCTTGCTTTTCTATGATCCACAATGATCCACCTGCCTGTCTCCCCAGCAATGGGGTCATAAGCTTTCATAGGAACACTCTGCTACTTCTGTGGCAAGCACTTTGCTGACTGCACCATTTTTAGGTCTGTATTTCATCTTTGATCATATTTTCTCTCTACATATGAATGAACCACCAAGACGACTCTTAGCTGATTGCCTAGTTGACTGCAGTTAACCACATGACAATTGGAGTAATCACCTGACTCCATCTGACTGTAGTAATCACTTTGGGGGGTATATATGAAGCAACATCCTCCTCTAATTTGGTCCTTTGTGATAGTACACTTTCCTACTTTCATTTCTGTTGCTGTGATAGAATATCCTCATAAAATTTTTCCTTGGGGAGAAAGGGTTTATTTGACATTAAAATTCCAAGGTAAACCCTCACATTACAATGCAGTCAAGGCAGGAACTTGGAGGGGGTTGCTACCTATACACTCAAAAGCAGAGAGAAATGATATACATACATATCTGAGCTCAACACCATCTCTATATTTACCCAGTTCAGGACATCCTACTTAAGTTTACAGTGGCCTTGTCTTCCTACAACAATCAAAACCACCACCAACAACAGGAGTTGATCTAGATAATCCCTCAATGAGATTTTCTTTTAGGTTGATTCAAGGTTGTATCAAGTTGACCATTGAAATTTACTATTACATATAATTTTTTATTTCTTTTCCTCATTTGGTTTTCCAAATAACAGTGGGAGAGTCAAGTAAATCTAAGATGTTTCTCATAGATTTGCAGAAATGGGAGATAAAGAGAAAAATGAAAAGCCATATACAGAAATGTTCATTGGTGGCTTTTATCTGAGAGTCCCTGTAGCCAATATCTACCAGGCTTTTTATTTCATCTAATAGGGTGATGATGTCTGTCCAGTTAGAGATCTAATCCTCTGGTAAATGTCAGCACCTGACTACTCTCCTTGGTGCAAAATGATTCATGATGGCCTCCAGGACATCTGATTGCTCAATAAGACTGGGAACATACCAACTCCACCCTACCCTGTGAGGAAGGCAATGGCTTTAGGCCTTGCCTTTCCTTATAGGAAACACTCTATATTTCTAAACTCTTTTTAACCAGCACAGTGTCTTCAACAGCGAATGTAATTCTACTCTCAGGTTCCTTGGCTTCCTTGTGACTTCTCTTCACCTACCTCCACCTCTCCAAGGACAGTGGCCATCCTGACATGACATAAATGCTAGCTGGAAGATTGAGTATTCTCATGTATATTTGGAGCAGGGGTCCTTCTTAGGGTGGCACGCTTGGCAGGCTCTGGAGCTCATGAGGCCAAACAAACAGATACCCTTTTATATTCATACTTAGGTAACATCTCAGCCAGTGAAAATCTCATTTCCTATCCATGTATACTAGAATATTGTCTGTATTTACTTCTTTTCCTACTTTGCTCTTGTACAATAGTCTTCTCTGAGCAAAAGAGCTGCCATCTTCCTCAAATCATTTGTGCTTTCTTACAACCTACAATCATGGTGGAGCGGAGGAAGAGTTGACATTCTCTCATAGACAAGGGCATCATGGAGGTTCATTGGACTCCCACCTGAATATCCAACTAACTTTCCAGACATTTGTAGGCATTGCCACTGTAATTGCCTATGGCTTCTGGATTCTCAGAGGTGCTAGTATATACAGGTTAGAAAAAATTAGCTAATGGGCTCCATTTATGTGCATGTGAATAAGCCATCACCTACATTGGGGAAATACTTTATTCTATGGCTGCTCTGGGGTCTAACATGATGGAAGATCTCACGTATTGTCTATAATTTAAGTCAATGTGCTCATTGGTTTTTCAGATGAACTTTGGTGAAACCCCACTTAGTTCTCTTAATATGACCTTCTGAAGATGCAGGAAACATTTTATTAATTCATTTATTTATTCACATTATCTCCTGACTGATGCCCCTTCCTACCTGTGTTCCCTCACACAGCCACTCCCCTAATGCCTCTCCCTTTCACCCTCCTCAGGCACAGGGCACATTACGTCACTGTAGGACTATGCACATCCTCTCCCATTGATGGAAGACAATTCCCTGTATCTGCTCCATCATTGTCCCCGCATTTCTTGTAGGCAGGAAATTTTGGGGTTGGAGGTTTTATGGGTGGTTTGGTGTTGTTATCCATCCACTGGGGGTCCTACCAGAGGCACCACTTCTGGTTCTTTATCCCCCAGTACTAGGAGTCTCAGCCAGAGTCAGACTTGTGGGAACCTCCTCTATCCCAGGACTCTGGCAAGTCCTAGAGATGCCCTCTACTAGCTTCCAATTTCCATTTCCTCTCCCAGTCCTCTTCCTGTCACACCCCACAGCTAATCTCCCATTCACTCCCTATCCTGTTCCTTCCCTCTCACTGCTTTCCTTACTATGTTATTTCCCCTTATGAATGAGATTCAAGCATCTCCACTTGGATTTTCCTTGTTATGTAGCCTCCGTGGGTCTGTGGGTTGTAGTGTGGATGCCCTGCGCTTTATTGCCAATATTTATTTTATGGCTAATATCCACTTATAAGTGAATACATCCTTTTGGTTCTGGGTTACCTCACTTAGGATGATATTTTCTCATTTTATCTATTTGCCTGCAATTTTCATGACATCCTCATTTTTAATAGTGGGATAGTATTTCATTGTATAAATGAACCACATTTTCTTTATCTGTTCTTTGTTTGAGGGACATCTAGGTTGTTCCCAGCTTTTGGCTATTATGAATAATGCTGTTATGAGCATAGTGGTGCACCTGGCTTTGTGGATGATTGAACATCTTTTGGGTATATGCCTAGGAGTGGTGTATCTGGTTCTTGAGGTAGAACTGTTCCCAATGTTTCTGAGAGACCACCAGATTGATTTCCAGAGTGCTTATAAGGGTTTGCATTTCCACCAGCAGTAGAGTAGTGACTTAAGGGAACTATGTACTCTCCACCAAGGGGAGGGTTTTCACAAATTTTATAATTTTGTCTATATCAGCTTCCTCCACTCTGGGACAAGGATTGTCACTGGTTCTTGTATTCTTTACACTGTATTGAAGGAGTTACACCCTGGGAGTTGTGGAAAGGATAATTGAATTCTCACTAAACATTTTCAGATAAAACATTTTATAATCAGGGACTGAAGTAGCTAAGTGTCTAAGAGCACTAATTACTTTTTTCTGAGTTTGATTCTCAGCAAACACTTCAGGGACCTTACAACCTCTGTCACTACAGCACCGGGGATACCCAGAATTCTTTTCTGGAAACTCTAAGCATCTACATTCATGTGCAAACACCTACACACAGACATAAACATACTTGTAAGAATTATGAAGTGGCACTTTCACCTTCTTTATACTCAGATACTTGACTTATTCTGAACCTGGTTTCTGACCTGCCTTAGTCACCTTTCTCAATATAGATAAACACAGAAGACTCTGACCGATAAGCTTTCCTTACCCTACTGTACCATGGATCCATTCAGCTCTTTTCCCAGTGTGGAAAACTCACATTTTAATTTCTCATGGTAACTGTGCTGGTTCATATTGATGATCAGTGTGACAGGATTGTGAATCATCTAGGAGGTAAATCCCTAGAAGTTTATCTAAAATTTCTATACTAGGTTAATTGAATTGGGAAGTCTTACCCACCTCAAAGGTAACACCATACAGTGGCTAGGTTCCTGGGCAGACTCAAAGGGAGAAAGTGAGGAGGACCAGGATCATCCTTCTGCCTCTGACATTGGGTTACATGTGATCTGCCAACATCCTGCCTTTCTAATCATTGTGGACTGTGTCCTCACACAGTGAACCAGTTTAACCCTTTCTCCTTTAAATAGCTGTTTTGGGGGGTAATTTATCACAGCAGCAGGGAAATTAAATACTACACAAAATTTGGACATTGAATTATATATAGTTTGAAATCTACTGAGTCCTATATTTTGCATTTTGAGAAAATTCTTTCATACATTTCCTTTGCAGTTTAAATAGATTACGTAAGGATTAAGAACAAGGCAGAATTATATGGCTTATAATGCAGCACAGTAAAGATTGTTTTCCTTAGTCACTACAGCCAAGTTATGGGAAATGTCAGGAACTGGAGCTTGTTTTGAAAATCTGCGAGCCACCTACATTTGAAGGAATAAAATGGGAACTGTTCAAAGAGAGTAGAACACATGTGGGAATTATATTTGTCTTGATTTGCATGGCCATTCGTGGCAGAGATAGGATCAAAACAAAGAAAGCTGACCTTTGAGTTTATTAAAGAACACTAAGCAAAATTACACAATTAAATTGTATTTGTGAAGCCAAGCTGAGTATCAGAAGATTGTGTGTGGTAGGGCATGTATATTCTTTTGAGTGCATATATGTGCAGTATTACATGTGCAGGTGTATACGTGTAGGTACTGATGTGTGTGGGTTCTTATTTGTAGGTATATGCATGTGGATACCTATGTGCAGGCACACATGTGCAGGTGTGTATGTATGTGAGTATATGTATGTGCAGGTATACATATGAAGGTATGTGCATATATGTGTAGGAACAAATGTGCCAGTGTATGTGTATGGGTATTTGTGTATGCAGTTGCATATATGAAGATATATATATATATATATATATATATATATATATATATATATATATATATATAATTTTCATGTGTGTATGTTGGCATGTAAGTACACATGTGCAAGGGCCAAAGGAGAAGGTCAGGTGCTTTGCTTCATCACACTCTCCCATATTTCCTTGAGGCAGAATCTCTCACCAAGTTCCTCCTCTGTCATCCAGCTAGCCCCAGGGATAGTCTTATCTGAGTACCCCAAATTTTTGATGTTTCAGGTACAAGTGGTCATGCCTTCTTTTTTAAAGTCTCCATACTTGTGTAGCAAGGGCTCTTAGCTGTTGAGCCACCATCCCAATCTTCAAAATGAAACATTGATCAGTGAATCTGAGAATCTAGAAGTAGAATTTCGATGAGGAGAAGAAGGAGGTAGCAAGGACTTTCCTAAGATTTTATTTCTTCAGGAAGCAATTTTAGGGGTTTTTTTTGTTGTTTTTTTTTTGTTTTTTGTTTTTTTGTTTGTTTGTTTTTCAAAAACTTAGAGGTAAAACTTGAGCATAAATACCAAACTCCCAGCCAGCAGGGGAAACTCATGTCAGCCAGACACCATGTTTTCTGGCCAGTCTTATTTGGAAAAGGGGGCTAGACTGAGAGAAGAAACAGGGAGGACGGGCTCACCAGATGCCCAGTGAAGTGAGAATAGCTGAGATAATCAGGAACTCAGACTCACCTCCAGTCTTTGTACCCTGCATTTCTTGTCTTCCCCCTTGACTTCCTGTTTCTGCCTCAGGAAGTATTAGAAAAATCCCAAGGATGTTTCACTCCATGTTTGTTTGTTAGTTTTTTTTATGCTTTGTTTGGGGGGGTTGGGTTTTTTGTTTGTTTTGTCTTGTCTTTGCTAGAGATCTGGCAGCTAACTGTCTGTCCTTTCATTTCTGTTGCTCTCATAGAACAACCTAATCCAAAGCAATTAAAGGAGAAGAGTAATTATTCTGCTTGCAGGTCAAGGTCATAGTTCCTTGTCTTTTGGATGTCCAGGCAGAAACTCACACAGTTAGTGGCAGCACATTCTGCTTGCTCTTATGTGATATTTTCACCTTTTCTAAAGTCCAGGAGCCTCTGCCTAGGGAATGGTACCATCCGCAAAGAGCTGGTCTTTCCGCCTCTATTAACAATCAGTACACCACCCATCGACATCTCTACAGGCCAACCTACCTGTACAGTTTATCAAGAAAGACTCTCTTCTTAGCTGATTCCAAATAATGGCATCAGGATCCCCTTGCCTGAGTGTTTTGTGTTAATTGTTCATCGTTATTTCTAGTAAAACAAAGAGTCGTCAAAACCACAGTGAACTTCTCACTCTCCTCTTGTTTCTGTCCTGCCTCCATCTTACCTTGCCCATTATACAGAGCTGGGAAGCCAGCGCCTGGCTTCTGTTCCCATTCTCACATCAGCTTGCAAGTCATGGTTTCAGTGCCCTGTGGTCTGGCTCCAGACAGTGTCAGCTGAGATACTGATGCTTGTCTAGCCTGTGGTTTCCCGATTTACCCACTTTGGAAGACAGAGAAACATAACAGGTGATTGATTTATTGATCTGTTAATTTCATCACCCGTGAGTATGAGTAACGTAAGCAACATTTGCTAAGTTCATGATTTGTCAGTCTAGAAAATCCACATGTATTTCTAAAAACCTTGACTTATGTTTTCTCAGAGCATTCTCGAAGGCATAGCTAGTTGCAAGCAGAAGTACCGGTTTGCAAATTCTTATAACCTGGGATCAATAAAATTTTTGGAACTCTGTAGACTTTAGTAACATTTTTTTTTTTTTTTGAGAAAATACTTGGTTAGCTTGAGTCTTTCTTTTAAGTTTTGTGAACCTAATTTCTTTTCATCTGCAGATTGAGAAACTTGAATTGGGAGAAAAAAAGGTATCTTTTGTCTTACCCATTTCTTTTTCTCCAGCCAGTGCATGCAGGAATGAATTCACGTGTGTGTGTGTGTGTGTGTGTGTGTGTGTGTGTGTAGTGAGTGCATATATGTGTGTGCGTATGGGACACCAGAAAAAATTTTAGCTGATGTTTCTTATAAGTTGTTCATTTTAATTTTTCTGAAACAAATTCTATTACCATCTTGGAGTTGGACAAATAGTTTGATTGTCTGGGCACAAACTCTAGGGTCAGGCTTTCCAGGGCTGGGGTGATAAGCACATTCCACTATGCCTGATTTCTTTATTTGCTTTCAAACTTGGGTATGTTTACTCTCAAAGTAATCCTCTTTTTACATCATCTATATGTTCTCCAAATCCATACTTTTCATGTCCTCCTACTTAAGATAAGTATTATAGCAACTTAGAGGGTAGATGTTGGAATCTTTCTCAATACAGTCACCCACATCAAGGTAGTAGATGACCTCACTCTTAGATAGTTTTATGGTATTATCTGATAATAGTTTTCCTGTGGACATCAGTGTGTCTGTTTGGGACACTCAAAACAAGAGATGTTTTTAGATCTAGGAATATATACTTTCTGCACTATCAGTTCAGTCATTCTGTCGGGCTTGGGACTAAGAACACAGCACTGGTCTTGTCTCTCACCAGTGAGGCAAAACTAGTTCTAGCCTATTTTCTATTCCCTATCCTCCCCGCCCCTGGTTTGTGGCTATGTGTGGGTTCATCTGATAAGTGATGTAAGACTGTGTTAAATATACTGGAATTATTCCCATTGTAACAAAGCCAGCTGTCTATAAAGTAAGGTTGTTAGGTCTGCTTAATTAAAGAAAAGGGGTTTAATTAGTTAAAGAATAAATTTAACCCCAGATCAGTGTTTGTCTCCAAGGACCACACAGAGGGAATAATTAGGAAGTGGTTTTTATTTCTCAAAGTCTCAAGTTGGTTTTATTTTCTGTGGAGAAGTAAAAAACATCTGATCTTCAGCAACTCAGACTCTTGACAAGATTAACTAGGGGGAAAATCCATTAATCTGATTACCTTTAGAGTATTAAAGGATTCAAATTCCCAAGGTTCTCTAAATTTTAATGATTCCAATACTCCTTCCCTCTGAGAGTCTCAAAGAGTTTCACAAATATACTCAGCCCCACATAAACTTCAAAGAGAACACTTTTATCTCCCATTCTCTCTCGATTTCTGTGTGTGATGAAATCAAGACAAAGAAAGGTTAACAAATATTTTCAACCATGAAAAGCTGTTGGCCGATGCATGTTTAATAGAAATGACCTTTGGTTCATTTCATCACTCAGAAAGTTAGTCAACATTTTCCAAAACTGGTACGGGCCAGTTCCCATAGGAATGTGTATCTAAATCCCAAGGGACATATATTGATATAAAAATGTAGAAAATATGCTCAGATGAATGTCTCCGAGGAGAAATAACGGCATAGATAATGCGCTCTGAATTTCAATCTCATGTATTATACTCTAGGCTGAGCTGAGCAAACGGAGAAAATTTTGCTGTGCCTTACTCCAAATAGATTTAGTACAAAGAGTATTATCATCTTTGTGTGGTTTTCCATTTCACAAATAGGAAAGATTACTTTCTATTAGGCAGGGGAATGCAGGTCTCAAATCACACAAAGGTCGCTCATTTATTTTTCTCCTACCTAAATAAACTCCTCAGCAAAAAGCCATCTCTCTTCCTCCTTCACCAGGATACCTTTTCTTATTCCTTTCATTTGGAAAGTATACTGTCTGCTCTGCAGGCCCTTCTTCAGGCTTTGATCCCACTACTCCCAGACCATTGACTCTTCTGCTCACAGTCTCTGAATACATCTCCTGGAGACCTAGATTTTGGACCTAGACTATGCTAGATGTTGGAGACTCAGGGAGAAATATGACGAAAAGAAAGACAGCCCTCACTTCAAGAGTTTGTACTCCCAAGGAAGAGCAATTGAGGACATTAGAGAGGCCGAGGGAGCCCCAGTACACACCGAACTGTGAATTCTCAAAATCTCATAATGCTCACAAATCTGTAGACATACTGAAGTGCATTGTCAATGTCCAACTTTACCTTTGCCCCCATCTTGTTAGAACTCCAAAGGCGTCATTTATGAACTTCACACCTTTAGTTCTTTAGTAATGCTCCAGGGATGTAGGCTTCACAGTTGGTCCAAGTTCAGAGATGACGTTTTTCTTGGTTCAGACATTTATAGATGGTCTCAGGTTTGGGTTGGCCAATGCATTCTGAGGTCCTACAACCAGAAGCACAAAGGTTCATTATAGAAATGAGAGAGTGGGAGAAAAAAAAGTCAAGTGTGGAGTATATGGCATACATTCACTCATACTTCACCAGTAACACCCCAGGACCTGGAATGTGCTGGTATCTTGCTGTAAGGCAGTCGTGGTCCAAATTCACACAGCTCATCTTTGGACAGGAAGAACGTCCTCCTCAAGGGCAAATGTGTAAATGACACTCAGATCAAGACCTCACTTGAGTGTTGTGTGCTGATATGCAGAGATGGCATGCAATCATTCAGTGGATATGAAAAATATCCTCAAGGGCGAATGTGTAAATGACACCCAAATCAAGACCTCACTTGAGTGTTGTTTGCTAATATGCCGAGATAGCATGCAATCATTCAGTGAATATGAAAAAAAAAGTAGTTAACTGGGCCAATGTGCTTTCCTATAAGTCAACCAGTGTTTTGAAATTGTACTTTGTTGTACTTTGCTTGATAATGGAGATTTTATCCCCTTAATGTTTCTAAATATGTGGAAATGATGGTCCAAAAAAGAACATACAGTTTGAGACCAGAAAAGTCAGAGTTAATTCTGGAGCCTGTCCCCATTGCCTTTTATTTTTGTTGGGCCATGATAATGACGTTGCACAGGATTAGTCATCTGTCAGTCCGAGAAATTGTTTTCCATTTATAGGTGTTTGGGAGGAGCTGAAGCAGTGTTTTAAACATCATAGAAATGCAGTGTCCTTTATAAAGATGACTAATATCAGTTGTTATAGTCATTTCCTCTTTCCCTATGAGAGAAGGAAAAATATCCATCCATCACAGTCAGGAGGACCAGCAGTAGGAAAAAGAAAGGCTCCACCCAAATCTAGATAGTAGAGCAAATGAAATCATATAACCACTACTGAGTTACAGGAGTAGTGATGACTCCAAGGTGCTTTGTCACTGAAAAGCCTGTCTCAACAATTCACAATGGGTATATCCCTGGAACTCCCTGATCATCTTGCAGATAGCACTAGCAAAAAACAAATATTTTCCTGTGTGTGTTCCCATGCTTGCATGCATAAAGTGAGAAGTTTATATGTATGTGAAATGACTTAAATATGTACATATACATAAATATTGCTGCATGCAAAACTTTGGTATGGGGCCTTGTAAGTCTTTTAGGTTTCATGTGCTTCCTGAGCTTTGTCAATTACTTTAACTTCCTGAGTTTCATGAGCTTCCTCCTTTTGGTGAATTTTGAGAAAATAGAAATATGCATACACATGGATAACACACACAGACACACACACACACACACACACACACACACACACACACACACCTAAAGGAGAAATCATTTTCTAACACAGTGATGTGAATGTAAGCACTCCTTGAAGTCATGCTGTACTCACTCCTGTGGTAAGTGAGACGGTGTAGTACTACAGGATCTGATGGGTGGAAGTGAATTGCACGGGCAGTACAGCCCAGCATTGGCCTTTGCTCTGAGGCTGACTGCAATACAGTTCGTGTAGTGCCACCAAGGGTTGAGAACATGTGAGACTCACTGACTGAGTGACTAGTCTTTGAGCATCTTGCTGTATGCAAGTAGAGATGCTACACACATGGGTGACTCACACCCTGCTAAGGAATGAAGATGAATGTCAGGCTCCACCAGGCTGTTCAGAACAGCAGGCAAGCTAAAGCTTCAGAACCTTCTACCCAGTGATTTGGGAACGAGGGTTTTGGTGCTGAGTCTCACTTTCATTGCAGAAGGTTCTGAACTACATGCTTATATTCATTTTTTTTAAAGTTTCGGCATCGATAGTGAAAAGAACTAGGTATATTACTTATCTTTGATATGTCAGGGACCTTATTTTATTCATGTGTACACATATGTATGTCACTGTGGGCACATCACTATGAGTGCATGTGGAAGACATAGAAGAACCTTGAGTGTGGTTCCTCCTTTTACACCCTACCCTTTACCCTTAGCTGTTCACAGTGTATGCCAAGCTCCGTGACCCTTGAGCTCCACATAAATCTCCTCTGTCCATTTATCTCACTGTAGAAATTCTGGCATTACGAATGTGCACTAACATGTCTGGCATTTTCATAAGTTCTTGGATTTGAATAGATGTCCCCAAACTCTAAAGTGCTTTTTAAAAGCTCTATTATAGGGAAAATCCACACTAAGTGTTAGCATTTTAAGTTCCACCCCACACTTACCAGGCAACAGCTGGGTATGCTTAGCTCCACAGTACCTGGCCACAGCTATGTATGCCTGACTCATAAAAGGGGCTGCTTGTCGCCCCCCACCCTCTCTTGCTCTTTCCTTCTTGCTTCTCTACTTCTCTACTTTCTCTCTCTCTTTGCCTTTTTCTGCCTCTACCACCCTCTTAACACCCTTCCTGATGACATGAATAAACTCTGTTCTGTACTATACTGTGTGGCTAATTGCTCATGGGGAAGGGATGCCTCAGCATGGGGCCTCAGAGGCACCCTTTTCCCCCATCCCTGACTATACATCCACTAAAACATATCCCCTCTCTCTTTATCTCTTTATAGAAGCAACACTGAATGCATCCTTTATACCTAGGGTCCGTTATTGGAACCTAACTGTGAGCCTCCAGACATAGGGAAACCTACGGTTATGGAGAGTGTGTGGATCACTAACTTGCACACTTCAAACTGGAACCTGTATCAGAAATACAGTTCCCAGAAATCAGTTTTCCAAATGAAAGCTTCTAAAAAAGCATGGTTTGAAAAGGATTTTCGCCTTCTCCTTTTCCCATACCCTTGTCCTCCCTTCCCTGCCCCTCTTCCTCCTCCCCATACCCCCTCTTCCTCAGGCTGAATATTTTCTGCTTTTCTTGAATATGGGGTTTCATTTCTATTTTCCCAATCATTTTTGAAAAGTGGTAACAAGTCTTGCCAGTTCAACTGGCTCCCGGTGAGAGTGATTACTGGTTAATCAGAGTGGTTAGTCTGAGAGAATGGGTGTTGTAATGAGAGTAATTGCAAATGTTCACTCCCTGGTCCCCTCTCAGAAACAAGCTGGCTCTGCAACTTAATGAGGTTTTGCTGGAGTGTTTACAAATTTTTAAATAATTAAAATTAAATTGAATTGACATCCCTTGTAATTATAGCCGTATTTACATGGTGATCCAGGCAACTGGAAAGGGGTTGGGCAGAGGAGTCCTTCAAGATCAAAGTCACAGTAGTTATTTCCAGAAAGGGTCACCAGCAAGTTTTCCAAAGTTTCTCATTTCAGTTGGTAACAGCAGCTCACAAACTAACATGTTTTCTTTTCCTGTTCTCCCACTTATCCCTGCCCCCAAAAAACATAGACATTTTCTTTGTTAGATTTTTAAGGAGTATTATCTATCCTGGTCATACTAATAATTACTAAAGACACATGAGGGGGGCTGGAGAAATGCCTTAGTGATTGACAGCAGTTCCTGTTCTTCCAGAACCTGAAGTCAGCTTCCAGGACTCAGTCTGGAGGCTCACAACTGCGGGCAACTTCAGCTCCCTCCTCTGGCAACCTCATGTACCTACTCTCTCTCTCTCTCTCTCTCTCTCTCTCTCTCTCTCTCTCTCTCTCTCTCTCTCTCTCTCTCTCTCTCTCTCTCACACACACACACACACACACACACAAGAACACACAAACACAACACACAGGAACATACACACATACACTCTCTCATACACACACAAGAACACACAAGAACAACACACATGAACATACAAACACACACACACAAACATACAGACACACACATACACGAACATACAAGCACACACACACACAAGAACACACACACACACACACACACACACACACACACACACACACACAAAACCCCAGGCTCTCTGGGGATCAAGAGACAGGGATGCAAAAATTGTATGAGATGTCTCTCTTTAAAGTACTTTACATAGCACAATTTGTAATGTGTAATATATGTATATATGATATATATCATATATTCATACACATTACATATATATAAATGCATGTATGTATATATATATGTATGTATGTATGCATAGTTTATACTGCACACATGATGAGTAGCCTAGATGATGTGAGCTGCATAGAATCTGAAATGATTGACAAAGCTAAAGTATCCAGGGACCACTTCAGATGTGATTGAGTTTCCTGAAGACACATGTAGAATATCACCTCTAAAATAAGTTTTTGCAGCCAAACTGCGGAACAAGGTCTAATCTGGATCTTTTCTGGAACACACATTATTTTGATAACCTTGGCAGCTAATGTGTTTGGCTTTGGGGGAGAGAGCCAGCAATAGGAGATACAAAGGGTTCTTGGATACCACAATGCCAAGAAGGGAACAGGCTAATACTCAGACCCCTGTGCTTCTCCTGGATGAACTCATGTTTATCTTTATATTTTTAGACTTTCTTCATCTAAAATTCTGTAAACATCGTATAAGGCTTTATTGCTTTCCAAGGAGGTTGAGTCGCTGCCTCTTCAGAGATTAAAACATAGATTAACCAGAACTTACTTTAGATTTCAGCACACACCATGAAAATAAAGTCTTGCATTAGAACAGTTACCCTGCTTTGGGGATTGGAGGGATGGCTATGCCACTAAGTGTATTACCCTATTCCCAGCATTTCTAGTGAGTGCCACACAACCACCTGCAAATGCAGCCCCAGGGGATCTGACACCCTCTGCTGGATTACATAAGCACCTGCACTCATGGGTACATATTCTCCCCCATTAGTTCACAGACATCAACTTTCTCTCCTCTCTCTCTCTCTCTCTCTCTCTCTCTCTCTCTCACACACACACACACACACACACACACACACACACACACACTCACACAGAGTTGCACACACTTGAAAATTAGTAAAATAAACTTGTTCAAAATTTGCCACATCAGTGACTTGGTGTCATTTTCTTGGTAGTATGATGTTTTTTGATAATGACACCCATGTCTATTAAACTTTAGACATATGAGAATAATGTCAAATGAGACATTTGCTAGGCAACTAAATTGAATAAAATCTCAATTTTCTTCATTTTACAAGTGATGCACCTGAAGATGTCACTTTCTTCTTTACTGATGAGACTGTGGGGATTCCTACCTAGAATAGTCAGCATTTGCAGTTCCAATGGATACAGAACTTGGAGCTCAAGTGCACCCACTGCCTGTGTTGATTGAACCTGGGGCTCCGTGTACCAACTCTGTGGACCAAATGTCTTCCCAAGGAGTCTTCTCCTGAACCACACATCTCATCTGATGTAATTGCATACGTGTACATTTAGTGCACATCTCATCTGATATAATTTCATACCTGTTCACTTAACTGATGGAGCAGGATGAGGTTTTCTAAAAGTGAACGGTAAAGTCCACTTCAGAGAAGGCAGACAATTTGAGTTCATACTCCCTGGGATAATAGCCACTTCATTTTTCTGCATATGCACTTTAAAGTCTCTTGTAGACATATATCATTCAAAGTGTCTGTCTGTTGAATCTGTGCATGGGAAAGAAAAGGTTTCCAATATCAATGCTCTCTTCTTAAATTCCATGCATTAACTGAAATTGACTCTGGAAACTGGGCTATTAACACGATTAGCAGAATTTTAATGGTGAAATACTCACTGTCAGTTCCTTATTTTTATTAGAATGAATGCTCTTTCTCTTTATCCCGTCTGGCTTTGTGACTTCATGCGATTTATTAGAGATAAGAGCCACGGCTTCCTTCCAGTTAGGTCAAGGCAGCCAAAGAAATGCTTTGTGCTTTCACAGAATTTATCATTTCTTCCCTGTGTTTGCTACTAAGACAACCTGGGTAAAGATGCACACGGTCTCCCTTCTTAAATCTCAGTTGCTGCTTAGGAATGGTACTGTGGTTGCCCACTGAAAACTCTTGTAAAGGGGTTTGGGAGAGAAATGTTAGGAGCTCTTGTATTTGCAATGGACCTTATTCCAGTCCCAGTATCTATATTGAACCACTCAAAACTGCCTATACCTCCAGAGCATCTAATTCTTTCCCCTGGTGTGTGTGTGTGTGTGTGTGTGTGTGTGTGTGTGTGTGTGTGCGCAAGCGCACAGAAATGAAAATTTTTACAAAATATCTTGTGTTGTACTAAGAATGCCTTTTAAATATCTTACAAGATTATTGGTGTTTTAAGAGTATTAATCTATTTTGTTTTTGTGCACATATATTATTGTGTATATGTGTGTACACATGTCTGTGAGTGTATGTATATGGGTCTGTGACATAGTTCAGATAAGGATCCCAAGTGTTCTGCTCTCTCACTATGCTTGGTCCATGGAGACATGGAGTAACAATAGACTTGCTGGCCAACCAACTTTTGGCATTTTCTTGTCTCCTCTCCATCACTCTGAATTTATAAGCAATATGATCACACCTGGCTTTTACAAGGCCACCGAGGAGTCAAACTCAGTTACACACAAGCCAAGCCATCTCCTCTGTCCTAAGATTCCTAAGATGTCATAAGATAAAATTTTATCTTTGCACTCTGGCTATTTCAAACCTCCAAGTGCTTCAAATTTCAATACATAATCCAGAAATCATCCAAGAGAAAATTCAGTAATTTTTAATCAATTCCATTATGACCCAGAGGGAGGGATACACATATCAATCAATATGTTGTCTGTGCCATTTGCTTCTGAAAGAAGCATAACACATTTGTGGGGGGGGGGACTCATTTGTACACTCTGCTTACACAAGTGTGCCTAATAGAAGCTGCCCTCTTGCATTAACCTTCCTGTTTTTCTCAAAACTTGTCTGTACACTAGTTACATTTTTATTATCTCTTTTTAAAAAATGATTTTTTCTGAAACCAATTTTGTTAGTGTAAATAGATTTTTTAAAATATGCTAGAGTGCCCATATAACAAATTAAATGACTATCTTGAAATTAAAAAGCAAACATCTATTGGTCTATTTAATTTAACCCAGTAAACTTTGATTTTTTTAAAGCAGCTTTGTTCATGGTACTGTACTGAGGATTCATGTAAGAAGAGATAATGAAATGGCCCCAGATCAACAGATGCAGTGCTGTTTGAATGGCATTCAGAAGCCACATGCACATATGTATATGTGCTCACAGATCACACACACACATACACACACACACACACAGACACACACACACATACAAAACACATACAAACACACATCACATCACATACAAGTACCCATATACACAAAATAGTTCTTTTGTTCATGTGCACCTATGCACACATACACACATAGACCCCACATGAATGTGCACAGATAACAATTTTTAAAATAATGTTAATACCTGCAGTATTCCCTCCACTGTGGAATTGTTCAGGATTTATAATAATGTTTATAGTGCTCATGAGAAGTACTGAATTCAGCTTCGCTTACCATAAAGAAGGCAGGGTGCTCTAAACAAAAGAACTGAAATGCCACAGGCCCAGTAACAAGCCATTCTTTGCCTCATTTTTCCCAAGCCCAGGTGAGCAGCATGCTACAACTGCTTACTCCTTAACCTGCTAAGTCAGCCCAAAACTTCCTGTCCCCATGGACTCTTGTCTATAAAGCTGTAGTGTGGTTCCAAAAAGGCCTCCTGCAATCTCTGTTCCTAGAACCTATTTCCCACCTACACAGGCTTGAATCAGCCTTTTTGAAAACCATGTGTCCTGGGATATGATTTGATATGCAGAATCTGTGACTATTCTTTATAAAGCCACATATATGATTAAGTTAAGACCTCGAGGGTAAAAACTTATCCTGAGTTACCCAGAAAGTGTGATAACAGGCAACCATGTAAATAAGGTATGTAGAAGAGAAGACAATACAAAAACCAAGCACACAAAGGAACAGCCACACCCCAATAGTGTAGAGAGCTGTGAAAAGCAAAAGAATCAAGAAGCAGGACACTGATCATCTCTGAAGGTAAGCTGACATGGTCCCACAGCCTCCTCTGTGCTGCTGAGCTGACATGACCCCACTCATGTCTTGAGATTTGGAAGTCTGGCCCCAGGAAACTGAAAGAATATTTTTCGGACAGCTTTTCCAACACTCAGGAAACTGACAGGTCATGTTCTGTTTCTGTGAAGAAGCACCATGACCGAGGCAATTCCTGTAAAGGATAGCTTTAAATGGCTGTTTGCTTACACTCTCGGAGTTCAGTTCATTATTGGCATGGCACCCCATGCAGACATGGTGCTAAAGAAATAGCTGAGCGCTCTGCATCCAGATACACACAGGCAGCGAGAAGACAGAGAGACTAAGTATGGCTTCAGCCTCTAGAACCCTAAAGGGGTGGCCCCACTGGTATACTTCCTCTGCCAAGGCCACACCTTCTTATTCTTGTCAATCAGCCCCACTGCCTGATAACCAGGTGTACACTTATATGAGCCTATGGGAGCCATTCTTGTTCAAACCAGCACAAGTAACATGATTAGTTCTCTATGATATATTGACAGATACCCAGGACTAGTTGGTTAAAAACATAAGCATCCAGTAAACCTGGCTTTGTCCTATCTCTGATGATGGAGAGATGCCATGGCTTCTATAGTGCATCAGATATGACCACCATACCCACACGAATGTTGTAAGGGAGGGATGTGAGGTCTGTACACTTACCTGCAGTATATATGTATAGGGCAAAGGTGTCATTCTTAGAAGATATGCACCATTCTTATTAAGATAGAGCCAGTTATCTCCCTATAAGTCTTGGAAAGTCTTCTAGGATGGATGTTTAGTGAGTCCCTGGGATCTACCTGTCTCCTCACCTTTGTAAAGACCTCAAGAATCAGCATTGGTTCCACAGTTTTATCTACCCAATGCCACATTTATTCTTCCCCACATACACATTTCCCTTCACCCCATACTATTAGGATAATGATCAAAGTAACTTCAAGTCAGACAGATATGAATTCAAGTTCTCAATATACCACATTCTAACTGGCCTACAGTGAGTTAATTAAACTTTGAGGCATGTCTACTTACCTGCAACTGGGGTGTCTACCTTAAAGTATTGTGGCCAAAGAGAATGTCTCCATTCCTGAGACATCTGTAACAAGGTAACTGACACTATCTGTGTTACTGTGCTGTATCATCCTGAGCATGTTCTATGAGAGTCTTATTTTTGGTTTTGTATGAGTAAGTTTATTAAATAAACAGCCAGTCAAATTAAAATAACAAATAACAAGTGATAAATATATCTAGATAGATGATAGATAGATAGATAGATATAGATAGATGATAGATAGATAGATAGATAGATAGTGAGATAGATAGATAGATTGATTGATAAATAGATAGATAGATAGATAGATAGGAAGACATCACCAAGTTGAACACTCAAAACATGGCAGAAATCGACTGGGAAAGACACCCTAGAGTCCAGCAATGACGGAATTACTGAGCAGAGTGTCCTGTCAAGTGAAACTCCTAAGTAAGAGAACAAATAGCAACCGTTTGAAATGTCATCTGCAGAGGGTCTCGGTGACCCTAAAACCCAGTGGAATGACCCTCAGCATAGGCGAATAAGAAAGAAGTGTGGCTCAGCACAACTCAACAGCCTGTGTTGGTGTAAGTGTCCAAAGTCTGACATATTTAAATACAGACAGTTTGGGGGAGAGAAAGTTTCCTGCTGATAATTAACTCAGTCCTGTGTGAATAACAAATCTTATGACATAATTTCATCTAAACTCTTGCAGTGTTCAAGTGACATTTTTCCTAAAGATAGGTTCCATAGGTTAGCTAATGAAGCAGGCTCAATGTAAATATGTTTATGATAACGATCTAGGGGGAGGATAGTGCTATAGATCGATTGAGAAGAACCAGCTCCAGATAAGGGCCTTCAGGAGTACAGAAATACCCATCCCTGCCCCAGCCTTCCAGTTACCACATCTCTCCCTTTGATGAGGCAACCCTGTGTGTTTCACATTCCTCATTTCCCTAAGGCTTATCTGTTAGTGCAAGGACCCACATTAGTCCTACAGGCATCATCAAATCAGGTGCTCACAACATCTGAAACCAGTTATGACAGCTGAGGCAGTCAGCTGCAATTGGCAAGTGACCTTTCCTCCGTGGGGGAGTGTTCCATGGCTGAACTTCAGCTTTTTTTCTTACAGTCACCACTGTTATATTGGGACAGATAATAGCAAAGTTTGTTTACCTTCCAGCTCTTTTCAAAGACACAAATTCCTTTTCTTCTTTTCTGGGTAAGGTCTCCCTATACAGCTCTGACTGTCTGGGAACTCGCTGTGTAGACCAGGCTGGCTTCAAATGCACAGAGATTAGCCTGTCACTGCCTTCCAAGTGCTAAGATTAAAGCTGTGTGCTACCCTGACCAGCATAAACATGATGATTTTACTCTGGGGCTATTTTGCTGTCCTTTTTTCTCTGTCGCAGAGTTAGGGGGGCTATCCCATGCACAGACAAAGAAAGGGTCTTGGAAAATTCTTTTTTTTTCAATCTAACTTTTTAAAATTTTAATTATTTTATTTACATTCTATTTGTTGCCCACTCCCAGCCATTCCTTCAGACAGTTTCTCCTCCCATTCCCCAGATCCTTTGTCTCTGAGAGAGGGTGCTCCCCCTCCCCTTTCTTTTGGGGGGGGCTTAAGTCTCTAGAGGATTAGGATCATCTCCCACTGAGGCCAGACTAGGCAGTCCTCTGCTCCTTGGCTGTATCTGGTGGCTCAGGCTCTGGGAACTCCTGATTGGGTCTGAAATGCCATTTGGCAGGATAATGTGTGTTGCAGTGGTTCTGTCCTCAGTCCACACTGTAGCTGCCTGTGCTGCTGTGACATACTTCCAAGAGTCAAGCTATATGGTGAGTAACAGCTCCCAAAGATTCAGCTGAGACTTAACTGAAAAATGAATGTGTTATTGTTGTCATGACAATAATTCCCACAAGACACGCATACCAGATTACAGCCACTTTATTTTGGGAAGAATATGGTAGTCCTTCCTCATAATCAGCTAGCTTTTCTCTTCTTCTGCCAATTTGATTATGGCATTTCTTGATCCATACCAGTCCACTCAGAATAGTGCTGCCTGTCCCTCTACAGCAAGGGAGGACACGTGAAAAACAGAAAAGAGACATAGAAACTGATACATGCCTCAAAATTAATGCTCATGATGGTTTCTCTTATAGTGGTCAGAGTTTTATTCAGGTCATACCAAGAAAAATGGTGTGATTCATGTTTAATTTTTAATTTTTCTTCACTGTTGAGTTAATAAAATTACATCATTTCCTTCTCCCATTAACCTCCTTTTTCAATCCATGTCCCCCTTTCATTATTAGTTATATGCATATATATAATATGTATACACATACACACACATATATATTACTGAATGCATAAGTGTAACCTACTCAACCTATACCATGTTGCTTGTATTATGTGTTCCTTTTAAGAAAACACCCAATTTTGTTGATTGAATGGACAAATGATAGTTACCTGAAAGGTAGTTCACTTATTTAAATTGTTTTTCTCTTTCCTTGTAAGAATAGCAATGATTTATATTACTGACATATCTGAGTCCACGAGAAACTATATGTTGTTAACTAATTCCCTGCAGGAATTTTAGTTTGAGATCAATAAATGTAAAATGCAAGCAGAGTAATGGGAAACGTGCAGTATTGTATTAAACATAAAAAAAATGCAAAAAAAAACCCCATAATGGAGCAATTCAGCAGCTGAACAAAAGTAATTTCTAAATGAATTGTAATCATATGTAAGTTATACTTTAGCAAATATTGTACATTTTCTGAAAAGGCCATTTATATAAGTTTTCTTCTTGTGATCCTAGATGTGTCAGAGAGGAAAGGGTTCTGGGCCAGCCTCTTCTCTGGGATTGAAGACTGGTACAAGTCCCTTGTACAGAGTCCCCCTTCCTGGATGGCATGGAACTTTGGATGCAGGATGCCAGAGTCAAGCTGCCTTAGGTCACATCCCAGACTTGCACCTTCTGATCTGCGTGACCTTGAAGTCCTTACTTAAACCTTCTCAAATAATTCATCTAATTATTGAGACCCTGGGAGCAGTATACATAAAATTAAAAATTCACTAAAAGGGGAATACCCAGAATAGGGCCTGGAATCTAGGGGCTCATTTGTGGAAGCATATCTAACTGAACTTGTGACAGTTTTGCTGGCAGCCAAAGAGTTCTGAAAGTCACTGCTTTTGGTTTTTCTCTTATCTTTCTTTGGGTCAGTTCCATGCTAAGGTTTTCGTGGAGTATTCCTTCTCCCAGGTCTGCCCCTCACCTCCATACCCCTTTCTGAAGCTTGTCTGTGCCACCACCTCCAGCAGCACATTAGCAGTTTCTCTCACTTCTGGCAGATATTCTTAACACACAGAAACAAGCTAATATTACTGGCCCCGCACCTATTCCTCTGCAATAGAATTGTGCTTTCTTGTGCAGCACTGTCTTTGTTCTCTGCTGTGGATGCATGCAACATAGAATCCATTAGTCTTTTTAAAAAACATCTTGAAGCTGGAGACATTATTCAAGTGATTAAGAGCATTTTCTCCCCTGGTAGAGGAAATGAGTTAGGTCCCCAGGACCCACATTTGGCAGCTCATGATTACCTGTGACATCCAACTCTGTCTTCCAAGTCTCTGCACCAACGGCATTCACATGCCCATAATGCCAACAGTCATACACGCACGCACAATTATAAATACAAATAAATCCTTTAAAAAACTGACAAGTATTATCATATCTTAAAAGTCACATACATCTAAACCAAATGAACATGGGCCCTGTGGTGTTTGAATAATAGTTTTACATTGTAAATACGAGCTAACATTAGTCCCAATTAGAAATATAGACACAGAAAGCCATTTTCTCCAGTATGGGGAAGTTTTGGATAGTGGCTCACTTTAAAACCTTTTCCCAAATCATCCTTTACCCACAAAGAGAGTGGGAGGAATATGGTGGAGAAAATTGAAAGATAATAAGGACAGGGAGAGAAGGGAAGAAACTAGTTTTCTTTGTCCCAGTCTTCGGCACAGTAATTTGACTAATTCACCAGGTATTATCATTCTTTGTAAAACACCTAAAAGCATAGTCAGAAATATTAGACAAGAACAAGACTCAGTTATCTTTTCAGACCCGTGATCATATTTTTGGGGGCGCTTAGTCAGATGCATTATCACTCTGGGAAGATGTGCTCTGGATGTCTGTGCAGTGCGGTATGTGGGACTCAGCACACAACCTAAATAGCTGGCCCAGGCAACAAAAATGAGCACCCCCAACCCAGTCCGAGGAATCCTGTCAGGAGATGTTCCCAGGAATTACCAGAACTGCTCTTACTGTAAAGTTGGTTCCTAAGAGGAGACATGGAGAAACTAGTTTTCATTCTGAGTGGAAGTAAGAAAGTCCCTTGATTTTGCTTCTGTATTTCCAAATAGCATGTAATGATGGAATGATTACTAACCCATGTTAATTACTTTCCTCTGCAGCTGTTGTTTTCAAGATGGGGAAATTATAATTGTTTAAAATAAGTGTATAGCTTTCTTCTACATTTAGTGCACTAAATACAAGTAAATTGGGGTTTCGACACCTTTAAAACGTGTTTTCTTGATGCTTAGTGGAAGCTAAGGTAACTTTGAATTTTTAGAATTAAGTAGTCCCATAATTTGCTCGTACACAGGAAAGTGAGCTGTTACAGTGCAGTGAGCTCAGCAGTCAAGTGTGGCTGTGTGAGTGTTGAGTAGAACTTCCCCTTAGATACTCTTCTGATACCCAGAGAAGCCTCAGAAGTGTCCATGTTACTTCAGTACATGAATGAAAGTCTCATTCACTTTCCTTTTTTTGTGGCCGATAAAATAGCT
Source organism: Micromys minutus (assembly GCF_963924665.1). NCBI lineage: Eukaryota > Metazoa > Chordata > Mammalia > Rodentia > Muridae > Micromys > Micromys minutus. The sequence goes on along the minus strand of NC_137975.1, from coordinate 18,407,362 downwards.
CAGGGGCTAAAAGCACTTCTTGTGTGCCTAACCATGGTGTACAAAATTCCATAAATACAGTTTCCACATTTGAAAATATCTTCCTTAAATGCTTTTATAATTTGACTGTGTTACCAGTGTTGCTTATCTTCCATTCTGCCCGGTTTGTAAGTAGCACTTTGTCATAAGGCCAAAGAGAAGGCATGGCATATGCAGGGTTGATAGTATTTGTATTTCAGATTTCCACACACCATCTTGGAATGGATTGCCTGTGAATAGGAAAGGGCTAAACCTCCAAACTTACACACAGCAGCACTTGCTGCTAAACAGTAGGTTGTGTTTCATAAATCCAGGTACAGTTTAGCTATCTCCTCTCTGTTAAGTCTCTCATGTGAATATGCATGTTTAATCTGATCTGATTTTCTTTTACTTCTTCATCTTACTCTTTCTCTTTGGTAAGGCCACACCTAGGCACTGGTGAGGAGTGGGTGGGTCTGGACCCACCTCCAGGCTCCTCGAAGGCTGAGTTGCTACCAGGTTCACTTGGTGCTGGGATTTGTACTAGTTTCTTTTCTCGCTGCTTTGACTGAATGTTCCTGGCAAAAAAAATATAAGAAGTAAATGGCAGATGTTGGTTCATAGTTTGTGGCACATCATGGTAGGAAGAGAATGGTCCTTGGAGGCATCAAGTCATATTTTATCCACAGTCAGGAAGCAGAGAGAGAGGAATGCTGGTCCTCAGCTCACTTTCTCCTTTGATCCACACCAGATCCCCATCTCAGGCATAGATACCACGATGTTCAGGATTCGTCTTCCAATTTCATACACACATACATACATAGATACATACATACATGCATACATACATACATGCATACACACACAGAACACACATACACATATATATGTAAATATATGTGTATATATATGTATGTATATGTGTGTGTATATATACATATACATATACATATACATACACATACACATACATATACACATATACATATACATATGCATACATACATACATACATACGTACACACACACACACACACACACACACACACACACACACATATATATATATATTAATCCCAGGAGGAAAAAAATCAACCTACAACTTCTTCCTTTCTAGCCTTTGTGTCTCTCTTTTGAAATTCTAGGCTTCTCCTACCTTCAGATACACCTAATTTCTCCTTGTTGCACACTGATCCACTGCTTTCTGAGGAACCCAGCTGTTTGTGTGCTGGACACATGACAACATGCTTCCATCCACATGTTGAGTTGCTCTTGTGTACCAGGCACTTCGGCCTGTGCTTTTTTAACTGTCCCCTCTCCATATAGCAACACATCAAGTTCCCGTGTCAGAGTTGCTGCACCAGAAGATGGGGGATGAAACACATCCCACCAGATGAAGCAGCACAGGAGAATAGTCAGAAGCAGTACCATCTCTCTCACATGCCCAAGCCTGTTTTCTTCATTGATACATTTTCAAGAGCCTTTGTGTTCCAGTAGGTAATACATTGGAACTAAAGAAACAAACTTTCAATGGTCGGCTCTCCAGAGCTAAGAACCTTTTAGGCACCTTCCCTCCACCACAGTATATAAAGCTGTTTTGTGGATACTGATGTTGACTACCAGCTGACTTTCTGTTAGGAAACAATTTCTATTGACTTATTGTAAAGACAAGTCCACAAAGCTCCTGCTTCTGGGGACCTATGGAAGGAAAACTAGATGATAGTCTCCAGGGGCTGTGGAAATGGTTAAATTGGTAATATATGTGCTGCCTGATGTTGAGAGCTAGAGTTCAGAAACTGTACACACTGTTGTACCTCTGCAACCTCAGTACTAGGACTAAAGCAGAGAAGAGACTCGCTGGCCAGCCAGCCTAACAAGTTGGTACATTTTAGAAATGCTATCTCAGATAGAGTGATGCTATCTCAGATAGAGTGATGCTATCTCAGATAGAGTGATGCTATCTCAGATAGAGTGATGCTATCTCAGAAAATACAGAGGCAATCAACCAATGATGGCTTGTAATGCCGACTTTTGGCTTTCACATACAGCATGAGTGTGCCTTATACAAGTACACAAGCACACACAGGTATATGCACACACAAGGATCCCAAAGATCTGACTTGAAAGAGTTCTTGCTAGTTTTTCTGGACCCCAGAGCAAATGACAAACACATTTGTTGACCACTAAGACACAGGAAAGCTTGCTATGAGTGCCTGTGGGTGAGTTAAGTCTTTGCCATTGTTTATGGTCAGGTCATGTTCAAACTTTCTCTAAGATATGGCCAGTATGGTGAATCTAAATAGTATATATTAAATCTAGTGACAGCTGAACAGTGTTCCCCAGGAAGAAGCATTCTTGATGTGGAAGCTGTGGTGGTGGTAGATGGTTCTTCATTTGTGGATAATTCTTTTGTTGTTACAGTACTCCTAGGGGGTCTGGGGTTGAACAGGAAGCAAATAGGCCTTAGAAATAGTTCAGGGTATGATAAGAATTCATCAGTAGAATGAGTCCATGGTCTCCTTCAATGAGGAAAATGTAAAATCTGTGAAAACAGTTTTCTTCTGAATCTGTAACCAGAATACCTTTCTTTGTTCATAACCAGCCCCCTCAGCTGTGTTTCTGTTCAAAAATTAGGAAAAAGGGTGGCAATTTGAATAATAGTAATCACACTGCATTTCTCATGTTGAAATTTGAATAGTTCACCTGAATTTAATTGTAAAACAAAATATTGTGTTTTTACTGAGTCCTATGGTTCTATATCAGGAAAGAAAAGTGTGATGTTGTGCCTCCAAGTCAGGACCCAGTTTTGATTTTAGAATCTCTATAATGAAATCAGCATACACAGGGGTTTCCCCAAGAATAAAAATTGCCAGAATAATCTATACATGCCTCAGAGGTAACCAAGATTCATTTAATAAAAAAAAATAGTTACCTTCAAAAAAAAAAAAAAAACATAGGAAGGAAAGAATGAAATGATGCGGATGGTTTATGACAGGAGACAGAAGCAGTCAGTTTCGTAATGGCACAGCTGCACCATCATTGACATTTAATAGAAATTCTATACACACTGTTCACATTGTGAGGGAATGATTACATAAATAAACACAGAATATTGGTACAGAAAGGTTGTAAATATTGAGCATGCTTCTAAGTGTATATCTGTTACTGTTAGCAGGGGTAGAGTTTCCCACCCTTCTTCATTATTCAGTGCAAACTCTTAATGTAGATGACATTAGACATTCGTTATGTCTTTCAATTGCACATTTAAAAGTGTTTTCATTTGAATGGCAGCCCATATATCCGGCATGAACAGATCTTCTAGATTCCTGTCAAAGTACCTTTCCCCTAGTTAGGCTATGTCCTAGTTAGCTTTTACCACCAACTTTACAGAGCCTACAGCCACCTGAGAAAGGATTGAGGTAATTCAAATGAAGGATTTTTTTAGATCAGACTGGTTTGTGTATAATGTATATGGGATATGTCTTGATTGTTACTTAATATAAGAGGGTCAGCCAACTACAGGCAATGCAAGTTCCTGGGAAGGTGGTCCTGCACTGTATCAGGAAGCAAGCTAAGATGCATCTGTGAATGAAGCAATAAGAACCATTCCTCCATGCTCCTTATCCTGTTGTTTTTCCTTGATTAGTGGTTATGCCATGTGACTTGGCATTGCCTTTGAACTCCTATCCTGACCTTTCTCAATCTAGACTATAACCTGTAGGTTTAAATAAATCTTCTTCTCTCGTAAGTTATGGTATTTGTAACAGCAACTGAATAAAACTAGAATAGTCAAGCAGGCATCTGATATATGAAGTTGATTGCCCTGGTTTGTGGCCATCAACTCTGTCCTTTTGGACAAGCATGTCTCTTCTTGAACCTGCCAGACACAGAAGATTTTTCAGTCATCACCACCACCACCACCACCATCATCATCATTTTTATATCCTGACTGCATTTTCTCCTTCATCCTCTCCTCTAAGCCCCTCCACAAACCCCCTTCTGCCCTACCCTAGCCACTCCTCCTCCTTTTCTATTCAGAAAAGGGCAGACCTCCCATGTATATGGACCAAAGGTGGTCTGTCTAGTTCAGCAAGACTAAGTCCCAACCATCATATTAAGTCTGGATAAGGTAACCCAGAATGAGGGAAAGGATCCCAGAAGCCAGCCAAAGAGTCAGTGATGGCTTCTGCTACCACTGTTAGGAGTCTCACAAGATGACCACACTACACAAGTATAACAAATATTCAGAGGGCCTGGGTCAGTCTGTACAAGCTCTCTGGGTGTTACTTCCCTCCCTGTAAGGCCCTATAAACATAGGCTGATTGAGTCTGTGGATTTTCTTGTGCTGGACCCAAAAGCTTGCTGAAGAAATATAACATGGAACTTTCTTGCAGAAATATTAGTGATGTGTCTAGGCTTGGAGCAGCTTCTGTGGTTTCTTTCTGATACATTTTGGATAGCAGAAAACATTCACTGTACAAAATCAAGGCTGTTTCATGAGGAGCCCCAACAACAAGGCTCCTTGTGTTGTTTTATATTTAGACAAAGAACATGCCAAATCTCTTGGGAAGGCTGCTAAATCATTCCTTAATATGAAAGGCCTAGAAAGATTCATTTCCATCATATTTTGGTGAGGTGCACCATCTGTTCAACTAAAATACTTCTGCCACGAAAACAGGTCAGAAATTCATTTTCATCAGCATTTTGGGCCCATGTGCCTGTAACTTCCAGTTCTAAATCTACTTCAAACTGTCACTTTTGGCAAGCTTGTGACTCTTCTCTCCCACACACTGAGGACCTGGGCCTTGTGGTCACAGCATTGATCTGGCCCTTGAGCAGAAGCCCTGCATTGACTTACTTTACAGGCTGTCTTGGGCAAATGGGTTTTCATTCCATTTAACTTTATATCCGAGAAAGGCTTAGGCTCTTTCTTTTCCTTTCCTGTCTCCTTCTTAATCTGTAATTGTTTTATTAGCATATACTAATTATACATAATAATGGATTTTACTATGACATTCCCATATATGTTTCAGTTATATACATGCATACACACACACACACACACACACACACACACACACACACAAACACACTTTCCATTATTCCTATTTCTGATAATCCCCCAGCCTCTTCCTTTTCTCTTTTGATAATTCTGAACAGTATCTTATACTTACAAGGGTCCTGATACCCTAGACTCTCATCTGTCTTAGTCCCAATGCTCTGGTTTAACATCAGTTCATCAAGTACTGCTTTGTATCATCCTCACTCACCTTCTAAGTCTTATTCTCAATGGATTCAAGCTTCTGAAATGCATCCTTCCCCACTTTTCTTCCCTTAGCAAGATTACTTTCTTTCTAGAACTTATTCTTTCCTGTTGGCACATATGTCCACCCTCTCATTAAGCATTTGTAGTTCATTTTGAATGAAGATTGAGTCTCCTACTTAAGTATTGTTTGATAGCAGCACTATCAGATTCCAATCTTCCTGAATAAATAGATGGAGGGCTAGATGGTAGGTGGATAGGAAAATGATAGACAGACAGATGTATAAATGGATCAATCAGTTGATTAGTTGATGGATGGATGGATGGATGGATTAATAGATGATGTATCTATGTGTGGATATGTATATGGATATATGAATGTGTTGATTAGTTGATAAATTTTAAATATATAATGGATAGGTAGATGAGTAGATGGAGAGATGGGTAGATTGATGAATGTGGTTGATATATGGATAGATGGATTGCTCGGTTGAGGGTAAATTAATGGATGGATAGATGGATGGATATTTGAAGACATAAATTTTCTATACCTTACTTTGGATATGAAGCATGCTAGATTAGCTCACTACTCTTGTAGACATTAGCTGCTTGATTTAGACATTTAAATGTGTGTGCACTTATGGGGGTACTACATAGAATGGAAGGAAGCTAAAGGGCTATGGAATATGCATTTAAAGAACCCTGAATTTAGCATGGGAGGCTTTTATGGGAGGAGATACATTTGAGGGCATTTTATTGTTGCTGTTTTTTTTTCTGCTTCTGCTTGGCTCTTCTCCCTACATTACCAGGGGAGTCAATAAATGAGGAATCAAAACTACCTCAGATAAAAAACAAAAAACAAAAAAAAAATTTTTTTTTCTCTGATCTGTTCTGTGGTGATAACTGATACCCTCTAATAAAGTTATTCTTACTTAAAATTTTAAAATTCAGTAGTTTCGTGATTTCAGATAAGGTATCTAAGCAACAAAGAGCACTGATGTGAGGGATGGGTGGGGGAAAATAGTGGGGCATGGGGGATTTGCTCAGAGTACAATATGCACTTACCTGAAAATGGCCTAATGCTTTTCAGTATCATGGAAAAACCTTTAAAGGGACAAGTGGACCTTGAGCCTATACAATACCTATGTAAGATCAAGCAAGTACAAAGTCTTACACAGATAGGGGTATAGGTTCCCAAAGCACTACTCCTTTAGTTTGGGACCTATCAGCGGCTAATACTTACTGGGATAGAGAGTGAGTTTTCTATAGGGATAGCTCCTGCTCCAGTACATGGCCATAGACTCACCTCTATGTAGACAGCAGGAACTGGACAATGTGTGTTGAGGAACGAGGACATGACATTGGGAGAGAGAAATAGTAGGAACTATGAGAGGAACTGAAGTAGGAAGTAAGGTTAGACTTGATCAAAATTCATTATATTTATGTATGAAATTCTCAATAAATAAAATATTATATAAAGCAAGCAGGGATGGAGAGGGAGACAGAAAAGAAAAACACACAGAGACAGGGATTCACTACTCACAAAAATAAGAGGGCAAAGGTCTTGGAAATATAGGAGAGGTAAGATATTAGGAGCATACCAGTGGCCACAGAAAAAAAGGGCTCAGGGGCATCCAAAGCTGTGATTTCTAATTGGTTTCTCCATGGAGATGATGAACACATTAAATTCCCCCAGGGAGTTTGGCATCAGAAAGGAAGCTAAACGTGTGGTAAGGAGCACCATCCAAATCTCCCAGCAGTCAGCTCACTCATGGTATGGTCTCTCCCTTCTGTATCAACATGCTTCCTGTCTCCTGTGGTCACTGGTGGAATTTGCTGCATGTTATTAACAGGTCCCCATTCTAGGCTGTGGTCATAGTGCACACTCACTAAAGGGCACTGACACTTGATCCACTCAGATTTATTAATCCAATCCCTGATGTAGAAAACTGAGATGACCTAACAAGGTATGGATGATTAAGTCTTAGGGGACCTGTGTTCTTGAAGTTTTACAGGATTTACCCTGCCCCTGCCTTCCAATATTATATAAGTCTCAGCACTTGTAGCTGAATTGGGCTTTCCTTCCCCTGAACCTGGTGTGAGGGAACAATAGTAACCAGAAGCAAGCCCAATGTACTGCTTGTTAAATGGCTACCTTAATTTGCTTTCTATTGCTGTCATAAGACACCATGATCAAAATAACCTAGAAATAAAGTGTTTACTTGATTATATTTTCATGTTACAGGCCATCATTGAGGAAAGCCAGGGCATAAACTCAAGGCAGGAACCTAAAGATAGCAATCTATGCTAGAACATGTAGGAATGCTGCTTTACTGGATGGCTTCTCCTGGCTTGCTCAGTTTTTGTTAATTGTACAACCAGGACTGGCACCTCTCACTGCAGGCTGGGCCCTCCCATATCAATTGTAAATCAAGAAAATTTCTCCACAGATTACCTATGGCCAATCTTATGGAGTTATTTTCTCAAATGAGATTCCCTTTTCCTAGATGACCCTTGCTTGTGGCAGAGAATAAAACAATCTAGCACAGGGGCATTTAACATTCCTACAGGAGAGATGCTATTATCTCTTGCAATAATGAGAGAAAATTGGAGGGATGGACAGGAAGGGGGCTTCAGGATTTCTTGTGTTCATCCTGAGTGACAGAAGGGAGTCCTAGCCCTGTATTTGATGGCAGAACCATACTATAGACACCAGGGCCTGAGGAGATGGCTCGGGATGAGTGCTTGCCCTTCAGTGCATGAAGATTGAAGTTTGATGCCTGGAATTATGTAAAAGCCAGTTCATGGCTTATCATCCCAGCACGCTGGTGAAAGAGACAGGGGATACATGGGGCAAGCTGGCTAGCTAGATCTGTTCGATTGGTGACCTCCAGGGTCAGCATAAACTCCTACCTTGGTAAATAGAATCAAGGAAAACTATAACATACACTTGTGCACATACACACATGCAAATGTGCACACACATGGACATACACACACACACACCCACAACATAAAATAGACAGTAGGTATCAATATGGCTTCTAGGAAGTATATTAACAAGCACAGCTATTTACAAAATGTTATCACTTGAGGAATTTTCAAGAGCTTCCTTTTTCTTTCTTCTACCCTCGGGAATCGTCTTTCATGTCTTTATAGCTGAGAATTGTACATCGTTCTCTTCTGCTATTAAATATCAAAGACAAAATTTGCCCCACAGTGAGGTTTTGTGTACAAATGTTCTGCCCTTTTCCCCCCATACCCTTGCTGCTTCCATTTTTGTTCCATTGGCAATTTAAAAATAAATGGGCACTATTTGGGCCTTAAGGCACGGTGTTTCCCACATCTATTTCACTGGGCAGGAAAGTGCAATCACAGTGCAGCATAAAAGCTCGGATTCCTCAATAAAAACACCAGAAGACAATCGACTTTTATTTAATGTCCACCTTGAGGTTGGGGAATTTTGCAGTTATCAGAACTGGCCTTTCTCAGTGCAGTTCTTTCTTAGCCACAGATACTCAAGGTCATGAAAGACGTGTTTCAGCGACTAGCTTGAGATATCTAAGTATACATGATGATGGGGTGAATATGCAACACCTAGAACAGAGGTTCCTAACCTTCCTAACATTGTGACCCTTTAATACAGCTCCTCATGGTGTGCTGAACCCCAACCATGAGATTGTTTTTGTTGCCACATCATAACTGCAATTTTGCTACTGTTATTAGTCATAATGTAACTATAGGAGCCACAGGATATTTAATATGTGACTTCCCAAAGGGTAACAACCTACAGGTTGAGAACTGCTTTCAAACTTGCTGAAGATCTTTCCAAGACTTTTAACATGAAGGGGTGTTGAATTTTGTCAGATGCTTTCTCAGCATCTAATGAGATGGTCATATGATTTTTTTTTCCCTTAGACTTTGTTTATATAGTGGGTTACATTGATGGATTTCTGTATAGTGAACCATCCCTGATTCCCTGGGATCTTTCTTTGTTGGGTTTTTTTGTGTGGTATTTGGGTATAAGCGTGATTGTGGTTTCATAGAAGGAGTTGGGTAGTGTTTTTTCTGTTTCTATTTTCTGGAATATTTTAGAGATCATCCATCATGTCAAGTAATAAAGATCAGAAATTGAAGACCCATAGCTAAACACACTAAAAGCAATATACAGCAAGCCAGTAGCCAACATCAAACTAAATGGAGAGAAAATTGAAGTAAACCCACTAAAATCAGGGACTAAAGAAATTTTCTAAACAGAACACCAATAGCATATGCACGAAGATCAAGAATTGACAAATGGGACCTCATAAAACACTTCTGTAAGGCAAAGGATACTGCCATTAGGACAAAACAACAACCAACAGAATGGAAAAAGATCTTTACCAATCCTACATCAGCTAGAGGGCTAGTATCCAATATATACAAAGAACTCAAGAAGTTAAACTCTAGAGAGTCAAATAATCCTGTTAAAATGGGGTACAGAACTAACAAAGGATTCTCAGCTGAGGAATATTGAATGGATGAGAAGCACCCAAGGAAATGCTCAATATCTCTAGACATCAGAAAAATGCAAATCAAAACCACCCTCGGATTCCACCTCACACCAGTCAAAATGGCTAAAATAAAAAACACAGGTGACCGTAGTTGGCTAGTGAGTATATATAAAAAGAGGAACACTCCTTCAGTGTTGGTAGGAAAGCAAACTGGTACCACCACTTTGGAAATCAGTCTGGCAGTTCCTCAGAAAATTGGACATAGTATTACCTGAGGACCTAGCCATGCCGCTCCTGGGCATATACCCAAAAGATGCTCCAAATACAATGAGGACACATGCTCCACTACCTTCATAGAGTGCTTATTTATAATATCCAGGAGCTGGAAAGAACCCAGATGTCCTTCAACAGAGGAATGATAGAGAAAAATGTACATTTATACAATGGAGTACTACTCAGCTGTTAGAAAATAATGAGTTCATGAAATTCTTAGGCAAGTGGATGGATTTAGAAACTATTATCATGAGGGAGGTAAACCAATCACAAAGAAACATTCATAGTAGGCACTCACTGATAATTCTATATTAGCCCAAAAGCTCAGAGTACTCAACATACAATTCACAGAGCACATGAAGCTCAAGAAGAAGGACCAAAGTATGGATGCTTCAGTCCTTCTTAGAAAGGGGAACAAAAATATTCTCGGGAGGATATATGGAGACAAGGCTTGGAGAAGAAATGGGAAGAAAGGCCATTCAGAGACTACCTCATCTGGGGAATCCAGCCCATATACAACTGCTAAACCCATATAATATTGCTGATGCCAAGAAGTGCGTTCTGACAGGAGCTTGATATATCTGTTTCCTGAGAGGCTCTGCCAGAGCCTGACAAATACAGAGGTGTATGCTTACAGCCAACCATTGAACTGTGAACAGGATCTCCAATAGAGGAGTTAGAGAAAAGATTGAAGGAGCTGAAGGGGTTTGCAACCCCATAAGAACAACAGTACCATCAAGACAGAGCTCCCAAGGATTAAACTACTATTCAACGAGTACTAGTGAGGGAGAGGGAGAGGGAGAGGGAGAGGGAGAGGAAGAGGGAGAGAAACAGAGAGAAAAACAGAGAGAGACAGAGACGGACAGACAGAGACACAGAGAGAGACACAGAGACAGAGACAGAGACAGAGACACAGAGAGAGAGAGAGGGAGACCGAGAGAACCACTCTCTTAGAGCATCATGAGCCAGATAAATGTATGCTTACCTGGGAAGGGGTCACTTGAGGCCTCAAATTGACTCCACTTTATGTGGATATGATAAACTCTGAGTCTGGGGAAACTATCTCAAAGGAATAGTAAAGAATTAAAGAGCAGGACACCCAGCATCCTCCTCTGGTTTTTGCACAGGGAGGCATTTTTACACACACACACTACATATATACATACATACATGCATACATACATGTACATGCATTCATGCATGCATATAGAAATCCACACAACCCCACACATGCTTGCACATGTGCATTCTTCTGCTAACCTTGTAGAGCTTTTTGACATCTTGGTCTCTTCTTTGGCCTCTAATTACAGTATAAGATTCACTGTTTGTCCAGTTACCTCTCATCTTTAGCAGGTTTTCTTCATTTTGATCATTGATTATAGCTAAACCATGGTAGGCATTCAGTGAGCGATTGCTAAATGACAGTACAGATAAACTAAGATGGTATGAGAGTGAAATTAAGCGAGGGTGCTTAGTCATATTACAGAACATTTCAGGGGATAAGCTTCCCACCATTAGAATTAAAGTTGGACTTGCCCAGATAAACTCTGCCTTTTAGCCTCCAGCACCAATTACACCTCAAATGAGGTGAATCTGTATGTAACTCTATATTTAGAGAGGTTTATCATGTGTGTCATAATTCTCAGGAATACATGAACAAATGTCCATTCATCCCTGTTTAGGGAACCAACAGCGAGCAAGTTAATGAACTACTGAAGTCCAACTTGACAACCCAGAAGGTTTTATTGGAGTTACTTACAGGACCAGAAAGGACTTAAAGACAGTTTTTTCACCAGGGCCCATGCTAGCATGGCTGGTGGCTCATAGAGGCTGAAAGCATGGAGTTCACTGCACAGCTTGTAGGCAGCTCAGTAAGGTTGAGCACTGTGCAGGAAGTTTGGCTGATCTCTGCTTCTTCCAAGCAACTTGGTTTCTCTGCCTCTTCTGGGCAGGTGGTCTGCTTTGAGAACTTCTCTCAGTGGTACTTACTTCTTACATAAAATGAGAGAGATGAGCTCTACCTATCTGGTCACTTCCAGAGACTTCCTGGAGCTTCTGGATGGTTTCTTTACTTCAGTGAGCCCCCAGTTAGAACATCCTGCAGTCTTAAGGCACCCCCTCCCAAGATGGAACACTTTTTTTTGGAGAGAGTTGCTACACAACAATTCTGCCCATTTGGGTAAATTGTTCCCTCACTGTCTGAGGTGAACAGTATAAAGATGACTTGAAATATCTCCTGAGTTTCCTGAGGAGTTCACAGGAGACCTGGAGGATCAAAAGTTTGGTTCACCAGATTGTATTGATGCTGTTGAACAGTGCTGGTAATGTAGAAGTAAATTGCTCTGGGGACATAAGACCAGCATAGAGGTAGTTATAGGTAGTATTCAAGAGCACTTATATTAGAAAGTCAAATGTGGGGATGGAAATGTGAACTACCTGTTCAGAGCACCTCTCTTTGTCAAAGACCTTTGTTCAGTTCCCAGCATCCATGTTTAGCAACTCACAATGGCTTCTATCTCCAGTTCTAGGGGCATCTGATCCCTCTTCTGGCCCCTGAAGCAGCTGCACTCTTACTGAAAATATACATGCAGTAAAACTGTTGTATGCATACTTTTTTCTTTAAAGCACCTTGTTTGTGTGTTGTTTTTCATTGTTGTTTTTCCTAACTGATTATAAAGACCTTGGCATCTGGACTTTTAACAAATGTTTAGCAAGGTGATCAAGGGAGGCGCCTTTGTTGGATGAAGAGACTTCTGTTGGCCACTTGTTATGAAAGCAGGATGGGTAATGTTTGGATGATTAGGGAAAGGAGAGAGAAATCTCATTTTTTCACATAATAAATGACAACCAAACAGATCTCCATACAAATGCCAGATGAACATGACATGGAGGTAAAAACAAACACACATTTAGAGGCTGAAGAGATTGTTGAGTGGGTTGAGTACTTTCTGCACAGGCCTGAAGACCTTGACTCAGTCACCAAAACCAACGTGAAAAAGCCAGACATGGTGCTATGTGCTTGTAATCCTAGTGCTACCAGGCACTGGGGGAGCAGAGACTGTACGTCCTTGGCAGACTGGCAAGCCAGCTTGTCTCCAAACAGGCTGTACAGCACCTGAGGTCCAATAACACCTGACATTGTCCTCCAGCCTCCACAGTCACATGTACACATATATGTACACAGCCATATCAATACACATATGTGCACACACATGCACATAAACACGCCTACTTTCCCCTACCTCCCACTGTATTGTAAAGATATGTCTTTAATCTAACATAGAAACAATCGACTCCTCTACCTTTTTATTGTTTCTCTCTGTTTCAAACACTCCCGTATTTCCAAAGATGAAGCACTTCTCTTCATGGATAAATAACAGTGCAGTGGCCAGGTAAGGTGGTTCAAGTCTTCAATCCCAGTATTGGGGAGGCAGAGGCATGAAGATCCTTATGAAAATACCAGGTCTAGACAGCATGGTCCAGGCTAGCCAAAGGTACACAGTAAGAACTTGTCTTCAAAACAACAACAAGAAACCCACATCAAAACTGAAGAAACAGAAAACACTGGAAGGAATGATTCCTCTATAGAAGCAACAAGCTCTATTGTTTTGGCCAACAAACCTTGCAAGGTTGTGAGGGGACTTTTGCAAATCTAGGCTTCTTTCCTCATTGTTAACATTGACCATGAACCATCCTGAATCAGAATGTATCTGACAACTGACATATCATAGGCTTGGTATCACATTCCTCAGAGCAGAGTTGACTTTGAAGGTGTTTGTTTGAAACCTCCCCTATCAGAGCAAGCACATGTGTAGACAATTTAGAAAGCTCAGAGAATTAACCGTGTAGGTTAGCAGTGAGTTTGTCATGGATGGACGAAGGCTGACCTTCCATGCCCAGCTGTGAATAAGCTAAAAAACTTCAACACTGACAGCAGGTCACCGAGTCAAAGGGAGGAAGGTGGTGAGAATCCACTCGGGCCAGGACAAAGGCGCAGTGGGAAGATGCACTTGCTGATAAGCCTGAAACTTTGAGTTGGATCCCAGAACATACATGGTGGGAAGAAAGAACAATCCTCTTCCGGCTGTCCTGTGACTTCCCCCACATGTGCCTTGGCACATAGGCACACACATACTTAATATGAAAGACTACCTTGCTCGTCTTCAGTGAGATGCTCAGTGAGATTGAGCTGAGCAGGCAGCCACCAGGCAAGCACCAGGCAGTAGCACTTGGGCAGCTAGTTTTTACTCAGATCACACAGAACAGAAGGCTTACATTAGCATCATTGCCCGATTCTCTTCTTGCTGGGTACTCAGGGAAAGAAGCATGCCAACTATACCAGCTTTAACTGCAGCACAAGAAGTTCCAGCCAGGATCCCTTAAGCCTGAATCAGAGGAATCTCCACACTTCCTACTTTCTCTTTCCTAGATGTGATTATCATGTTAAACTGAGAGGGAGTAGTACGAAACTACTCAAGTTACTTTATTGGCCAGATCATAATAATTTTAGGGTAAAATGGGGCCCTTGGTAACTGGGACAGAGAAATATGCACAAACTTCACTGTCCTAAGGCAATGCATGGCACCACACTGCTTGTGTGTTCTGGGTCCTTTCTGTTACTGAGCAAAAGTAACTTAGGAGAGGAAAGGGGATGTGTGACTCACACTTCTGGGTCACCATCCATCACTGAGGGAAGTCAGGGCAGGTGGGACCTTGATGCAGAAACCATAAGGGAACACCACTTCCTGACTCATTCAGTGGTGCATGCTCAGCTAGCTTTTCTACATAGCCCAGGAGCACCTGAGTAGGGAATGGAACTACCTGTAGTGACCTGGGTCTTTTAGCATCACTGAATGACAAGCACAACCCCTCCTCTATCCTCACAGGCCTTTGTGAGTTAGGCAATTTAGGCAGGTTACTCCAGGCTGCTGTGTCAAGTTGACAAAGATGAACAGGTGACAAAGATGATATGGTGCTCAGAATTTGTATCAGTAAGAAGTTATCATTCTTTGTCCCTCCCTCCTTCCCTCCCTCCCTCCCTCCCTCCCTCCCTCCTTCCCTCCCTGCTTCCCTCTCTTCCATTTTGATCCAGTATCTTCTGTGAAGCCCTGGCTGGTCTGGAACTGTCTATGTTGACAAGCTTATCTTGAGCTTACAGAGGTTTTCCTGGCTCTGTATCTTAAGTCCTGTATGAAAGACATATACCACCATGCCTGGCTCTAGAAATTTGGTAACTTTTTAAAGTCATAGACTTGCTGGGATTGATTGTGTGTTATACTCACGTGACCTGCCCTATCTTGACTGTTACAGTAGGTTATTCTTCATACCATGTGCCATCTGGATATAGTACCTTTATCACCCTTGGCCTTTTTAATAGTCAAAACAGTTTGGTGTCTTAGAGGTCTGGGACTCACCAAGCAGGCTAGACTGGCTGTCCAGGGAGCCCTAGGGCTATACCTGTCTCTGCCCCCTCAGTGTTGGTATTTATTTTATTTCCCGGTTGAATGTGTAATGTCCCCCCATGGGTTCATATAATTTGAACCCAGCTGGTGCCACTGTTTTGGAATGTCGTAGAACCTCTAGGAAGTGGAGCATTGCTGGAGGAAGTGGGTCACAGCGGGGAGACTGAGATTTCTGAACCCCGCTCCTGTTCCTCTTCATGCCCTGTTTCCTCACTATGGGTGTGATGCACCAAATGGAGACCTGCTCATGCAGCCATTACTTTTGTTCCATGTATTTGAACTCTGCTTCAGAATAACCCTCATTCATTTAAATAGTTTCTTGTCACATAGTTTGTTTCAGCAGCAAGAAAAGTAACTAAATGTGCTAAGTACCTACATAGTGTCAATTTGTTAAGCTCCTGCTCCCAAAAAAATCTGTTTCCTACTCTTCTTACCTAAATACAAAAACATGCTCAATTCAGATTGTATTAGACTTCAAAATAACGATGCTTAAAGACATAACAAACCCCACAATCAACTTAACACACACTCTACATTTTGTTCTCTGCTCCCCCATAGCACCACCTAAGGTAAATGGGACTAGATTCAAATTAGTTACTACTTGTTATTTTCTTGATAGAATACTCAACAAAAGCTGCTTAAGGAACAAATCATTTATTTTATCTCACAGTGTAAGGTTAAAGTCCACTGTGATGGGGAAAGCCCAAAAGCAGTTCTGTGAGACAAATGATCATGTTATGGTCATGATGCAGAGAGATAAGGCTGGTGTTCATCTTGCTGTCTTCTTTTCATTTGCTCTGGGATTCCCACCCATGGAATGATGCCTCTAGTAAGGTAGGTTTTCTTACCTCAATTTGTTGAGTTGCAAAGAGATATGCCCAGAGATTAGTCTCCTGGGTGATTCTGGGTTCTGTTAAGCTAACAGGCAATATTAAACAGAAGAAGTTGTATCTATAAAGACATCTGAGGTCTTCACTTTTGAGCTCAGCCTCTGAATCATTACTACTGCATTATGGGTGTAAGTGTTGAAGCTGGAGGGACATTAGTAACACAGTGTGCTTAAGGTGTGTCACAGTATACAGTCTCTACTTCCTTACCAGAGTATTGTGGGTAATTGTATATTGTAGGAAGCATAGGAATTAACAGTAGATCCCATGAAGAATTTCTTTGGTATTTGGCATAGACCAAATCTCTGAATTCTTAAAGTACCTTTCTGCAATAGTTACATCTTCTTTCCCACAAAATTTAGTGCTGTAATTCTATTCCCAATGTAGTCAGTTGTTTCTCTTCTCTTGAATTTCCACCAAAACTTAACAGCAGGTAACAGTGGCCACTTAAATGGTATCGTGGATATAATTGAGATCCAATATGACTATTGATTTGCACCCAAACCTCTCTTCTTCAATAGGAAAAGTGAAAAGCAAGAAACCAGGTGTGTGTGTGTATATGTGTGTGTGAGTGTGTGTGTGTGTGTGTGTGTTTGTATTCCCTTGAATGACCTGGTTGTCATTCCTCTCAGACCCTATCTGAGACAAGATCTCTTCCTAACCTAGACTGGTTGTCCATTGAGTCCAAGGATCCCTCCATTTCCACCTCCCCAGTGCAGCCATTACAGGAAGATACCACAACTTTTGGCTTTTATTTTCATGAATCCTGGTCCATATGTTAGCAATCACCTATAAACTCAGCTATTACCTCTCCAAGCCCTAGGCATATCTTGAAGCATAACAAAACAGAGAGTGTTGTCAGGAATAATGAGGGTTGTAACCTTACAATGAGGAACCAGGTATAACAGGCAAGAAACATACTTCCTATAAGGCAACAAGGACACCTGATCTCACACACCTGAATTCTTCCTCTGACTATAGGACCTGTAGAACCCTAGTGTACACTGAGTAGGGAAATCTAGTCTACATTCTGGGATTTTGTTGTTGTTGTTGTTTTATGAGGTGAATAAAATGTTAAACTTTCTCATTTTAAGAAAAGGGAAAAACAAGGTTCTGAATTGGTACATTCATTTTCTAGAATCTTCCACATAGCCTCTTGACACAATAAAAATAGCCTTTCCTGTTACCAATGGCCAACAAACATAAACATGGAGGAAAGCAATTTATCTGGCATCTTCAAAGTTTCACCAACGTAAGAATCCAGCAGTCTAAAGATCCATATCCAAATAATAGATTATGATAAAAATAGTAATTTTTTGACATTCAGCGTAGTCTTATACAAGGTGGTCCTTCAAACATTTAAAATTTAGCTGGATTTATTTGCAGTATTACTTTTTTAAAAAAGGATCTATGAAATATATTACAGGGATGGGTTTGGAAATTATATATTTACACGTATGTAAGACTGGATATGAGGACTGGTGTCATTAATTTTATCTTGGTGTATGGTGTGTCTGTCTGTGTGTGTGTGTGTGTGTGTGTGTGTGTGTGTGTGTGTGTGCGTGCCAAGGCACGTGGATGGAAAGAGAAAACCTTGGGTGTTGGTCCTTGCCTTCTACCTTATTTGAGGCAAAGTCTCTTTGAGGTTCACTGCTGTATAGACTAGATTAGCAGGTTCATGGGCTTCCATGGGTTCTCCTCACCCTGCTCCTCTTCTCAACATAGAAGCATTTGGTCACACCTTTGAGTTGCCATTCCTGGCTTTATGTGGCTTTGGTTCTCAAATGTAGGTCCTCAGGACATCACCCATTTTGGACTTATAAAATTATCTTAGTAATTAGCACATTCCCTTGAATGCTCATTTCATGTACAAAATAAAGACATCCTGTGTCGTGGGGGGAGCATAGCCACTAAGTTTGCATTCCTACTATCTAAGGAACACAGTGGCAGCTTTTGGTTGTTTTTCTTTATGATATACATTTGCCCACATGGAACTTTCTGCCTCCCTTCCTTGAAGGATGAGTGGAATTCTACAAACAAGCATGCCCCTAAATGTAGCTTTGCATTCTGCTGCGGGAGAGTGGGAACACTTGGGATTTACTTGTTAACATTCAGGAGACTCTTTTGTACTCTAGGTGGAAAATCGGTTTCACCACTGAATGCATAGCTCTCTTCTCATTCGACTGGAGCCTCTTCATACAGCAAGTTTCCAATACAGAATTTGCACAAGCCTGCCTCGGGAGAAATTTATGTGGCTTTCCACTCACATACAGAGGGCCCCAGAGTGAATAAGATTCAGTGATTCCAATCGGGCCAGCACCTTTCGATCTGTTTGGAAATGCCGCTGCATCCCTGTGAGGGAATTAGAGCACCACAGTTTCCAGGCATCACTGAGTGGAAATTCTTGCAAAATTTTATGCTGAATTAAAAATATATATCATCTAGGGAAAAAATAAAAAGCTTCACCTTAGCAGAGCAAGTTTCTACTTCCATGAGGTTTTTAATTCTCCATTCTCAGGACCCCCTGGACTATTGTGGTGGCAGATGGGCAAAGATTCAGATAGGAGCATCCAAGTCACACCCAGCCTGTGGACTGCTCCTGTTTCCACAGTGGAATGTGTTCTCGTTCGAGGGAATTTGTCTCCTCTAAGAAAATAAGTTGATGCACAGCTGAGCCCAGTTAAAAAGCAGCAAAGTTTCCCAGCCAGCATTTTGTTGTGCTTGTTCCATTGAAGTTAAGATAGTAGGCAGGGTGGGTCATCATAGGAAAGTCATCCTAGCAGAATGGTGAAATGAACCTTCATGGGGAGATGTGTCTGTTCTTAAGGTGTTCTGTTTCTCTCCCCCATGTGTCAGAGAAATGGCTGTAATATCTCTACCAGAGTCAACATGGAAAGACGTCCCTGGCTAAAGGCTAGATCAAGAGCCCTGATCACTTTATAGTTGCACTAGCTACCAACATTAATAAACTGGAAATTATGGGATGTCAGTGTGATCAAAAGAATAAGGCTTTGGATTTGTTTTACCGAGGAACAGTGGTCCCAGCAGCTCAGCCCCAAGTGTCACAGCTAAGGACCATGTCCTTTCAGTCTTAGCTGGAACATCTCTCTGGCGTGTTATGTCTACCTATGGTGTAAGTCTATGACAAGCAAGAATGCACAACCAGAGAATTAGTTAGAGGGGTGAAGTATGGCATAAATGTAGCCACACATGGGAGTACTTATTGACCAATTATTCAGGATCTATTCAGTAATGACACTTATGTAAGACGGCCAAGGAGAAAATAAACTTGTTTGAAAGTGAGTCAGAGACACAGATCTTAGGAACTTCTGTTCCCACCCGGAGACGACTTCAGGACGCAGAGCAGAGCCTGGCCCAACTGCCAGCCGGAAAGGCGGCTCGTACAGGCTGAGCAACTGGTGAGTGGGAGACCTAGGCTGCGGGGGAGCAGAGGGATCTCTGCGGAGTGCACACGGAAAGGGCACCGCCTGCCCTGACCTGCCCTGTTCTCCCCGATCCAGTGACCGGGAACAGATCTTAGGAACTTCTGTTCCCACCCGGAGATGACTTCAGGACACAGAGCAGAGCCTGGCCCAACAGCCAGCCGGAAAGGCGGCTCGAACAGGCTGAGCAACTGTGACCGGGAACAGATCTTAGGAACTTCTGTTCCCACCCGAAGACGACTTCAGGACACAGAGCAGAGCCTGGCCCACCTGCCAGCCGGAAAGGTGGCTCGGAGAGGCTGAGCATCTGTGACCAGGAACAGATCTTAGGAACGTCTGTTCCCACCCGGAGGCGACTTCAGGACACAGAGCGGAGCCTGGCCCAGCTGCCACCCGGAACCTGGGCTGCCGGGGAGTAGAGAGATCTCTGCGGAGTGCACACGGAAAGTGTACCAGGGACACAGACCAGATACAAGGGAAAGGCAAGAACATATCACTGACAACAAAATGGCAAGAGGAAAGAGAAAGAGTATATCCCAAGGAAACCAAGACAATCTAGCAACACCAGAACCCAGCTCTCCGATAGTAGCAAACATCGGAATTCCAAACACTCCAGAGAAAGAAGACACAGACCTGAAATCATGCCTCAAGACGCTGATAGAGTTACTTAAACAAGAAAGGGAGGAAAAGCAAAAAGATTCAGAAGCTTTTAAAGAAGAAACAAGAAAAACACTCAAAGAACTCAAAGAACGAGACGAAAACAGAACCAAAGAAATAAAGGAATGGAAGAGGGAAATTAAAACAGAAATTGACACAATAAAGAAAGCGCTAAAAGAGATAACCCTAGAGTCAGAACACCAAAAAAAGAAATCAGGAGTCACAGAAGCAAGCATTTCCAACAGATTACAAGAGATCG
This sequence comes from Micromys minutus, assembly GCF_963924665.1. Lineage (NCBI taxonomy): Eukaryota > Metazoa > Chordata > Mammalia > Rodentia > Muridae > Micromys > Micromys minutus. The sequence goes on along the minus strand of NC_137975.1, from coordinate 18,386,628 downwards.
AGGAGAGAATCTCGGGGGCAGAAGACAACATTGCAAACATAGACAAAACAGCCAGAGAAGACGCAAAAAACAAAAAGCTCCTAACCCAAAATGTCCAGGAAATACAAGACACAATGAAAAGACTGAACCTAAGGATAATAGGAATAGAAGAGGGAGAAGAGTATCAACTAAGAGGCACAGAAAATATCTTCAACAAAATCATAGAAGAAAACTTCCCTACCCTCAAGAATGAGATGACCACGAGCATAAAAGAAGCCTTCAGAACTCCAAATAGGTTGGACCAGAAAAGAAATACCTCCTGACACATAATAGTAAAAACATCAAGTGCCCAAAGTAAAGAAAGAATACTAAAAGCAGTAAGGGGAAAAGGTCAGGTAACATATAAAGGCAGACCAATCAGACTCACACCCGATTTCTCAACAGAGACTATGAAAGCTAGAAGAGCCTGGACAGACATCATGCACTCCTTAAGAGAGCACAAGTGCCAACCCAAGCTGCTATACCCAGCAAAACTATCAATCACCATCGATGGAGAGACAAAGATATTTCAAGACAAATCAAAATTCACACATTATCTGACCACAAACCCAGCACTACAACAAAATATAGGTGGAAAACCCAATACAAGGAGGGAAAATACAGCCTAGTAAAAACAAGAAAACTCCTAAACAAGAAAACTAAAAGAAGAAAAAAACACAGACACAACTCAACCCAAAAAAGCAAAAATGGCAGGAAACAGAAACAATTATTCCTTGATATCTATTAACATAAATGGTCTCAACTCCCCAATAAAGAGACATAGACTATAAGACTGGATACATAAACAAAATCCAGCCTTTTGCTGCATACAGGAAACTCATCTCAGAGACAGAGACAGACACTATCTCAGAGTAAAAGGGCGGGAAAAAAAAACTTCCAAGCAAACAGCTCCAAGAAGCAAGCTGGAGTGGCTATTCTAATATCGAATAAAGTAAATTTCCAACCAAAAGTTATCAAAAAAGATAAAGAAGGACACTTTTTACTCATTACCGGGGAAATCTGTCAGGAGGAACTCTCAATCCTTAACATATATGCTCCAAATAAAAAATCACCCACATTCATAAAAGAAACTCTACTAAAGCTCAAAAAATACATTTCACCCCACACAATAATAGTGGGAGACTTTAACACCCCACTCTCACCAATGGACAGATCAGGGAAACAGAAACTGAACAAGGACACTGCAAAACTAGCAGAGATTTGAACCAACTAGAATTAATAGCTATATACAGAACATACTATCCTAAAGTAAAAGAATACACCTTCTTCTCACCACCCCATGGCACCTTCTCGAAAATTGACCACATAATTGTACACAGAACGAGCCTTCATCAATATAAGAAGATTGAAATACTCCCATGCATCCTCTCAGATCACCATGGTCTACGGCTCGTCTTTAACAACAACAAAGACAACAAAATGCCCACATACACATGGAAACTAAACAACGCTCTGTTAAAGGATAGCAGCGTCAAAGAAGAAATAAAGAAAGAAATTAAGGACTTTCTAGAATTCAACGAAAATGATAACACAACATACACAAACCTATGGGATGCAATGAAAGCAGTATTGAGAGGAAAACTCATTGCCCTAAGTGCTTCCAAGAAGAAACCGGAGAGAGCTCACATCAGCAACCTGACAGCACAGCTAAAACAAAAGGAAGCAGATATACCCAAAAAGAGTAGACGGCAAGAAATAATCAAAATTAGGGCAGAAATAGACCAAATAGAAACAAGAAAAAAACATTGAAAACATCAACAAAACAAAGAGTTGGTTCTTTGAGAAAATCAACAAGATTGATAAACCCCTAGCCAGACTAACTAAAGGGCAAAGAGAGAGTATCCAAATTAACAAAATCAGAAAGGAAAGTGGTGACATAACAACTGAAACTAAGGAAATTCAAGAAATCATCAGATCCTACTACAAAAACTAATACTCCACAAAATTGGAAAATCTGGAGGAAATGGACGAATTCCTAGACAGATACAAGGTCCCAAAGTTTAACCAGGACCAAGTAAACCATCTAAATAACCCTATAACACCTAAAGAAATAGAAGAAGTCATCAAAAGCCTCCCAACCAAAAAAAGCCCAGGTCCAGACGGGTTCAGTGCAGAATTTTATCAGACATTTATTGGGGATATAACACCAATATTCGCCAAACTATTCCAAAAGATAGAATCAGATGGAATATTACCCAACTCATTTTTTGAGGCTACAATAACGCTCGTACCTAAGACACACAAAGACCCTACAAGGAAAGAGAACTTTAGACCAATCTTACTTATGAACATTGAGGCAAAAATACTCAACAAAATCCTTGCAAACCGAATCCAAGAACATATCAAAACCATCATTCATCATGACCAAGTAGGCTTCATCCCTGGGATGCAGGGATGGTTTAACATAAGGAAATCCATCAATGTAATCTACCATATAAACAAACTTAAAGACCAAAATCACATGGTCATCTCACTAGACGCTGAGAAAGCATTCGACAAAATCCAACACCCCTTCATGTTAAAAGTCCTGGAAAGAACAGGAATCCAAGGCCCATATTTAAACATAATAAAAGCAATATACAGCAAACCAACAGCCAACATCAAACTTAATGGCGAGAAACTGGAAGCAATCCCACTAAAATCAGGAACTCGACAAGGCTGCCCACTCTCTCCCTACCTATTCAACATAGTACTGGAAGTCCTGGCTGGAGCAATTAGACAGCAAAAGAAGATCAAGGGGATACAAATCGGAAAGGAAGAGATAAAAACATCACTCTTTGCCGATGACATGATAGTGTTCTTGAGTGACCCCAAAAATTCCACCAGAGAACTCCTACAGCTGATAAACAAGTTCAGCAAAGTGGCCGGATACAAAATTAACTCAAACAAATCAGTAGCCTTCCTATACTCAAAGGACAAACATGTGGAGAAAGAAATTAGGGAAAAGGTACCCTTCACAATAGTTACAAAAACTATGAAATACCTTGGTGTGACTCTAAGGAAGTGAAGGACCTGTATGACAAGAACTTCAAACCTCTAAAGAAAGAAATTGAGGAGGATCTCAGAAAATGGAAAGATCTCCCATGCTCATGGATTGGAAAGATCAACATCTTAAAAATGGCCATCCTACCAAAAGCAGTCTACAGATTCAATGCAATCCCCATCAAAATTCCAACCCAGTTCTTCATGGAATTGGAAAGATCAATGTGCAATTTCATATGGAATAACAAAAGACCTAGAATAGCGAAATCCATCCTCAACAACAAAAATCATCTGCGGGAATCACTATCCCTGACCTCAAGCTATATTACAAGGCAATTGTGCTGAAAACTGCATGGTACTGGTACAGAAATAGGCAAGTGGGTCAATGGAATAGAATAGAAGATCCAGAAATGAGCCCTCATGTATATGGTCACCTGATTTTTGACAAAGGAGCAGCAAACATTCAATGGAAAAAGGACAGCCTATTCAACAAATGGTGCTGGTCCAACTGGCACTCAACATGCAAAAGAATGAAAATAGACCCGTTCTTATCTCCTTGTACAAAGCTCAAGTGTAAGTGGATTAAAGATCTCCACATTAAACCAGATACACTGGAACTATTAGATGAGAAAGTAGGGAAAACCTTAGAACACATAGGCACAGGAGAAAATTTCCTGAACAAAACACCAATGGCTCAAGCTCTAAGGTCAAAGATTAACAAATGGGACTTAATGAGATAGCAAAGTTTCTGTAAGGCTAAGGACATCGTCAAGAAAACAAAACGGCAACCAACAGAATGGGAAAAGATCTTTACCAACACCACATCAGATAGAGGCCTAATATCCAAGGTGTACAATTAACTCAAAAAGCTAGACACCAGAGAATCAAATAACCCTATTAAAAAATGGGGTACAGAGCTAAACAAATCATTTTCAGTTGAGGAACACCGAATGGCCGAAAAACATCTGAGGAAGTGCTCGACATCCTTAGCCATCAGGGAAATGCAAATCAAAACAACCCTAAGATTCCACCTTACACCAGTCAGATTGGCCAAGGTCCAAAACTCAGATGACAGCAGATGCTGGCGAGGCTGCGGAGAAATAGGAACACTTCTCCACTGTTGGTGGGGTTGCAAGCTACTACAACCACTTTGGAAATCTGTCTGGCGATACCTCAGAAAATTGGATATAGTACTACCTGAAGACCCAGCTATTCCACTTCTGGGCATATACCCCAGAGACACTTTAATACACAACAAAGATATATGCACCACAATGTTCATAGCGGCTCTATTTATAATAGCCAGAAGCTGGAAGGAACCCAGATGTCCTTCAGAAGACGAATGGATACAAAAATTGTGGTACATATACACAATGGAATACTACTCAGCCACCAGAAACAATGACTTAACCAAATTCTTAAGAAAATGGCTGCATCTAGAGAAGATCATCCTGAGTGAGATAACCCAGTCACAAAAGAACAGACATAATATGCAGTCACTGATAGTGGGATGCTAACCCCAGAGGCTTGCACTCCCCCAGAAACAAGACTGTATGAAGTCCAAGAAATAAAGAAAACAAAAAATATACATATATTCACAAAACAAGAAGACTTTGACTATTTCCATGTTGCGTTTTGTTTTGCATGTACTTTACGCTTATTGCAACTAGTACGTTTTCAATGCATACTGTCAAGCCCTTGAAAAAAATCAAGTACTGACTAAAAAACATATTCACATGGTTTTATGTAAAATTTATTTTAATGTCTGAAAAAACAGTACTGACAAAAATGTATAATTTTAAGCAAAAAATCTTTAAAATCTTTACATTTATCTTTGTTTTGCAAAATAAAGTCGTTTAAAAAAAAAGAAAGTGAGTCAGAACCTCTGACTTTGTGAAATCAGAGACCTGTGTGTGTGTGTGTGTGTGTGTGTGTGTGTGTGTGTACCTGCACCTATGTGCATGTACCTGAGCATGTATTAATATCTATGAAGAAACTAGAGGAAAACTTCAGGTACTGTTCCTCAGACACCATCTATCTCATTTGTTGAAACTGTCTCTCACTGGCCTGTGGCTCACATAGTAAACTAGACTGTCTAGGGAGCCCCAGGGGTATATACATCAGCCTCAGCACTGTGATCATAGAAAGTGGCTACTGTCCCCACTTGAGCAGACAGACAGAAAGTCACAATCCCATAGGTTTGGAGATGGAGCTTAGGTCCTTATGACCTCAAGGCAAGCACTTTATGACCTGAGATATCATCTCTTCCACCCTTAGGTATCCATATTTTTAGTAAGATAGGGAGAGTTCAATCATTTGGAAAACTCAAAAGAGAGGCTATCCTTAGGCAGAGAAGAACTTAAGGTGTATTTGTATGATCTGTGTGGAATTTGGTTGGAATGAGAATGCCCTTTGAGATGGAAAAAAATGTATTTCCTTGGATAGTTGGTTTTAAAAACGGGTCTTTATTTGGGCTGCAGGTTATAAGAAGAACTATATATTAAAAATAACATGATAGAAGCTATCATCACAGAAACTCGAGTCTGGAGGAACTGTTATCCACCGGAAGGTAGAATTCTTACCTAGGAAATGTGAGGTCCCGGCTTCAATACCTTGTATTAGAAAAGAAGAGGCAAAGCCCTACACTTGTGTCTGGAGACACATTTTGTGATATGAGTTTCAGTGAGTCTTCAGCCTTCAAATTACTTTCTGCTTGTAAATAAAGCCCTTAATATTTCAGAGTCAGGAAAATGAGCTGTTTCCTTGGACTTTAGGACCCCTGAGGATGGGAGTTCCATCCCTGGCACCTACATGGTGGAAGGAAAGAACCAACACCCTCACATTGTCCTCTGCTTCTACAAATGTAAGATGGCCCATGCATACACACATACTAAATAAAAAAGTGGGATAAAAACTTCAGGCTCAGTTACACATTAGAACTAATTACATCTCAGTTAGTATACATTTCTTTTTCTTACAGGTTTTCATTTGTAATACATTCCAGTGATTGGGAAAAGAAGTGATTTAGTAGCAGGTAGGGAGAATGAGGAAAGATTGTTTAAGGTCAGCAGAAAATGATAAATCTAACCTGTAAGCACATAGAGGGAAGTGAACACACTCCAGCCTCTGTGCAGTCATGGGAATAACTGGCTTCTTGTCATCCCATTTAGGAAGCAGATGTGGAGAGGACTGGGGACCTGAACCCTCCTCATGAAATAACAAAGGCAAGGAAACTGTCCCTGGTGTAAAGCATCAAGGGCCACTTCATTCACTGTGATCTCTTCTCTTCTCTTCCTCTTTTTATTTTCCCAGGCAAACAGAGGTTTGGGAAATGAGAATTTTAAAAAGGCACCATCAGGGGATAAATGACAGAATGCTCCCATCACTACAAAACGCTTCTCTGTGACCACACTCAAAAAAGGTTATTTTAAAAATATTAACTTGATTTTCTTAGCAGTGGTTTAAAGGGTACCCTAAAGCCTCTATTTCAAGATGCAGCCCTGAAAAGCTATTGCTTTTGAATAACCCTCGAGTTGTGCCAAAGTATCACTGTTCCCAGTAATATCACTAATATTCCCAGTATTACTGAGGTGTATGGATTACACAAGATGGTCTTAGCAATTTCTTTCATGGCCCTACTTTTTCTTTACCTTTAAAATTTTTTTAAGTATAGTGCCAAAACAGAATGGGAAATAGATAAAAAGGCTTTTTTTTTTTCTTGATCTAGTGACTTCTGCAAAGAATTTCTAATTACACAGGAGTAGTAACTCAGCAAGATATGCTAAGACAGTTACATTGTTAAGTTAGTAGAAGAAAAAAACCAACAAGGTTTTATATCCATTGTATGTGGTGTGTGTGTGTGTGTGTGTGTGTGGGTGGGTGTGTGTGTGTGTGTGTGTGTGTTTCCCGTATGTATTCAATTATATCTATATGTGCAGGCCAGAAAGTCAACCACAGGTTCTGTGTTTTCCATCTTTTCTTTTTTTTTTTTTTGCATTTTTATTGGATATTCTCTCCATTTACATTTCAGATGTTATCCACTTCCCCCAATCCCATTCCTCCTCCCCCTCCCATTGCCTCCATGAAGGTGCTCCCTCTCTCACCTTAGCACACTGGCATTCCCCTACACTGGGAAAATGAGCCTTTGCTGGACCAAAGGCCTCTCCTCCCATTGATGTCAGAGAATGCTATCCTCTGCTGCATATATACCTGGGACCATGTGTCTCTCCATGTGAACTCATTGGTTGGTGTTTTATTCCCGGGGAGCTGTAGTGGGTTTGGTGAGTTGATAATGTTGTTCTTCTCATGGGGTTGCAGTCCTTTCTCTAGCTCCTTCATTGGGGTCCTACAAGCATCCTCCTCTGTATCAGTATGGCTCTGGCAGAGCCTCTGAAGAGGCATCCATATCAGGTCCCTGCCAATAAGCACTACTTGGCATCAGCAATAGTGCTTGGGTTTACTGGCTGCCTATGGGGTGGATTCCCATGTAAGGCAGTCTCTGGATGATCTTTTCTCCAATCCCTGCTCCTCTCTTTGTTTCTATTTATTCCCATGAGTGTTTTGTTCTCCCCTCTAAGAAGAACTCAGGCATCCACCCTCTGTATTTCTTCTCTTTGAGCTTCATAAGTTATGTGAATTGTTTCTTGGGTATTTAAGCTTTTTGGATTAGTAGCAACTTGTGAGTACATGCCATGAGTGCTCTTTTGTAACCCAGGATGATAGCTTTAAGTTCTATCCATTTGCGTAGGAATTTCATGAAGTCATTGTTTCTAATAGCTGAGTAGTACTCTACTGTGTAAATGTACCACAATTTCTGTATCCATTCCTCTATTGAAGGACATCTGGCTTCTTTTCAGCTTCTGGCTATTATAAGTAAGGCTGCTATGAACATGGTGGAGCATGTGTTCTTGTTAGATGCTGGAGCTTCTTTTGTGTATATGCCCTGGAGTGGAAAAGCTAGGTTTTCAGGTAGTACTATGTTCAATTTTTTGAGAAACAACCAGAATAATTTCCCAAGTTGTTGTACCAGTTTACAATCCCACCAACAGTAGAGAACTGTTCCTTTTTCTCCACACCCTTGTGAGCATCTGTTGTCACCTGAGTTTTTGATTTTAGCCATTCTAACTGGTGTGAGTAGTAATCTGAGGGTTGTTTTAAATTGCATTTCCCTTATGTCTAGGAATGTTGAGCATTTCTTTAGGTGCTTCTCAGCCATTCAGTATTCCTCAGTTGAAAAGTCTTTGTTTAGCTTTGTACCTCATTTTAATAGGATTATTTGGCTCTCTAGAGTTCAACTTCTTGATTTCTTTGTATATATTGGATACTAGCCCTCTATCAGATGTAGGATTGGTAAAGATCTTTTCCCAATCTTTTGGTGGCTGATTTGTCCTATTGGCAATGTCCTTTGCCTCACAGAAACATTGCAATTTCATGAGATCCCATTTGTCAATTCTTGATCTTAGAGTATAAGCCATTGGTGTTCTGTTCAAGAAAATTTTCTCTGTGCCTATGTATTCTAATCTCTTCCCCACTTTCTTTTCCATTCGTTTCAGAATACTTGTTTTTTGAGATGAGGTTTCTCACTGAACATGAGTGAACAGTTCATCTAGGTTGGCTGTTCAGCAGATTCCAGGAACCTCCTGTGTTTGTTACCTGGATATGGGAACACAATCATGAATCATACCTGGAATTTTTAATGTGGTTTCTAGGAATTAAACTCTGATACCCATGCTTACATAATAATTACTCTCCCAACAGAGCAATCTCCCCAGCCCAGTTTCCAGCCTCAGACTCCAGGGACACATTTAAGTCATAAGGGTATAAATGAAGCGTGACACTAACCTTCTATGTGGATGTTGAAGTGTGTTCCAAGAAATGAGTTATAAGATGAGTTTGCCCTCCTGTGCAAACCAGAAGGGACACCATCACAGCAAGTCAGCTCAGTGTCACAAAGAGAACATCTTAGCAGATCACTGTCCCCTAGACTATTGTTCACTGAAAAAACTTTATGTGGGACATATTTCAAAACTTACCATAAGCCATGGACCACGCAGGTCTAAGAACAATATCTAAACGATGTGATTTATGTTAGAATTGATGAAAACCATGAAAAGAACATCTGTCCTCTACAAACAAAATAAAGTTTTAGCAGGAGGTGCTGATCGAGTCTTTCTCACAGCCCTGGGAACCTAGCAGTTTCCCTTCTCTCTTTTTAGGCCTTCTCCCTATCTTCCCTCCCTTTCTATTCATTTCTCCTTTCTTCCCTTCCCCTCCCTATTTCTCTTTCCTCTTTCTTTCTTTCTTTCTTCCTTTCTTTCTTTCTTTCTTTCTTTCTTCCTTTCCTTTCTCTTTTTTTCTTTCTTTTTTCTATTCTTTCCTTCCTTCCTTTTGGTTGCTCTCTTTCTCTCTCCCTTCCCCCCTCTTTTGTTCTTTTGTTTTTTTTCTGCAGACCTTAAGTCCTTCACTGATAAAAATGTAGTGTAGTTACTTACCCATAGACTCAGCATGGCAAAGCCATTCTCGAAGAGATGTCTTTAGTAGAAGTCTGCATTGTTCCCTATTTCCTCTAAGTCAGGTAGAAGGGGCTGCGGTGCTCAGGTCAGGTAGAGGGGCTGCTGTGCTCGGGTCAGTGAACCTTGCTTATCCCCACACTCCCACCTAACCACAGCCCCTTCAGTAAGCCATCTAACCTTTCACTAACTCAGCTTTCTCATCTTCCAAGTAGATGTAATGATATTCCTAAAGTACATTAAAATGATTAATAGATGAGAGAGTTCTTCAATGAGCTCTGTTCAATTTTAAGCTATTAATAATTTAAGACTTGAAAATATGGGGGGAGCAGCCTTCCCTTTCCCATCTGTCTTTTAATTTTGTTTCCTTTATCACTTCTTTTTTTCTGTCATACATGTGTATATGCACATGTCTGCATCATATGTGAACTGCTTTATATATCTGTATTAAATATAGGAACTACAAAAATATAAAACATAGGATTCCTATCTTTCTGAGTCTCACTCAGTTTAGTTAATATGATTATGTCTTGTTTGTGTTCATTGCAAACTACATAACTTTGTTTCTTTGCTGGTTTTTTAATGGCTGATCTTTTTTCCATCATGTATACAGACCACATTTTCCTTCCCCATCCCTTTACTATTGCACACTTAAGTGAGTCCCATAGTTTAGCTGTCATTGTTCATCAAAAAACATTGATGCTCAGGCATTCATCTTGGTAGAATTATGACCTTTGAACACTTGAGGAGGAGCCCAAAGTCAGTGTCATATATGCAGAGTTGAAACACTCATGGAATGTTCCTGACCCATTATAAGTATGTTATACTTCCGAAAATGAACTGACAGACATGAACTGTCTACTGACTAGCAAATGAATGTAAATGAATGTGGACATGAGAAGTGTGAGGCAAAGCCAAATAGCATAAGTTATGTGCTCTAGAAGGCAAGACATGCATGTGTGAAATATTTGTGCATCAAAGTGAGAGGTTTTTAAGAGACAACGTGAATGATAACGTGTATATGATTTCAGAAAGATGGGCTATGTGTGAGTGGACATCTTGAGTGGATTGTGCTGCAGATCTGGAAAGCAGATGAAGTGTCTGTTCCTAATAAAGGAGACTCACAAAATAGTACTTAGCAACAATGGAAGTTAGTGTCACAAGTGGAAGTAGGTATCATTTTGGGGACAATAGGGGTTGTCTTAGGTTCCTGTATCAGTGCTGTATCAAAACACCTGATGAATATAACATAAGGAAGGCTTTATTTTGCCTCACTGTTTGAAGATACAAATTATCATAGGAGAAATGCGGTAGATGTCAGTCAAATTCAGACTGGCTCTCACCTCAGTTATCCTGATCTATGAACCCTCTCTCACACACGTACAGAAAAATTTTCCTGTGATGGCTCTAGATCCTTCCAAGTTAATAACTGGAATTAATATCACAGAAGTCTTTGGAAGTAGGTATTTAAAGCCAAAGAAGATTAGGACACATGTTGCAGTATAAGCTATAGAAATACTAGTGAATTGCTATGAAAGATACAGGTAAAGGTCTTGATTGAGTTGGCAAAGTTTTGAAGCAATTTGAATTCAGTACCTGAAGGGTTAAATATCTGCCAGTGACCTGATGCCATGAAGTTTTCATAAGCAGATAAAAAGAGTGAGGGATACCCTTGGTGCTTCTATCCTTCAGGAAGGTAACGGACTCAAAATAGTTTTAGGAAGTCCCTAAAACTGACCAGATTCACCAGTCCCCTTTCTGCCAGCATAAGCCATAAAAATATGAGAATCCTTCTCTAGAAAAGTGAAGTCAGGCTGCAAAGAAGCACCCCGCCTCCAGACAAGCAAAGCTACAACGACTCTCAGACTAAACCAACTGCCTAGAAAATGCAGAAACCAGCCCAGCTGCTTGAAAGAGGTTTAGAGCAATTGGGGTACCTGAAGGAGACACTCTCCAACCTGCTGAGCTGCCTACAGGCTGTGCACTGTGCTCCAGGTTCCCAGATTTGAGAACTATCATCATGCTGGGGTGAGACTTGGTGATGCCGCTGTCTGTGAGTCATATATCTGTTCCTGTACATAACTCAAATAAAATTCATCAGTTCACCAAGTTGGACTTTGTTGGTATCCATAATTTGGTCTGTCATGGGTTTCCTATCTGGGGTGAGTAAATGTGTGTCTGGCATCTCCCCGGGAACAGTTTTGTCATACAAGATCTGTTAAATTGGCAAACTAATCACAGGAAGAAAGATGTGAGATATGGTAGTGAATGTAGAAGGAGAAGTTATAAGTGAAGAGAGAGGCTAGGGGATGTGTACGTGTGAGTACAGATGCCCAGACCAAGAACAGAATGAGTGTAAAGACTTCATACCCCCATGTCTTCCCACTGTCTCTTTCTCCTTCACTCTCTGCCTATGTTCTTTCCTTCCCTCTCCATTCCTTTGGTTCCTTCTTCTCCACCCATTTTCTTCCTTTCTTCCTTCTCTTCCGCCCCTCTCTCCATCCCTTCATTCCTCTCTGTTCCTCTCCCTGTTGTCTATTTGTCTGTCTGTCTCTTTCACAATTTAACTCAAAGCTTTGCATATCTTAAGCAAATATTCTACCCCCAGGCTCTCTTCCCCATTCCTCAAACCCTTAGCTTAGGAAATATAGGAGAGGGGAGAGACATTGCTCAGCTAAGCTTGGGATGTACACCCCTAGAAGATGACTGACGGGAAACCATTTTGAAGAATGTCTTCATACTTTTGTTTCATAGAATGGAAGAAACTGTGCGAAGTCTGTTGCAGAGCCAAGGATCTCCAGACCAGAGAAAGGAAGAAGCTGCTGAGATCACAGTCTACCAGGTACACCATGTTTCTGACTCTTGGCTAGGTACCAATGTGCTTGGTTTGGTTTTCTTTCTGGGAGCCATCAAGTCACTTTTATTTTGAGAATCTTAAGCATGTTTATTTATCCCAGTGTTCCCTAACGTGCCACCTTCGGACAGGTTCTAGATATATCTGGATGTTTGGAAAGGCATCATATTGTCCTGTTTGGGGGAGGTGGAAGATGTCTGTGTTCTGTGCTTGAGGTGCATGAGATGGGGTTACTTGAAGAGCATTTGCACGAGCTGATGTTGGAAACCTGAACAGTAGGAAAAGCAGAACATTGGAGAACAGAGGTGGGGCATTCCAGGCTGAGGAGCAGTATGTATGAGGTAGAGCCTGGGTCTGTGGAGGTTACAAAGATCAAAGTGACTGACAAGAGGAGGCTTGTCACATATGTACATGTGTGTGAGATGTGCCTGTTTGTACAGGTGTATATGGGCATATAGGGTACACATGCACATGTGTATACATAGAAACTAGAAGACAACCTTAGCTGTCATTCCTTAGGCTTTGTCCACTTTGTCTGCTTGTTTTGTGACAAGGTCTCTCACTAGCCTGGAACTTGCGAGTTCAGCTATGCTGGCTGGCCAGGGAGCCCCAGGGACCCTCATGCTGTCCTTCTCGGTGCTAGGATTAAACATGTGCAGCATCTCACCTAGATTTTTGAATGTGTTCCAGTAAAGTCGGATGCCTTGTGTGCTCTAGAGACCCTGTCACCTGCTTAGGACTTCCCATAGCTGAGCCACTCTCTGTGGACCGACACCTAATGTGGGCACAAAGCAGGAATTCTGTGCCCGTTTCCTAATGTTTAAAGACTGGGTCCTTTGTCAAGGTACAGATGCTTGGTGTGCCATAAGGTCTATTAAGATTGTTTGTCCAGCATCCTCTGAAGTGGGTAATCTTCTGTGTGCCTGAAGTTGGAGCCACAGATACCTGCGTAACACCTGCTGACCTTAGCACAGAGTCCCAGATATTCCCAGGCAGCCTGAGTGGTATTAAATGGAACCAGTGGTGCTGAGATAATAGGTGGGAACATTCTAAAAACCCAGTGAAAATGTCACTGTTTCAAAGTTAAAGTTAAAATAAATAGACAGGGGCTGCAGCAATGACTCTACTTGTAAAGTAGTTGTGCAAGTGGAAGTCCCTGAGTTCCAGGCCTAATGCTCATGTAAAAGCCAGGTGTGTAGCACACAGTTGTTATGCCAGCACTGGGGAGGCAGGGTCAGCAGGATGCCTGGACTGGCCTGCTATTACAGCCCGACTAGTAAACACAACAGAACAGCAAATAAAACCAAAACAAAACAAAACAAAAACAAGCACACAAAAATAAGCCCAAAAACAGTGTAGGGCTTCAGGGAAACAACAATCAAAATCAACCCCTAACCTCTATGTGAAATAAGTATACATGTGAACACACACGTGTGCTCACAAGCACACATATACTGTTCAATCTAATGAATAATGAAATGGAAGAAATGAAAGAAAAGAGTCACAAGCTTGTAGGATAGGAAGCGGCTGAGTGGTGGACCCGTTATCCATAGGTGCAGAGAAGGCACTGTGTACACTGGATGGGTTCAATTTCTTTGGGGAGGCATGTAAGACATAGAAGCTTTTGTTCAGGGAACCCCCAGTGTATGTATCTGCTTCCCTCTTGCTTCGCCTGGCTCTGTGGCTCCTACTCTGGATATTCCAAGCTTACTGACAGGCCATGCTGCAATTGCACGTGGCGGGGGGTCATTGAACATCTGTGAAACAGCACAGCTGTTAGGAGGCAGACACGTCTCTCCATCTACCAGGGTGCGTACCCACAGGCAGCCTGGATGCGCTTGGATCCTCAGAGCACTTGTGATGAATTGGCCTTTCCCAGGCCCCCTGTGTCCCCGGCCGCCTGTGTGCTTTTCTGTTGTAGCTGCTGTGCTCCTCCGTGTTCCAACTTCCTTTTTTCAAAAACATAAGGAACGTGAATTGAATCCCATAAGTCAATTCATTAAATCTGTGACAGCCAAATGGGACTAGGAACAAGACTTTGGACCTCACACTGAAAGTCTCTCTGTGTTCCTCATTTTTCATGCTTTTAAAAAGAGTTTGGAACTAAATTGGGGAATTCTAAATATAAATGTCCTCAGTGGGCTACAATGCTGTTAAAATGACAAAAGAATAAAATGTCAAATGCCTTCGTGAGAATTCCATTCTGTTTGCACACTTAGAAGTCAGCACAGGGAGAGAGTTCCTGTTTCTGTTCCTTTTGTCTATGTGTGCATGTATATTTATGCGGGGCATACATGTATATGTATGTATAAGCAAATGGACTACAGAGGTTAACTTTGATGTCATTTTCTGGTGCTGATTTTGTAAACAGAGTCTTCCCTGCAACTTGATAAGTAGTGTGGGGTGGCTGACCTGCAACCAGGGATCTGCCTGTCTCTTTCTCTGCTATACTGGGATTACGAGCATGTGGCATATTGTTGACTTTCCTTCTTGGTGCTGGGAATTGAACACAGGTCCTTTCAGTTGGCATAGAAGGTAACCGTAAATGTAGAGATTGAGTCCAATGAGTTAAATGGACCTCGTGGCAGAGAATTTATAGAGCTCTGGTTGTTCACAGGGACCAGAGAAGTGACCAAAGTTTTTGAGTTCATCTGACTTTCTTGTTCTATTCTCCCTTCTTGGACAACTCTATAATATCCAAGCCGAGTACTATCAGAGATGGGCTTCACGCAAGGTCTCATCCTTCCGTCCTCATCTAACTCAGCTTAGAAATCTCCTGAATGGTCCTGGGGTAACTTTTATTAGTTTGCCTTAGTTATGCAAACTAGTAAGCATTACAGTGACTTTTTTTTGTATACACATATTATGCAGGTGACTGTATTCAACATGACCTTTCGTATTTTATTGGGAAAAAGATTCCAATCTATGTCACCTAGTTCAACATTTAAATTACTTTGTTCATCCTTAAGTAATTCTTCAAAATAATTGCAAGGTGTGATTAATTATGGAGAAATGCCCCATTCCTGGTTATCCTAAGACTTGTTCATCTCAAAGATAAAGGTTTTAATATTAATGAATCTTTCTGTGTGTGGAAGTTCAGGGACAGGCATGTCACGGCACACGCATGGAGATCAAAGGACAACTTGAGTCAGTTCTCTCTTTGCAGTATGTTCTGAGGTCCAGTCTCTCCCACTCCGTTGCTGTACTGTGTTCCAAGTTAGCCAGCCCATGAGCTTGCTGACAGTTCTCTCACAAGAGCATGGGGAATATACATTTACCTGTCCACATCCTGCTTTTTACATGGGTTCTAGAGACTGTACCTGCTGAGCTGTCTCCTGGTCTGTGACATACATGCTATACTGAATGTTCATGGCAGTGTCTGGGACCTTACCACCGCTGCTCAAGACCAGCCAGGGAACGTTGTTGATTTTTTTTACAAGTTAGCTACAAATGCCTTTCTAATAGATTGAAACTCACTTGGTAGCCAAGGATGGCCTATCACTTCTCATCATTTGGCCTCCCCTCCTCAGGGCTATGCACCACTGTCTTCTGTATATGAGTTACTGGATTGGAACTAGGGGAGGGCGAATGCTTCCTAAGCCTTTGAACAACTGTTCAACATCCATGTTCCTTATAGGTTGTTTTTTTTTTTTTTTTTTTTTTTTTTTTTTTTTTTAACCAAAAGCAATGGGGACTTTGTTATCTGAAAGTTTATGTTTGTGTTTTACCATCAGGATTTAAATATACACAAGGACACAAAACCAACACTGTAAGTACCACACACAGAAAAGTCAAAATTGGAAAACAAATGTTTCCTAACATTAAAACAAAGAGGAAACCACTTTCTTTTAGAGCATCTTTAATAATAATATTCGGGGCATAAAGTGTAAATTTTTTCAAACTGTTACCATGATACTATTTTATTTTTTACAAACAAAGCAGTGCAGCAAAAATTAGTGTGTATGATTTTTAAGTTAGAAAGGTCTTGCTTTCCAGTCATGGAGTCAGCTCTGTGGCCACACCCCTAAATCTAGTGAATTAAAACAATGATTATAACATGCTGCTTTGTTTTGACATTTTCTTTGACAGAACAATCTGGTAATTTCTCTGGCCCACAGTAGTTTGGCTGGGAATCAGGGAGATGCTTGAATACTGCCCCCATTCCAATCATAAGAACTTTTCCTATCGTGGGAGACAGTGAAGTTGAAGTTTGGTGCTGGGTCCTCCCCATAATCCTTAGTCTCCTCTAGCACACACACACACACACACACACACACACACACACAGCATGCATCCATCAATACTGAGTGGTTTCTACATTTACTTTTTTTGATCCTATAACTCACATAGCCAAGAAGAGACACCACTGTGATTCATAGGAGCTTTTAATAAAGGTTTCTCTTTCTTTTTGGTGCATTTAACATGTTATTACCCTTATTTATTTATCTTCTTCATTTGTGCAGTTGGGGTAGAGGTGGAGTCAGATACCATAGCACACCTACGGAGGTCAGAGGACAGCGTGCATGAGCCTGTCGTCTCCTTCCATACTGTGGGTCCTGGAGATGCAGCACAGGTCATCTGGTGTCCTTATCCACTAAGCCATCCTGCTGGCCTACTTTTCACCATTTTTATTTTAACCTAAAGGAAAGATATAAAACATTGATGAGCAGTGAATTCATCCAGTGTGCACGTACAAGCCAGGGAAACAATGGGATCTAAAGCTCTGCTGTTTGTGGAGAGAGGAGACAAGTCTTGGCACAGTTATTTATAAAATGATAAATAATTGGATATGAAATATTTTTAGTGAGTGCTGTTATTTATGTCTAAGGCCTGTAAACTTAGGAGGACTCTTGATTCTGCACTGAGAGCTTTGCCCTTTTCTTAGAATCTCTCTGAACTCTGAATTGCTGGTGGAGTGGAGAAGGCGCTAAATGGAGTGTTTTTACTATGTGTTAAGTTTTAAAGGACTGAAATGATCCCTTGAGGGAGCAATTTTTTTTTTAGTTCCTCTTTTGCTTGGTTCTAAGCAGTGTCCTTTATTCACAGAAGGTCAGATCAAAGTATGTGCTTCGATTCAGAATAGAAAAAACGTACTGTCCTTTGTTAAGAATGGACATTCATTTTCTTTTTGATGAGTGTACAAGATGAATTTTATGGTTTTGTGTCTAATACAATTACTTCTCAGAATTTTGTAATTTTCTAAACCAGATTCACTTAGGAGTAATTTCTTCTTGCTGCACTAACTAGTGATTATTTTTAAACTCATAATCCCAAAGACATGCTGATCTCTATGTGCACAAATGTTTGTATGTGCACACGTGTTTGTGTGTGCACACATGTTTGTGTGTGTGTGCACAGGTGAGTGTAGTCATGTGTGCTTATGCTTGTGGAGGACAGAGAGGAACACCCAGTGTCACTCCTGTTCACCTACCTTTTTATTTGGCAGGGTGAGCTTGTGTGGTGGTCAGAGGACAACTCGGAGGAGTACCTTCTTTCCTCTGGCTATAGTGGGAAGGCACCCCCAAGATCAAACACAATCTTTAAGAATCAGTAGCAAGTGACTCTATCTGCCCAGCCATCTGGTGAGTCCCGACCAGCTTTTGTGAAACAGCATTTTTTTTGTGGCCTACAGTCTTTTTATTAAGCTATACTGGCTGGCTTAACCAGTGTGCCTAAGGGATCAACGTCTTTACCTCTGCAGCCCACCAGCACATACTTCTACACTGGCACTAACCCATGAAACAAATTGAGGAGTTTGAGTACAATCCCTGAAAGCATCACCACTACCTCATTCCCAAGAATTTCACTGCTCTCCTGGGTTCTGATTCTATTCTCCTTCTTAATTTCCTCCTAAACTCTCTTTTCAGACCTGAAGACATTTACTATTAGATATTTTGACCCTTGAACTGAATTTTCACTGAGTAAAAGTAGAACAGGGCTTCCCCTCTGAAACATACAGAACCTACAAATGAATGCTGCCCTAGAAAGATACCTTCCTAGATCACATCTGCACAGAGTTTGACTTTCCTACTGCACTCAGATATCGTATAGGTCAGAAGTCCTAGGTACAAAATCTAAAAGATGGTGCTCTTTTGTAAGTGTGTAGCTTGGGTAAATTGGTGAGATGCTTGAGATTGTAAAATGGACTTATTGGTTCTATCTTCCTTTTGGGAGACAAATGAGTTTGAATAGAATCCAATCATAGTAGCCACCATTGAACTTTGACCTAACTTCTTAACTCACCCCAGGCTAACACACTGGGCCTAATTTTTAGAATTTGGCTTATTGATGGTTCATAAAGGTAGAAACAGTCTTGTAGATGTTTCACTCTTTTAGAACGAGGAAGTCATAGCAGGAAGGGCTAAAGCACTCTCTTAGTGTGTCTGTCTCCCTCTGCCTTTGTCTCCCCTTCCCTTGCTCTCTCACATTATAAAGCTCTCCTCTACACCATGACTTATCAGCTTCACTGTCCTAGGTTTCTGAGTGTGTATACATGTGTATTCTATGTGTGGGCACACACACTTGTGTGTAAGCCATGGGTCAATGTCTGTCATTTTCTCCACCTTATTTTCAAGTCAGGGTCTGTCACTGAACCGGAAGCTTACCCATTGTTTGGACTTAGTGGCCACTGTGATCTCTGGGCCCTATGGCCTCTGCTTTCCAAATTTCAGGATTATAGGTGTACACTGCCACACCTGGCTTTTTAGGTAGGTTCTGGGGATCAGAACTGAGGTACTCATGTTCATACAACAATTACTTTACCCACAGAACCACCTACCAAAGCCCCCCCTTACTCATTTTTTTTTTGCAGAGTCACCCCAGCTGTCATAAGAGGAGCACAGTTTGGGTGAATGTCAAGAGAAATGTGGTCTTACCAAAGGCTTGTTAACTGACTGAAGTCCTTTGCAAGTGACAGACAGCCATATCTTAGGCAGTGTCTTGGTCTTTATTTGTTTCAAAGCTTGGGCCTAGGTATTACTCACCAGGTTCTAACATTGCATGAAGTGGTCATCCGTTCAAAAATGCCCTCCTTGGGATTCAGTAAGAACTCAAGGGTTTAGGCCGTGATAGGATTCTCATCCTGTGTGGTCTCAACATATTACATGTTTCTATAATTCCTTAGCAATTGAACTGCGCTGTTCTTGTGTTTAATTGTTCCCCAGTTGATTCAATGTGTTAGAATCATTGTGACTTGGTCAGTTCCTGGATAATAACCTGGCCATAGTTAAGAATTCACTAATGGAACAAAACTGATCAGATTACTATACATTAGAAGGTTATTTATTTCATTGACTTACACAGTAGAGTTGGAGAACCAAACAATGGATCTCTCCACTAGAGAGGCCATATCTACAGTAGCTGCTAATCTATGGGGCTTGGCAAAGTGGACTGTTGCAAACTGAAAGGCATGTGCTCCAAGTAAGACTGTATAATCTGAACACTGTCTTCTCATTAAAGAATCTTTCAGAAGTAAATCCTTGCTGAGGGAGGTACATCCTTGGCATGGGCTTTGATGTTTTAGATTCTATCCCCACTTCTTGTTCCTTGTGTGTGGGTTTCCTATGTGAAGATTATATGTGACCATTCTGCTTCCTGACTTCAAGGCCAGACTCATGCTCCTGCTGCTATGTTTTCTCAGTCACTGTGGACAGCATCTGCTCTGAAACAGAGGGTATTTTTATGTGTTCTAAACAACTGAAAAGTAGCTGATACACCCTAGAACATGGTTCCTTATGTTGAGAGCCCAGGGAAAGATCACAAAGGAAGTCTAAACTATGCTCTCAGGGAAATTCGGGTGGCATTTATTTTTATTTTCACACACCCAAGATCTTTTCCTTTCTCTGTGGTAGTTAGAGTTAATTGTTTAATCTAACATGGTCTAGACACAATGTGATAGATGGCCCTCTATGTATGCCTATGGGGAAACTCCTCTTAATTGTCGATGGAATCATTCTTGAGCTGGATAACATGAAAAAGGTGAGATAAACTGCAGCATTCAGGCCTCTCTGCATCCTCTAATCAGATGCAAAGTGGCCAGCTTTTTACTGCCTCTAATAGCATTGAGATTGACTGGGAGAGGGGATGATAAAAGGCCCATAACTGGCTAAGACTTGCCTCACCTTTGTTGCTTTTGGAACATGCAGGCTGTGCGAACCTGCCCCTGAACATAGTCAACTAAAGAACCCTGATAAGCTTTGCAGTCTCCTCTCCTGCCTCCCTGTCTGCTGTCGTCAGCCTTGCTCAAATATGAATAATGCTGTGTGAGTCTTTTGCAGAGAGCTCATGGAAGTTAATATGAGCAGAAAGCATCAGATGCCAAAGACCTCAGGGAACATTTAGGATGTTCCATGGATAACCACAGTAGTCCTGTGGAGGACACCTACTAATAAACCAAGTTCATGGCCCCTTAAACCCACTAAGAATCATGTCTCACCAGGGTTTATGTTGCCTTCTCTGCATAAATGAGTGGCCAAGGTTCTCACTCTGCTTGATTTTGTGAGTGGATGAGGAGATGCAAGTGCATTTCCACCAATAATATGTCCTCTTTTGGTATATTTGATGACTCATTTCTACTCATTTTGTTGTGTATCAAATTAATTGATTAACTAATGAATTAGCACAGCAATCCTGTTGTCTGCCTGCTAAGGCCAAGTTGATGCCTTAGTCTAAATTAGGAAGTTGTCGCTGTAATTACAAGTGATGATCTGAGAACAGCTCCTTTGCAAAGACTCTACAATCTATTTTATTGCATTTACAAAATAATTTGTAAACATACCCTCAAGATATAAATTAGGCTGTATTTCTCTTGGGTCACTGTATTTGATTTTCTTTCCAAGCCTTCTGTTATTGCATTTTTCTTCTTTGTGTATTTTTAGCACTTCTTTCCTTCTGAGCACCTCAGCATTCCCTCCAGGGAATGATAGTGAGAACAGGATAGAAATAATTAATATCTCCTTTGCAGTCATTTGATCCACACGTTAGCCTTTCCAAATAGCCAGAGCAGGAAGTTAGGTTCACCTTGTCATGGAAGAAACTTCATTGTGCACATGCAGTTGGCTTTGTATTGTACAGTCAGTCATGTTACTGTGAGTTAGATTCCTCAGTTTGGGGGGATATAACTAGTTGTATTCTATACCCATATTACTCACTCTCATCTGTGTCTGACAGTCACATGTATAGCTTTAAACATTACTCATTTTGAGGTGGTAGATGGCGTGGTTGGCTAAGAGCTTCATACACAAGCATCAATTTGTATTTGAGTTTGATTCTCTGAACCCATGTGGTGCCACATGTGTGCAAACCCAGCAGTTTGGGGGCAGATCCATTGCCAGCCACGTAGCCTAATTGACAACAAGTTCCAGGCCAGTGAGAGTCAATCAACACGAAGAGAGAAATCAACACGAAGTTGGAGAAGCAATTGAAGAAGATAACACTGCATTAACCTCTAGTTTCTACACATGCCTGGCATGGGTGAGTAGTCCTCACACACACTTGCACACATAAATACATCACACACAGGCTTGCCTGCACGCAGGAGTGTGCACAGAAACACATCATGCATGCCCCACTCACATTCCAGGGATTCTGAGCTAATTATCTTGGGTGTGACCTAAGCATGGGAATATTTATAATTCGCACAGGGCTGCAGGACAGTACAACTTTATATGATGCTTTCTTGCTAGCTGAAGATTGCTGTAATCAGGTGTTGTCTTTGTTTCCCTGAGATCAGGATTGTTCTCAGAATAGCCAGTCCAGTTCCTTTTGTATAGGAGGCATGTTGAGCTTCTAGGGAAGGAAGATGTTGAATTGGTTCCTGGAAGACAGTAAACTTTAAATAAATGAGAGGACCTTTGGTGTTATGGGAACTCAGGGGCAGAAGATAATCATAGGTAATCTGATGGGGAAAAAAAAAGAGAATAATGAGTATTCTGATAGGAGATGGGTACTAAGAATCATGGGTACTCTGATGGCAGATGGAAAATGGCCATTTTAGGGAAAGACAATAGAGGACTATGGGTACTCTGATAAGAGATCAAAGCATGATTATGGAGGCAATAATGATTATGGAATATTCTGGTGTAGGAAGCAGGAGATTCTGGGCTGATGGGATACCTCCAGAGACAGCAGCCCAAGTTCCAATTGAACAACTTACAGATGCTGGGTTTGTAATGCTACCAAAGGTATGAGAGTTATGGAAATGTCATCTCAGCCTTACTTAATACATACATTGGTAGTGAGCTTCTTGCTCCAGAGTCAGTATACAAAATATGCATATGTCAGGGCCACTAAGGAAAATAATGGTGCAGGGCTGGGCCCCATACAAGTATCCCAGACAGAAAAAATGAGACCTGATAGAACTGTCATGGGAAGCAAATCCTTGAGAGAAAACTCAGCTGTGGGTAGGTTCTAATGGACAGTGATGTAAAATGGGCTAGTAAAAGAAAATCATAGATATGAAATAGGCACATACACACAAACAACAAGAGAAAATTCTAAATTTGCCTAATTAGAGTTGCCTACTAACTTAACTTCAGGCTTGATCTCCTTTTAAGAGACCTAACTGATAAGCCAATGTTAGAGTTACCAAAGGAAGACATTTTTCTTGGTATACCAGAAAGCCCTGGAAATGCAGAGATATGGACAGTGAGATTCCAGGCCTGGCATCATACTTAACCCCTCTCTGTTCAGTCAGCTCTACCCTATACAGAGCTGAGTTTATAGGCCGACCTGATCCGTTCTGATTCTTCCACGATTATCTTTGTAAGTCTTTGACTCACAATGGTTCTGGGGTTTTGGGTTGAGAGGGAGAGAGAGATGGAACTGAGGGCCATCCTTCCTGCAGGAGAGAAATCAGGCAGGAAGCTGATTTGTGCTAGGCTTTGTAACATTCTTATCCTTGTGTCTTGTAGATAAGGTTACTTAAAAAGCTGGCATAATCTCATATCTCTTGGAGTTGCAAAGATATAAACAGGTCATTGTTATGAGATTTTGGTTTTTTTTTTTTTGTCCTGTTCTTGTGGACTATGTGATCATAGTGTGTGTGTGTGTGTGTGTGTGTGTGTGTGTGTGTGTGTGTGTGTGTGTGTGAGAGAGAGAGAGAGAGAGAGAGAGAGAGAGAGACAGAGAGACAGAGAGAGACACAGAGAGAGAGAGACAGAGAGAGAGAGACAGAGAGAGACACAGAGAGAGAGAGACAGAGAGAGAGAGAGAGAGAGAGAGAGAGAGAGAGAGAGAGAGAGAGAGAGAGAGAGAGAGAGTTAGTTCTCCTGTGTATACTAGAGGAGAACCTTGACTGACACTCATTACATATCACACATTTGTTTCTGTTTGTGGATAGGGCCTCTTACTGGCTAAGACCTTGCCTAGTTTTCAAGGCCTGCTTGCTAATGAGCCTTTTGGCTGCTTATCACCACCTCTCTAGTACTGGGATTAAAATCCCCTAGTTAAATTTATGGGGGTTCTGGGGATCAAGCTCAGACCCTCATGCTTGCAAGGGAACACTTTGCTGGCTGAGTTATCTTTCCAGACCTGCCCATGTTTTTCTAAGGGATAAGTTCAGGTGCAATAGATTAGGGACAATCACCATGTGGGGAGAAAATGGTCTTAGAGGCTTAGTGGAAACAGTAGAAAACACAGCAGGCATTTGAGGTCACTGTATGTCAAAGCTGAGAGTCTTTTCTTACCCTACACCTCTCATTGACTTTTACCTGCAAGAAAATGGCCCCAAGTTCCATCTAGATTAACAGCAATCACCCTACCTCTGAGCCACAGGCTTGAATCTCAGACCCAGCTTCCTGAACACTCTCACATAATCAGCAGAAAGTGCCTGAGGTTACTTGACAATAAGATGGCCACTGGGTAAATCCAGTGGGTCATTTGTTATGGAGAAAGTTAGAAGGTCTCTGGGAGAGCCAATTATCTTGAAACCCCAATTTGCCAGGTTCTCTTTAAATACACTGGTATTTTTTATATGAAAAAAAGTGTTTATTCAGGTTTCAGATGAACTCCTTAAATAACTATTTTATATTCTGACATCTCTAATTGATGTTTATGGATTCTATTAAAGTTTTTGATAATTTATATAAATCTCCTTCCCTCTTACCAAGGATGAGTCACCTTGCTCCTCTGGAGCTGTCTCTGCCTCTTGACTCCCACTGAGGCTGTAAGTGGCTTGTCAGGATCTACTTCCTACTCCATGACAAAGAGATACCTCACCTGAAGACTTCCTGACATTTCCAGGGGCTGGGGGATAAAAATAATAGTTTTAATGTCAAAAAACACACTAGGACAGTATTATGAACTGAATTTCTTCTGGAAACTTCTCACATTATTGACTCTCACCTTCTTTCTAGAGTTTTGCCTCGTTGGTAGGCAGGTATTATCTGAATTATACTAAATAAAATGCAGTGTTTGTGTTTTAGGTTCTATCTAGGTACAAGTAGATGCTTTCTCTCCCTCCCCCTCCCTCTTCTCTCTATATGGAGAGGAATTCTTCACTCAAATTTAAACTAAAATTTCCATCCCTGATCTTCAAAAATACATGTGATATCCAAACCCCTGAGAGTTCTTCTTTTCAGTAACTCCAGGAAAATAGGAGAAATTCAGACCCGGAATCATTCTACAGACATTTCCAAAACAGTGACTTGGCTTACAAGTTCTCTATGGCACAATAAGATGAACGTGGTAGTAATGTCATGTAGAATGTAAGCACACAGTCCTGGCCAACTTTACTGTCCACTCAACACAGCCAGGGGTCACCTGAGAGGAGAACTCTCAATTGAGAAATTGTATAGATCTGACTGGTTTCTGAACATACCTATAAGGGGTATCTTGATTGTTAACTGATATAGAAGGGTTCATCCCATTGTGAATAGAACAATTCCCTAGGCAGGTGATCCTGAAATGAATAAGAAAGCCCACTGAGTATAATCACCCAGCTTGTGAGCCAGTTTGCTATTAGCATCCTCCATAGTTCTTGCTGTATGTCTTTGGTTTTGATATGAGTTCTTTGGTCAAGAGTAATTCTGTATGGATGGAAACTTGCCCTGCCTTTCAAGTTTCTGCTTTTGAGTTCCTACCTTATCTGTCCTTAATGATGGACTACAATCTGTAATTGTAAGCTAAAATAAGTTCTTTCCTCCTCTAAATTGCTTTTGGACAAGGTATTTTATCACAGCAGCAACAACAAACTGAAAACACACAGGCCATTCCATCTTAAGGGAGGAAATTGGCTTAATGGTATTTTCATCATATGAGAAAATGTTTTATTGGTACTTTATGCTAATGATGGAAAAAACCTTTTATAAAATTAGCTGAGCTAGTTTTTGGTGGTGCACATCTATAATCTTAGCACTTAGAAGGCTGAGTCAAGAGGACCAGGTGTTTGAGACCAGACTCTGCTATGTAGAGTCAATCTCGTTCTATCCCTTGTGTGAGTCTCTCTCCAGCTTTCTCTGTCACAGCCCCCACCTATTTTCTGTTGAAAGCACTTAGGAACACTTAACTAATTGATCTGTATTCTTGTCATCAGTGGTAACAACACAGGTGATGCCATCCGTCAATCAGCATATTAACCAACCAGCACTGACATTTACTGAATGGCTTCTCGTGCTACACTTGGTGTGGGGTTGGGGATGCACTGTGCACTTCAATCCCTGATAAACATATGCTATTGTACTGACTAGACATCCCATAGAAAGCATCTCTTTACTATTGTGGCTTGGCTCTCTCTCTTTTCCTTTTGAACTATTACTATTACAAATTTTGCTTAATTAGCCATGGTGCTATATTTTTTTAAAAACCCATCACAAATGTAATGGTGTGTGCATGTGTGTGCTTGTGTGTTTGCACAGGCATGGGTATGGGTGTCCAGTGCTCATGGAGGTGGAAGAGGACTTCAGTTGGCCTTGAGCTGGAATCATGTGCAGTTTCATGCTGCCTGACTTGGGTGCTGAGAACAGAATTCAAGTACTTTGCCAGAGCAATAAGTGTTTTTACCTGCTGAGCCATCTATTCAGCTTCCAAAGTGTTGAGTTAAAAATACGTGGAGTACTACTCTGCTGTTAGAAACAATGACTTTATTAAATTCCTAGGAAAATGGATGTATCTAGAGAATATCATCCTGAGTGAGGTAACCCAGTCACAAAGGAACAGACACAATATTCAGTCACTGATAATTGGATACTACCCTCAGAAAGCTCTAAATACACCAGAAACAACTCACAGAGTATATGAAGCTCAAAAAAAAAAAAAAAAAAGTCAAAAGGTGGAAGCCTCAGTTCTTCTTAGAAATAATAATAATTATTATAATTATAATTATAATATGTGTATAGCACCCTTTCAGAGTGTGGTACACCTAGACCTTAAACCATTAGTAACTCAAGATCTAAGAAGATAGCCTTGTGGCAATGTTTGGTAGTTAAAAATCATTATATTTAATCTTTACATACCAAAAACTTTGACTATTTCCATGTTACGCTTTGTTTTACACATACTTTATGATCGTTGTAAATAGTAAGATTTCAATGCATATTATCAAACCTTTAAAAAAAGTCAAGTACTGTAAAAAATATATTCATATATATTTCTGCTAAAATGCTTTTAATAATCTGTATATGTATCTCTTTTTTTAAAATTAAGTTGCAAAAACATAAAATAAAATAAATAAAAATAGATGATAACAGTCACAGTTGAGTCCACACATCTTCAGTGCACTCTGAATTCTTTATTAGCCCACAGTCAAATGAAGACATTGAACACGATGCCTATTTTATAATAAAGGCTGGCTCTCTTCATGTAACTTATTAAGTAGCTCTATCCAAAACATACTGGCAATACAGTTCATGCCCGTGTCATGATCTAGCCTGTGACTTGGCGCTACCCATACTACTACTGCACAGCATGGCAAACCACATGTCACTGACTCACGAAAAGATCAACATTCAAAGTGGGGCTCCTATTAAACTCACATTGCTTTTTCTTTCTTGTAAAGTTAAAAAAAAAGATAGCTCATTAAGTCTCACCATCATAAGTCAAGGCCTGCCTGCAGAGTTATTATTGCTGCTACCTCCTATGAATACTTAGAGAGTTCTTTGACAAGAGGCAATTGCCTCCCAGTCAGTTCCGTTTAACAAACTCAGAAGATACATAAATATGTCTCTGCCAGCCATTGATCACATAAAAGGATCCGGTATTGACCATAATATTTCTGGAGTAAACTTTGATCATCTGACAATCTGAATTGATGGAAGGGCCATAAGACAGAACCTAACTTAATTAAAAAACTTTAATTGACAAATTGAACTTTTTTACCCTTATGGTATAAGCATGCTGCTTTGATAGATATAAATTATGGAATAGCAAATGTAAGTTAATTATCATATACATTACCTCCCATGTTTGTCTTGTTTTTATTGGGATAAGAATGTTGAAAATGTACATATTAGTAATTTCCAAGTTAGAAGTTCATTGTTAGTAGCTGTAATCACTCTTCCTGTATCACTGATAATTTAGGTTATTTGACCAATATCTTCTAGTAACCACATTTTGCTGAATGATTCTATAGGTCCATTTTGGGGGGGATCTTAAAAGTCAGTGAGTCATGTGAAATTTGCCCTTCAGACTGCCTTGTTTCACTTAATGGCATGCCTTGTGAGCTTGCTCATTTGTAGAAAAATAGAAAACTTTGTTCTGTTTACATTCATTCTAAATTGAAGTTCTCCCAAGAATTGTTTGTGTGAGTGTATGTATGTGTGTACATGTGTGTGGTTGCCAGAAGTCACCCTCAGGTGCCATCCTCCTTGTTTTATTTGTGACATGGTCTCTCAGTGAATTGGGAACTGAACAGGGCTGTTCAGCAAGTCCTAGGAATCTGCCTATTTCTTTCCTTAAAGCTGGGACTATGAACGAACATTTCTAGGCCTGGGTCTCCTATATGGCTTCCCGGCTCAAACACAGGTCCTTATGCTTGGACAGCAAGCACTTCACTATCTCTCCAGTCCGTGCTTAGGCTTCCTAGCCATATGGTCACATCAGAGTGTGTAAAGGACACTGTTAGGATATCCATAGCATGTACCATGAGAGGTCACTAGGTAAATTGTTAGTTCATTGGGGGATGGCCACTGCTCAGCCTCCATGCTCCGCCTCCTCTTTGAAAGCTCTTTGGCTCCCTGCCCTGTTAATTCCTTCATGACACACAGTTGGAAAAATTACAAATTTTAATCTTAACTTATATATTTGTCTTTTTGTTTGTTCACTAGCCCTCAAGGGTTTTCAGGCAGCCATTTATCATCTTTGTGTTATTTTCCATCTATACAACATTTCCTTTTGTTTGAAGTATTTATTTAATTTTTAAGTGTATGTGTGTGCGTGCAGATGTGTACACGTGTGTAAATGTGTACATGTGTGTGCATGTATGTACATGTGTGTACATGTATGCACATGTGTGTGTGTCTGTATGTATAGATAACTCAAGGTTCCTGTGGAATCCAGAAGAAAGTGTTGTCTTCCCTGCAGCTGGAATTATAGGCTATTATGACATTAACATCCCAGTGTGTGCTGGAAGTTAAATTTGAGTCCTTTGTGACTCCCATAGGATATTCTTACAATTTTTTATTTTCCCTCTCAGGTTATACTCAGACAGCCTTATTTCTCTAATCCCTCATGTCCAGACATCTGGAACCTCTTGTCCATGAAGACGGTGCCTGGCTTTCCCATCCCTTCCCATGCCACAGGAGCCTCCCTCTATGCAGAGTGCCTTTAGAACCAACCTCTGTTACAGAAATAAATGTTACTGATAGACGGAAGAAGCAGTAAAAGCATCAGCTGAGAATTTATTAACGTAACTGTGGGAATCTGTTCAATATGGAAGGTAGTTGGTGATATCGAGAAGTGTTTGGAGTGAAGAGTAATGCAGAGAAGAAGTGGATTGATGTGCCCATGGCTGTGAGTTCATCTCAGGCACATAAAGCAAACACTCTGCCCTCTTATCCATCATAGACATTTAATCTCAGGGATTTCATTGCGTGCTTCATTCACTTTGTGAGTCAAATCTGGAGATGAAAGAGGGGGAGTTTTATATGTTTGTGCCTGGCAGTGGGAATGTTAAACTGTGAACAAATTGGGATGTTCTTTTAAAATCCTGTGATTTATCTCATGCTATTTTTCTTCCACTTTTAAATTTTAGTATGCTAGTGTGGAACAAAAGCTGCTATCAGTCCCCGGGAACAGGGATTTGGCTGCAACATTTGCCCGAGTACTAACTACAGCAGTCATATTTTCTAAGCATCCTCACCATCACCTCAAAACAAACGGGTCAATAAATCACAGGGGCTGAAGTTGCTGGAATGCCTAGGAGTACCCGCCAGGCAGTCTTGCCTTGCTGCTTTTCTCTTTAGTGGGTATTATTTTAATCTCTTATTTATTGTTTGATATCATAATGGATACATTGATCATATCTAGCCCTAGCTCTCCACCCCACCCTACTCCACTGTACTTTCTTTAGCATCCTGCACCATCCCCACCCCCTACTTTTTTATCTTTTAAATTTTGTTGTAACCCAATGAGTGCACTCAGTGCCTGCCTTTAATACTGACTGCTCTTCTTGGCTTGATGTTGAGCAGGTCTTGTGCAAGTTATCATAGCTGCGGTGCGCTCGTCCCCACCCACCAACTCTTACAGTGATTATGTCCCTTCTGCAGTGCTTTTCTGTGGATTTGGAGGAGGATGGAATGGCTGAGCCTTCAGTAGTCCCTTGTCCTCAGCACTTGGGTCAGTGATGAGTCTCTACATTCATTGCTACCCGTTGATGAAAGAAATGTCCGTGACCAAAGCTGAGATGAGCGCCCAGTCATGAGTATAGGCATGCGTATTTAGAAGACAGTTTGACAATATGTCCCCCTCAAAAAAACAAGAGTGGTGAGTTCCCCGATAGGACCTATGACCTCCTGGGCCATACACTTTTGATCAGGTTAATAACACCAGGTATGAATTAGCTCCTGTGGCACAGGCTACGAATCTCAGGAGAAAGGGAGTTGATTATCCCTATAACCTTCATGCCACCACCGTGCCAAGTGATTGATATGTATTATTGTGCATGTTTACATTTTGAACTAATCAGATCATCATAGTCCACTGAGTGGTAGTGGTTTGTTAAACATATTCCGGCCCAGCTCTAACATGTGTGATGATACAATGAGTAGCCATTACGGAACCGGCCAGGAACGTGGTTCTGACCACAGGTTCTCAGATGGGATCGCTATCAATAGTCTTAAATATTCAATGTGATTTAGTATCTCTTGTGTTCCAGAAGAATTTAACGTTTCATATTAATTCCACCCTAGTCTCTCTCTACCTTATATGCTTGAGTATAAATGACTGCCTTTTCAGTGTTTGCAGTGAGTTAGTGTGTAGATGAGACCCATGGCTGGATATTCAGAGAAAAAAAATCATACTGTTGTAAACCTTGCTGAGGCAGGATGTTGGCTTCACTTCCCCATCATTTCCTTTCCTGTCCTCAAGCTGAGAAACCCCAGGTATCTGCATATGCCAGAAGGTAAATAGCCATTGGCTAAGGAGATGGCTCATTTGGTAAAATGTTTATAAGGCAAGAAACAGAATTTGAGTTCGGATCTGCAGCACACATGGAAATCAGTACAGATGTAGTGACCAATTCTTAGGATTTCAGCCCTGGGGAACCGAAGCCAGGTAGACCTCTGGAACTCACTGGCCACACCCATTAGAGCCTACTTAGAGTGTTCCTGTTTAGTGAAGGACAATTTCCCTCACTAACAGAAAATAACCAAAGACACGCAGCACTTGAGAAATGCCACTTAAGACTGACCTTTATCTTCAAATTAAACAGGTTTGTCCTCCACTCCTCCCTCTCTCTCTTACACACACACACACACACACACACACACACACACACACACACACAATTGACAACGATTACCATCATATCTGTTTATGTAAGCTTTGTCATTTGATAAAAACAATAATAAAGTCATGAGATGCTTCACAGATTAACTCAAAAGTACATTTGTCTGTGAGTATAAACATGAATAGAAGGCATCTTGATACTTTGTCAATTAACTCAACAACAGTGATAGCCACCCCTGGATCCTAAGATTTCTCCTGCCAAGTATTTACCAGAGCTGGATTCACTCCTGTGGAATGGGCCTCACACCCAAACAGGAAGTAGTAGAGCACTCCAATTATAGGAGTGGTAAACAAGCCCTTTATATCAACCACTCTAAGGCTCAGGAACATTGGGAGATAGCAGGAGGCAGAGAGGGTGGGGGAGAAAATGTAAAAACCAGAAAGGGTTCCAAGTCTCATCTATGCATAGCACAGTCATTGCAATCACAAAGTCACAGCTCCTTTGGGTGACTGTACCGTGTTGTCATAAGACTGGCTCCTCAACAGTCAGGCATGGAGGGAGCAGGGGTTCAAGGAGCCCTACCCCTCATTAGTGAACCTCTTGTTACTGACAGGTTAAAGGAGAAAGTGGGAGTCATTGCCTTCGATTGTGTACCAACTGATGAGGGTCTCAGGCACCAGTGAATAATTCCAATGTACTACACACATGGATGCTCTGGTAAAATTAAATGGGTCACAAAATGAAAACTAAAGACATGAATTTGAGAAAGGGACAGGTGAGGATGGAGAAGATTAATAGGAGTAGGAAGGAGATAAAAGAGAGTATTAGGGAGAGAGTAATAAGGATACATTATATACATGTGTGAAATTGTCAAATAAAATTAATCAATAGAAAAGAAGAGATTTTCTTTTATTTTTTAATCTTTATAGTGATTACCCTTGTCTTCAGATTTCTACTGCTGTGAAGAAAATCCATGACCACCACAACTTTTATAAAGGAAACATTTAATTGTGGCTGACTTATAGTTTCAGAGGTTTAGTTCATTTTTATCATGACAGAAGAAATGGGAGTACGCAGGCAGACATGGATCCTGGAGGAGCTGAGAGTCCAATATCTTCATTCACAGGCAGCAGAAGTCATAGCTTGAACATATGAGATTTTAATGCCTACCCCCATAGTAACACATTTGCTCCAGCAAGGCATGCATACTCCAACAAGGCCACATCTCTTAATAGTGATACTTCCTATGAGCCAAGAGTTCAAGCTCATGAACCTATGGGACATTCCTATTTAAACCACAACACTATTCACAACTTACTGCCCACGGAGATATCAAGCAACCTTTTCTAGGTGATGTTGCAGGTCCTTCTTCTGACCTATTACCTAATGTGTTTCTGCAGGCCATTCATTCCTCAGAGACATGGCGTGGAATGTGCTAACTATATCGGGCCCAAAAAAAAGGCACATAAAAATAATGCATTTTTTAAAGTGGAGAGGAAAATGTGCATATTGCGAAGAACACAGAGGGTTTTTTTGAGAGAACTCTTATAGGCAGATCTAATCCTAAATGCGTTATATATTATGTATTCCAAATCTCTAGTGGAATTCTAAGTATTTATCTTCTTAAATTGAGTGATTAAAATCATGGACTTATAAAGCTTGAAGAGTTTTGAGCTGTTCAGTGTTTGTGGACTTTGTTTAACTTGAAGGAGGTGTATGAGCTTGTGCCATGGAACACAGATGGGGTTCAAATGACAACCCAAGACATTGGTCCTGGTTCTCACCATCTACCTTTTTGAGGTGGGGTCTCTTTATAGTCTTGTGCTGTGTATTCCAGGATAGCTAGCCTGTGAGCTTCAAGGGATCTTCCCATTCCTGCCTCCTCCCCCACTTCACTATAAGAAAACTGGATTGCAAATGCTCACACTACTGTATCCTGGTTTTATGTGCTTCTTTGTTTTTCCAACACAAAGTCTCCCATATGTATGGCAAGCACTTTACCCATTGAACCATCCTCCCAAATTCCTGTGTTTGTCCAATGCAGTCAAAGCATGGCGAAGTTGAACAGAGTATTATATAATGCCTACCAGACGTACAACTTGACTGGAGCAGGGGGGAAGGGATGTAGATCTCACATGTCTATGTGTTCTCCACCTTCCTGAACTAACAACTGTACACTTGGCTTAGAGAAGAACAGCCTTTCAGTTGACAATGAGCCAGGGCTGGGATGCAGCTCATTCAAGAGAGAGCTTTTCTGGCATTAAGGGACCTGGATTTTGTCCTCAATACTATGTGAACCTGGCACATTCCTCTATGTCCAACACTTGGAAGACCGAAACAGAAGGAACTCCCTTGATTACATGGTGTGGTAGTGGAGGCCAGCCTGCTCTAAATATGACTCTTTCTCCAACCAAATAAGTTAAAACATACAGACAGAAAAACAGGGGTTGTCAGGCCTTAAGAATATTGGCTATAACCCATCAACTGTCATATCAAAACATTATAAATGTAATATAGTATCTTTCCCTCTGCCTTGAAGTGGGTTTCTTCAGGGTGCCTGTGGTCCTGGCTCAGACACTTACAGCAGCATGCTTGATAGGTGGGGTAGCAAAAGGAAGCAATGTCAAAAGTAAGGTTAAGCTTTGAGGTTAAGTTTTGTAACATGTGATTGGGCATCCACACCCACCTGCTGACCTGTATGTGTCCTTCTTTGGTCTTAAGAGTTTTTACTAAATTTATTTGTGTGTGTGCGGGGGGGGGGGGTGTGGGTGTGTTGTATGTTCAAATGCATTCACTATAGTGTACATGTGGACATCAGAGGACAACTTGCAAGCATCGCTTCTGTCCTTCCATTGTGGATCACACTGAGGTTGTCAGTTTTTTAAGTAAATTCTTTACCCACTGAGCCATCTTACTGCCCCTCATTGACTTTAATTAAGGGAGAAATTGTGAACTCATTTTGGTTAGCAGTTCCTATTTTTATGCCTTATTCTGGAATCTGGTGCGTATGTTTCCTTTTATCATTCATAAAAACAGAAACAGAAACATGTGTTGTCTATTAGGAGAGAAAGTTGGGGTACAGATATAGACCAGTCCTTTAGAATCTTTGTACAATTTTCTCTATAAGCCACCAAACAGCACTGGACTGTTAATGCATCTGCTCCACACATAGGAGCAGTTACAACCCCATGGGCCCTGGAGTCCCAAGTTTCGATGTGCAAACAGAAAAGCATCATTGCAGAAGCCAGCCTCTGACTTCAGTAGATGAAGTTGTGGTGTTTAATAAGCTGTGGGGAAATCTGTTTATCTCTCTGACCTACCCCTACCATTCCTGTGGCCTGCCATTAAGCACCTGTCCTTTTCATTTTCATGTGGGTACCATTTTCAACAATTTTATCTTTGTTTTCCTAATTAATAACAAAACTGGGCATGTCTCCCAGTACTAGAGTTGAGGAAGAGGAAACATTAGAAGTACAAGGTCATCTTAAATTACATATAGTGTGGTGAATTTGAAGAAACTGTGGGCTTCACAAGATCCTGTCTACACACACACACACATACATACACACACACACACACATAGACACATGCACACATACAGAGAGGGAGGGAGGAAGGAAGGGAGGGAGGGAGGGAGGTAGAGAAGGGGGTGAGAGAGAGCATTGTTTTGCCAGGAGAGGTAGTACTTGAGGGAGAGATGGGCCAGTCTTTGTGAATTCCAAGCCAGCCTAGACTACATTAATGAATTATAGGCCAGCTAAGGCTGCACAATGAAACTCTGTCTCAAAAAGAAATAGGTATTATTCCAAATTAGCACTGCCTAAACCCTTTGGAAAGTGAAGGTCATTTATATCTCCTGTTTGAGCTGTTAAACTTTGCATGTCAGTTTACCTGGAAGGTTCTCTAGAATAAAAGACTTCTGGCCCCACTCCCAGATACCAACTCACTGGGGCCAGAATTTGCCAAGGAATCTGCATCTGAGGTAAGCATTGCTCCTTTCCTCTGTCCTCCCCCTGTTGACTCCAAAGACAGTTGCATGTGGCATCAGAAGCCTTGAGAAAAGAATGTTAGTGATTTGACATTGTTAGGCAACCCGAATACTTAAAAAAAATACAAGATGGCTGTCAAACTCCAAGGTCATATCCATCACAGCTTTGTCAGCTCCCACGTGGCTCTTTCTGCATCATCTTCTTCCCCTTCTGAAAACTGCGCTCAAGCTCATAATCCTCACTGCATTGAATACCCTTCTGTCATCTCCCCCTTATCCCCACCAGGCATGCTCATGCAAACCCAGAAATAAACACAGATATCCATACACAGACTCATGCACAGAGAGGCACATACTGTACTCACAAATATGTACACAAATACAGACATATGTGCACACATGTATCATTTATGCACACCAAGGCACACATTCACATGTATACACACTCATGTACACAACACACACACAAGCACACACACACACACACACACACACACACACACACACTTCCTTCTCAGTAACATTTTACTTTGTCAGCGTGTGGAGAAATCTTGTCAGATGTGCCCTGTTCTCACTTCACCCTCCAGCTTCATCGTTGGCCCCAATTCCTCCCACTCCCCCCAGTTTCTTTCAGACTCTCCCAGTTAGATACCCACTTCCCTCTCCTGGCCACCCCTCTTTCTTTCCTGATAAGCTCCCCTGTTCATCCTGAGTACAGTGCTCATACACATTTGTGCATGAAGGATATAGGTCAGAATTCTTCAGTTTCTCACTTTGGTTTTTAAGATAAAAAGTCCCTCCATTGAACCTGGAGTTCACTGGTTGTCTAGCCTTCCTGGCTATCAAACCTCAAGGATTCTCCTGTCTCTGCTGTCCTGTCCCATTGCTTGGATTACAGGAGTGCACCACCCTGCCCAACTTTTTATGTGTAGTTTAAGGATCAAGCATGGTTCCCCATGCTGGTACAGTGCTGCACTCTAAGCTTTAAGTCTAGCCCTCTGCATTGCTTTCCCTTGAAGTACCTGGGGACTTCATCACATTCTGTACTGAGATGCCTGTGACATTTTCATTAACAGCAATCTTATTGCACGGTATGCTCCACAGAACGGGGACCATGTGTGCCTATACCCCCATGTCCCAGACTTCTTTTCACTGCCTGATTCATTACTGCTCATCACATATTGACTAGGTAGATAGATGGGATAACTCAATCATGAAGTCAGAGAACCTCATGGAACATTGGAGTCCTACTGGGACCCTGGCTGAAGGAAGCAAATCACTTGAAAGTCAATAAAACCCATTTGACTATCTCAGCAAAGGACTGCATGACCATTTCCCACCATATGTGCATTAATGTTTCATGAGTCAGGGTCTCACATAGCTCATGCTTGGCTCAGTTCTTGCCATGTAGCTGGGGATAACTTTGCCCTCCTGCCAACTGTTTGGATTACAGGTATTCACCACCATATCCAGTTTATCAAGTGTTGGGGATGGAATCTAGGGCTTCATGCATGGTAATCAGCTACTTTACAGATTCTATATCCCAGCCCCTCCTGCACATTTACTTAAGCCCCCTACTTTATAGAATGAAGCATCATCTTTCTGCCGATGTGGAGCTAGGCTACCTGGTCCTTGAACTAAATGAGCTCCCAGGACTATGATTCCTCAAAGTTAACCTGAATTAGCGTTGAGCTTGCATTGATTGATACTGTTTTACATAGGCCTGATGATTCGGAATGTTCCAGAAGAAAAGAAGAGCGTTCCCTCACTGGTGAATCATTGCCTTGCTTACCACTTAGAGAAATGAATGGCTGAGGGAGGCTTTATGTCCCGACAAGACAGAATTTGATTTAAACTCTTCAGTACTAACTGAGCATCTAAATCTTTACCTCCAAGGGGATGGCTCGTATTTGTTGAAGCAAACAAGATTATGGCTCTAGCCATACATGAAATATGTGGGGACAAGCATTGTTTGTGTAGCAGCTCGACTGCTGTGTGCTCTCTCTCTCTCCTCTTTAGCTCTCTCTCTATGTCTCTCTGTCTCTCTCTCTGGTGTGTGTGTGTGTGACTATCTCTTTTTGTCTCTTTATCTCTGTATCTGTCTCCCTGATTCTGTCTCTCACTTTCTCTGTTGCTCTGGTCTCTGTCTCTCTAGCTTTATCTACTTGTCTCTGTCTGTGGCTGTCTCTTTCTCTCTGTATCTTTCCATCTTTCCCTATCTTTCTCTCTATCCTGTTCTCCTGCCTCCATTTCCTCAGATCTTCTATTGTTCTGTCTCCTGTGTGTCACTCTTTGCATTTTTTTCTTTCTTACCCTTTTCTCTCTTCCCTTGGATCTTTAATCAGCAGAGGTACTAAACTTTCTTCTATTTTGTCTGATTGTGTGTTAGTTACACTCACGATTTTTTTTTTTCAAACGTGGACACGCTTTAATGAGTTTAGGATAAATTTAGAAGCTATGCAGCCTGAAATGAACAGCTGTGAACTGCTGATGGTGAGGCCACGTTTCCCTCGGGCTGCCTTCATTCATTTGCGTTTTGCTTGGCCTCTCCTAGAAAGCCCCTTAGATTTGTAATTTTTCAAAAATAATTTTTGCATTGATTTCTAATGAAAAAAATTGCATTTATTTCATTGTAATGTGTGTGCATGCTTGTGCCTTGGCCCATTTGTGGAAGTAGAGGACAACATGAAGGAGCTGATTTTTCTTCCACGAAAGGGTCTCAGGAATCCCAGGTAGGCTGTCAACGCTGAGAAGCAGACACCTTTGCCTGCTGCATCTTGCCATCATGCAGAAAGGAAGCTGAACCTCCAAAGCCTGACTCTAGAGCTGAGGTTTTCATAGTTTCAAAAGTAATATCTTTTGTTTAAAAAAAAAGATGGAGAAAAGAATTTATTGAAAATATTGTTGACCAAATAAGGAGGCAAATTTAGATTTTCAGACTAGATTTATATTCTTGCCCAAAGCAGAATACTTCTCACTGTCATATAAACGGGGAAGGTGTGGGGAAAGGTAGTAGAATTGTTTGTAGTTGATGAGGTCATCTTCTGCCTCTTTTGTATTTAGACACAGTCTTACATAGCTTGGCTTTGCTTCCAACTCACTATGCAGCAATATCTGATGGTTAAGCTTTGATTTTTGTGTTTTCTGAGATTCTCTGGAGGAATAGAACTGGTAGAAAATATTTTTCATATATGTAACATATGTGTGGAATTTATTAAAGTAGCTTATAGCCTGTGGTCCAGGTAGTCCAGCAATGGCTGTCTCCTAACATAAAGGCCAAGAATCATGTATTGAACAGTTCACAAGGCTAGCTGTTTCATCTGGTCTTCAGTATACTCTGAAATCCTGAACAAGGAAGCTCTTATACCAGCAAAGAACTGTCTCTGCAGCAGGATAGGTGAATGTGCCAGTGAGGGAGTGAGGGCGAGCAGGCAAAGAAGCAACAGCTTTCTTCTTCCCTACCCCTTGATATAGGCTGACACCAGTGTAATCCAGACTGAGAGTGAGTCTTTTCAACTCGGATGAGCCAGTCAAGAAAATTCTTCACAGATGTGTCCACATGTTCAGGTTTCAGTTGATTCCACATGTGCCCAAGTTGACGGGTAACATTAGCCATCACAGTTTTCCTTTCTCGCTCTCTCCCAGGTGCTGGGATTCACAGTCAACTTTATGTCCTTGTTTTCTAACAAGCCAGCTACACAGTGATGGGGAACAAAAACAAAAGCCACTAAACTTAATTTTGTAAGCTCTGAGTGCACACATTTCAGTTCCTAATGGCTGCCCAACATTGCTATACAAAGGCCTCCCAACTGGTCTGACTGCTAACAGTTCTAACTGCTGCACCTTGATCCACAGCATTTCCCATGGCAGCAGTTAGAATGGTGCTTCACTTACTTCACTTCCACTTCTTCTTGCTCTGAGTGGAAGCAGCGGTGCACTTGTATGTCTAACTTTGTATGCACACGCATGCAAATGCTATTGTAGAAGCCAGAAATCAATCTTGACTGTCATTCCTTAGATCCTATCTACCACATTTGTCTTCCTTTTATTTGTTCTGGAGACAGGTTCACTGACTGGCGGTGAATTTGCCTTGTAGAACAAACAGGCTGGCCACCAGTGAGCCACAAGGATCCTCCAGGTCTCCATTTTCCCAGTGTTGGGATTATACCTGTGGAGCAACATCACTAGCTTTGGCTTTACAGGTCAAACTATTAAACAGTAGTGAGGGGTTTTTTGTTTTATTGTTGTTGTGGCGGTTATTGTTTACTTATTTTTTTATTTGAGAATTGCTTGAGGATTTCAGTGTTTGTTGAAATCCCATCCCCCAATCCTTCCCTGTTCTTCCTACCACATTCCACTCCCAATTTCATAGAATTGTCTTCATTTGAGCTGAAAGAGTTCGAAACCCCATGGGAAGAACAAAATTATCAACTAACCAAACCCACCACAGCTCCCAGGGACTAAAACACCAAACAATGAGCACACATAAAAAGACCCATGGCTCCAGGTGCATATGCAGCAGAGGATAGCATTCTCTGACATCAATGGGAGAAGAGGTTTTTGGTACAGTGAAGGCTCGTTTTCCCAGTATAGGGGAACGCCAAGGTGCTGAGGTCGGAGAGGGTGATTGGCTGAGG
This sequence comes from Micromys minutus, assembly GCF_963924665.1. Lineage (NCBI taxonomy): Eukaryota > Metazoa > Chordata > Mammalia > Rodentia > Muridae > Micromys > Micromys minutus. Next base: position 18,346,739 of record NC_137975.1, on the reverse strand, counting down.
GAGCACCTTCATGGAAGCAATGGGAGGAGGAGGGGAATGGGATTGTGGGAAAGGAATAACATCTAAAATGTGAATGCAGAGAATATTCAATGAAAAAGTTGGAAAAAAAAAAAGGACACACTCAGTGCACTTTGTGATTCCCAGGATGGGGATGGACATAGGGTATCTTCTGGAGCATAGTCAGCCTCTCAGGGGACACATCCCTGAAGAAATTCTCACTCTTTCAGCAGTCATCAGTTATCAGTAATTCTTCAACCACCCTTCTGTGTCTGTGGGAGGCATTTGCTGGCTTGATCTTGTGCAGGTCTGACATATACTGTTATATCCTCTGTGCTTTTGGACACACGCTCTAGAAATCAACTACACACAGGTCTTCATGCTTACAAGGCAAGCCTTTACTTACTAAGTTAACCGTGTCCCCAGCTTTCTTTCCTGTTCAGCTTTTTCTTGCATCTCTTTGTCTCCAGCACAGAGGTCCTCTCTATTTGACCCACAAGGAGAATGCTGCCTCCTCTCAGCATTTGCTTCAGTGTTCCTTCTGCATGTATCGTCCCTCCCCCAGAGCCCATCCTTCTCATCGTTTGGTAACTGCACAGAAGGGCAGCTGCTCTGGTGGTTCCATTCCTGTGTCACCGAATCTCCCCCCATACTGTCCCTAGTTATAGCTCACCCGTCAGAGGGCTCTGTTGGAGCTGTGCTTCCATAGCACTTGCCACTGGCAAGAGTTCTGTCACCGTGACAGTTAGCTTGCTACTTGTCATGTTTCCCAACATTGACTGTGATTCCATTGATTATAAAGACTCTGTTTTATTTTTCCTGTCTTAAGCACATAGATCAATAATTTTTATGCTGTTTAAAAGAAAAATCACCCCCCCAAAAAAAAACCCCAAACCTCTCTGTGCTAATGGAAAAACAACAACAAACCAAAAAAAATTTTTTGTGCTGAGTACATTAAAGAACTGTGTTTGGACTCTTGCTAGAAATCTCTTTTCTTGTGCTTTGACTGTGAAGTGCACCCCTGCCCCATATGCCCATGCGTTCAAACATTTGGTCCCTGGTGGTGGTATTCTTTGTGAAGGCCATAGAATTTGGCGGAGATGGAGCAGTCCTAGAGGAAATAGGACACTGGGAGGTGGGCTCTGAGGTTCTGAAGCCCAGTCTCATTTGGTTTTTCCCTCTCTGCTTCCTAAGTGTGGCTACAGTGTGGCTAGTTAGCTTCCTGACATTCTGACATTATGGTTTGTTTTGATTTGCTTTTATATTTTAGGCATTTTTGTTGGTAAATTGGCTATTTCTGGCATCCCTCAAAGCATATGCTGGCAAACAGGGTAGTTAGCATTCATGAGTTTAAAGAATGCTAGAATTTGCCTAGTAGAGATGCTATATTTGGGCATAAGGGGGGTATCTTTCTTTTTTTTTTTTTTTTTTTTAATCATTATGCACAATTCTTTTGCTATAATTTATTTTTTAACAACTTTATTTTACAAAACAAAGATAAATGTACAGATTTTAAGCATTTTTGCATAAAATTATACAATACATTTTTGTCAGTACTTTTTTTTTAAAGGTTTGATAGTGTGATAAAGATCCCACCAGTAACAATGAGCATAAAGTACATGTAAAACAAGATGCAAATTGGAAATAGTCAAAGTTTTCTCAGTGTGTAAAGATTTTTTTTTTTTTTTTTTTTTTTTTTTTTACAATGAGCAGACAGTACAAATAATACAGGGTACAACCCGGAATTTGTCAATGTGTTCTTGGTGGGTAAGGATTGAGCATGACTATTTTTTTTTTTTGTTTTGTTTTCTTTATTTTTTGGACTTCATACAGTCTGTGAGTTGTTTCTGGGGCAGTACGAGCCTCTCGGGTTAGCATACCACTATCAGTGACTGCATATTATGTCTGTTCTACTGTGACTCGGTTATCTCACTCAGGATAATATTCTCTAGATGCAGCCATTTTCCTAAGAATTTGGTTAAGTCATTGTTTCTGGTGGCTGAGTAGTATTCCATTGTGTAAATGTACCACAATTTTTGTATCCATTCATCTTCTGAAGGACATCTGGGTTCTTTCCAGCTTCTGGCTATTATAAATAGAGCTGCTATGAACATTGTGGTGCATATATTTTTGTTGTGTAATAAGGTGTCTCTGGGGTATATGCCCAGAAGTGGAATAGCTGGGTCTTCAAGTAGTATTATGTCCAATTTTCTGGGGTATCACCAGACTGATTTCCAGAGTGGTTGTATTAGTTTGCAACCCCACCAACAGTGGAGAAGTGTTCCTCTTTCTCCGCAACCTCGCCAGCATCAGTTATCATCTTAGTTTTGGATCTTGGCCAATCTTATTGGTGTGAGGTGAAATCTCAGGGTTCTTTTGATTTGCATTTCTCTGATGGCTAAGGATGTCGAGCACTTCTTCAGATATTTCTTAGCCATTCGATATTCCTCAGCTGAGAATGTTTTGTTTAGCTCTGTACCCCATTTTTTAATAGGGTTATTTGATTCTCTGGTGTCTAGCTTTTTGAGTTCTTTGTATACCTTAGATATTAGGCCTCTATTTGATGTGGGGTTGGTAAATATCTTTTCCCACTCTGTGGGCTGCAGTTTTGTTTTCTTGACAGTGTCCTTAGCCTTACAGAAACTTTGCAATCTCATTAAGTCCCATTTGTTAATCTTTGACCTTAGAGCTTGAGCCATTGGTGTTTTGTTCAGAAAATTTTCTCCTGTGCCTATGTGTTCTAAGGTTTTCCCTAGTTTCTCATCTAATAGTGTCAGTGTATCTGGTTTAATGTGGAGATATTTGATCCACTTACACTTGAGCTTTGAACAAAAAGATAAGAAAGGGTCTATTTTCATTCTTTTGCATGCTGAGTGCCAGTTGGACGAGCAGCATTTGTTGAATAGGCTGTCCTTTTTCCATTGAATGTTTACAGCTCCTTTGTCAAAAATCAACTGACCATATATATGAGGGCTAATTTCTGGATCTTCTATTCTATTCCATTGATCCACATGCCTATTTCTGTACCAGTACCAAGCAGTATTCAGCACAATTGCCTTGTAATATAGCTTGAGGTCAGGGATAGTGATTCCCACAGATGTTTTCTTGTTGTGGAGGATGGATTTTGCTATTCTAGGTCTTTTGTTATTCCATATGAAATTGCACATTGATCTTTCCAATTCCATGAAGAACAAGGTTGGAATTTTGATGGGGATGGCATTGAATCTGTAGATTGCTTTTGGTAGGATGGCCATTTTTAAAATGTTGATCTTTCCAATCCATGAGCATGGGAGATCTTTCCATTTTCTGAGATCTTCCTCAATTTCCTTCTTTAGAGGTTTGAAGTTCTTGTCATACAGATCTTTCACTTGCTTAGTTAGAGTCACACCAAGGTATTTCATACTTTTTGCGATGATTGTGAAGGGTACCTTTTCCCTAATTACTTTCTCCACATGTTTGTCCTTTGAGTATATGAAGGCTACTGATTTGTTTGAGTTCATTTTGTATCCAGCCACTTTGCTGAACTTGTTTATCAGCTGTAGGAGTTCTCTGGTGGAATTTTTGGGGTCACTTAAGTACACTATCATGTCATCGGCAAAGAGTGATATTTTTATCTCTTTCTTTCTGATTTGTATCCCCTTGATCTCCTTTTGCTGTCTAATTGCTCCAGCCAGGACTTCCAGTACTATGTTGAATAGGTAGGGGGAGAGTGGGCAGCCTTGTCCAGTCCTTGATTTTAGTGGGATTGCTTCAAGTTTCCCACCGTTAAATTTGATGTTTGCTGTATATTGCTTTTATTATGTTTAAGTATGGACCTTGGATTCCTGTTCTTTCCAGGACTTTTAACATGAAGGGGTGTTGAATTTTGTCAAATGCTTTCTCAGCATCTAGAGAGATGACCATGTGATTTTGTTCTTTGAGTTTGTTCATATGGTGGATTACATTGATGGATTTCCTTATATTAAACTATCCCTGCATCCCAGGGATGAAGCCTACTTGGTCATGGTGAATGATCATTTTGATGTGTTCTTGGATTAGGTTTGCAAGGATTTTGTTGAGTATTTTTGCATCAATATTCATAAGTGAGATTGGTCTGAAGTTCTCTTTCCTTGTAGGGTCTTTGTGTGGTTTAGGTACGAGGGTTATTGTAGCCTCAAAAAATAAGTTAGGTAGAATTCCATCTGATTCCATCTTTTGGAATAGTTTGGAGAGTATTGGTGTTATATCCGCAATAAATGTCTGATAAAATTCTGCACTGAACCTGTCTAGACCTGGCCTTTTTTTGGTTGGGAGGCTTTTAATGACTTCTATTTCTTTAGCTGTTATAGGGTTATTTAGATGGTTTACTTGGTCCTGGTTTAACTTTGGGATCTTGTATCTGTCTAGGAATTCGTCCATTTCCTCCAGATTTTCCAATTTTGTGGAGTATAAGATTTGTTGTAGGATCTGATGATTTCTTGAATTTCCTCAGTTTCAGTTGTTATGTCTCCACTTTCCTTTCTGATTTTGTTAATTTGTATACTCTCTCTTTGCCCTCTAGTTAGTCTGGCTAGGGGTTTATCAATCTTGTTGATTTTCTCAAAGAACCAACTCTTGGTTTTGTTTTTTTCAATGGTTCTTTTTGTTTCTATTTGGTCTCTTTCTGCCCTAATTTTGGTTATTTCTTGCCGTCTACTCTTTTTGGGTATATCTGCTTCCTTCTGTTCTAGGGCTTTTAGCTGTGCTGTCAGGTTGCTGATGTGAGCTCTCTCCAGTTTCTTTTTGGAAGCACTTAGGGCTATGAGTTTTCCTCTCAGTACTGCTTTCATTGCATCCCATAGGTTTGGGTATGTTGTGTTTTCATTTTCGTTGAATTCTAGAAAATCCTTAATTTCTTTTTTTATTTCTTCTTTGACCCTGCTATCGTTAAACAGAGCGTTGTTTAGTTTCCATGTGTATGTGGGCTTTTTGTTGTCTTTGTTGTTGTTAAAGACCAGCCGTAGACCATGGTGACCTGAGAGGATGCATGGGAGTGTTTCAATCTTCTTATATCGATTGAGGCTCGTTCTGTGTCCAATTATATGGTCATTTTTCGAGAAAGTGCCATGGGGTGCTGAGAAGAAGGTGTATTCTTTTACTTTAGGATGATATGTTCTGTATATATCTTATTAATTCTAGTTGGTTCACAGTCTCTGCTAGCTTTGTAGTGTCCTTGTTCAGTTTCTGTTTCCATGATCTGTCCATTGGTGAGAGTGGGGTATTAAAGTCTCCCACTATTATTGTGTGAGGTAAAATGTATCTTTTGAGCTTTAGTAGGGTTTCTTTTATGAATGTGGGTGCTTGTTTATTTGGAGCATATATCTTAAGGATTGAGAGTTCCTCCTGACAAATTTCCCCGGTAATGAGTAAAAAGTGTCCTTCCTTATCTTTTTTGATAACTTTTGGTTGTATATTTACTTTACTCGATATTAGAATAGCCACTCCAGCTAGCTTCTTGGGGCTGTTTGCTTTGAAGTTTTTTCCCACCCTTTTTCTCTGAGATAGTGTCTGTCTTTGTTTCTGAGATGAGTTTCCTGTATGCAGCAAAAGGCTGGATTTTGTTTATGTATCCAGTCTGATAGCCTATGTCTCGGTATTGGGGAGTTGAGTACATTTATGTTAATAGATATCAAGGAATAGTTGTTTCTGTTTCTTGCCATTATTGCTTTTGTGGGTTGAGTTGTGTCTGTGTCTTTTTCTTCTTTTAGTTTTCTTGTTTAGGAGTTTTCTTGTTTTTACTAGGCTGTATTTTCCCTCATTGTATTGGGTTTTCTACCTATAATTCATTGTAGTGCTGGGTTTGTGGTCAGATATTGTGTAAATTTTGATTTGTCTTGAAATATCTTCATCTCTCCATCTATGGTGATTGATAGTTTTGCTGGGTATAGCAGCTTGGGCTGGCACTTGTGCTCTCTTAGGGTGTGCATGATGTCTGTTCAGGCTCTTCTAGCTTTCATAGTCTCGGTTGAGAAATTGGGTGTGATTCTGATTGTTCTGCCTTTATATGTTACCTGACCTTTTTCCCTTACTGCTTTTAGTATTCTTTCTTTGCTTTGGGCACTTGGTGTTTTTACTATTATGTGTCGGGAGGTATTTCTTTTCTGGTCCAACCTATTTGGAGTTCTGAAGGCTTCTTTTATGCTCGTGGTCATCTCATTCTTGAGGGTAGGGAAGTTTTCTTCTACAATTTTGTTGAAGATATTTACTGTTCCTCTTAGTTGATACTCTTCTCCCTCTTCTATTCTTATTATCCTTAGGTTTGGTCTTCTCATTGTGTCTTGGATTTCCTGGACATTTTGGGTTAGGATCTTTTTGTTTTTTGCATCTTCTCTGGCTGTTTTGTCTATGTTTACAATGTTGTCTTCTGCCCCCGAGATTCTCTCTTCTACCTCTTGTAATCTATTGGAAATGCTTGCTTCTGTGACTCCTGATTTCTTTTTTAGGTGTTATACCTCTAGGGTTATCTCTTTTAGTGTTTTTTTTATTGTGTCAATTTTCGTTTTAAATTCCCTCTTCCATTCCTTCATCTCTTTGGTTCTGTTTTCCTCTAGTTCTTTGAGTGTTTTTCTTGTTTCCTCTTTAAAAGCTTCTGAATCTTTTTGCTTTTCCTCCCGTTCTTGTTTAAGTATCTCTATCAGCATCTTGAGTTATGATTTCAGGTCTGTGTCTTTTTTTTCTGGAGTGTTTGGCATTCCAATGTTTGCTGTTATGGGAGAGCTGGGTTCTGGTGTTGCCAGGTTGTCTTGGTTTTCTTGGGATATACTCTTTCGCTTTCCTCTTGCCATTTTGTTGTCAGTGATATGTTCTAGCCTTTCCCTTGTATCTGGTCTGTGTCCCTGGATCTCCACTGGTCCAGGTGCCAGATGGGTCGAGCCCTGTTCTATGCCTCAGAGTCGCCGGGTGGGAACAGAATTTCCAAAGTTGTGTTCCTGGTACCTGGATCAGGCAGGGCAGGTTGTGGTGTCTGTGTGCACTCCACAGAGGTCTCTCTGCTCCCTGTCTGCCTATATCTCCTACTCACCAGTCTTTCAACCTTTAGGAGCTGCCAGTCCGAGTGGCAGATTGGCTGGGCTCTGTTCTGCGCCCTCAGGGGGTATCTTTCTATCGTCAGTTTCAGTAGTAAACTGTTAACAGTATATATTTTCCATGATAGCTTTACACAAAATCATGCAGGAATCTGGGTGAGATATTAATTGTCTTGTAGAACTATTATGATGAAATTTAGTACATGCTAATTGTTCATGACAATGATTGGAACACAGCTCCTGTGAGTAATGAGAATTGACTACATACACAATGTTTATAAATGCTGGCAAACTTATGTAGGGGACAAAGAGAAATTATTAAGACTTACTGAGCATTAAGTGGCCTAATATGCCCTTCACATTCTATATTTGTGTTTTCCCTTTGTCTTAATTAACTGTGAAATTCTAACATGCATGCACGCATGCTTGTCCCACAGACACATATAAAGTTTAGAGAACATCTTATGACAGTCAGTTTCCTCCTTTGACCATGTGGGTCCTGGAGATTGCATTCAGGTCACCAGGCTTCTTGGTCAGTGCCTGTACATACTGAGACACCTCCCTGACCCTGATATTCAATCTCAAAAGAGAAGCACATAATCTTTTTTTTCTTCAAAGTTGAGTTGTTAATAAAATGCATACAGTTCTGGGCTTTATCATGGGGTAGGCAGTCTGGCCAGTACTGAAGCTGTGGAGAGTCACAGGTAGGAAAACACCATGGGTCCCTGTCTTTGTTCCTTTTGTTCAGGGTCTCCTCACATCGCTTTCCTCAGGTACTATCTATCCACTTTGGGTGTTTATTGTAACTATAGAAACAACAGCTTATTATTTGGCCTTCCAACACCTCCTCAGAAGTGGGATCACAGGTACCACCATACTTGACCTATTCTGTAGGGGATTAGGGATAGAACTCAGGAACTTGTGTTTGCAAGGCAAACATTTTATGAACTGAGCCATCTCCCCAACCAAGCATTGTCACTGTCTTAATCCACAGTGTGTTTATTGTATACAGAGATCATAGATAAAACTATATTCAGAAATGTTCACAAAACAAACTAGCCTGAATCAATCTCATGGTGAAGTGTTTTATACATGTGGTATTATGCATATAGACATATATGCTGTATATGCATATGCACTATAAGGTACACGTTTTTACATATTTCATAATGTATTTAAAATATGTTAAAAGTCAGTGGATCCTTCAAAGCATCTTGGTGAATGCTGTCCTAGAATCCATGGCTCCCCTGGTATTGTATCCTTCTAAATAGATAACATGAGTTCCTTTAAGGAAGGGATCATCATGTTTTGCTTTGGTATATCCAGATGATCTTAACTTACTACTAAGCATAAAGTCTACCAGTAATGGATAATCCAGTTTGGCCCAAGTGGTTGGCAACCTGCTATACCAGATCTTAGATTCTACAGTGTGTGTTGGGAGTTACATAGCATATTAAGTTCGTTTTACCTGGTGTGTGATTCAGGGCCCATGGTATATTACACAATAGATGGAATATTGTTCATATGGTGCTTTTTATCTTTTTGTATATTTTTGTGTTACGTGTGTCTCTGTGTGCATGTACATTAATGCATATGCAGCTGAGGGGGCAAAGAACACCTTGGGGTGTTGGTCCTCAGCTTTCTCCTTGCTGGGATGGACTTTTTTGTTCACTGCCGTGTGTGAGGCTAGGTGGCCTCATGCCTCCCTGGATTCTCCTGTCGCTGCCTTCTGTCTTACTCTGGCAATATAAACATACAAGATTGTCTCTGGCTTTAACATAAGTTATGAGAATTAGAGCTCAGGGCCCCCCCTTGGGTAGAAAGCACTTTTACCTGCTCAGCCATCTCTATCACCCATTATATGATGTTCTCTTGGTATTTTTTTTTCCTTTGAAAGCAAGAGCTAAGGAAAGTCTCAAATTAACACTTCGCAACTTCCAAAAAGCTGTCAGAGACACAGTTGAGTGTGGAGCTTCCAACAGGGAGGCAAGATAAGACAACAGCACTTTATGTCTGCCTTGGGGCTGTACAACAAATCCTGAAGTGTTAGAAGGGGGACACAGGGGTTCTTAGAAAGTGGGTTATTCTTGGCTGACGTAACTATTTGTTTTGAGCATGAAGTTCTACCTGGCTGCAGAGACAGCTCACGAGAACATGCACTTTTTCTGCAAACATAAAGATCTGAGTTCATATACCAAGAGCCCATGTAAATTGCATACTGACATACATGCAAGCCAGCCGAAAACTGCAGCATTAAAAGGTGGAGAAAAGGGATGCCCAGATCAAACTGAATCATTGAATAAGGTAAAGAACGGTAAAGAATGATTCTCACCATCAGCCTGTGTCTTTTACATCATGCATTTACACATGGATACATGCATGCATTTATGCCTCCATTCATTTATGCCACATACATCCTGCCCATACATGTGCAAAAGCATATATATACATGCATATCGTGCACAAATAAAAATGGAATAAAAATTCTGAAATTACTATTTTAAAATTTTATATTGATTTTTCCTTGGATTACTTAATCTGTTATAAGTCCATTGAATTTTAGGATTTTCTTTGCCTTTTTCAACTAAAGGTATCAAGCCAGGTGAATTTTTCTCAGCTTAAGGCATAGTTCAATTGTATTGTGTTAATATGAATAGAATAACTGTATGATTGTCCCTGAAGCTTGACAACCTGTGTAGATTCTCCAACTGGGCAGATAACATACATTTTCAGATACAGCAGCCCTATGTCTTTACTTCACCACAGTTTAGGGGAAAAACAAAACAAAACAAAAAAACCAACAATTGTAAGGTAAGACAGGGAAGACAGTACAATTAATAAAGTATTAATTGTTTTAACTTAATTTGCTAGCATGAGTACCTTAGTGCAGTACACCGATTCCATGTAAAATGCTTAGGCATGGTGGTGTTTGCTTGTAATCCCAACACTGGGGACATGGGAAAAGACAGAACCCTGGGGCTTTCTGTCAGCTAGTCTTGCTTAATTGGTGGAGTTATTATTGGTGAGAGTTCTTGTCTCAAAAAAGTTATGGGCCTCCATTATACATGTGCACACATGTGCGTGTGTGTACACATTGTGAACACTTGCATGTGTACATTTTCCACAGACAGAATAAAAGTCTACTGTGTTCACTAATATAAGCACTGCTCACCTTACTTACAAAATTTGTCTCTATTTCAGCCTTCTCCCTTTAGATTTGCTACATCCCTGCTGTAGATGAGTGAAGACAGTGCTGTCTTTCTTTCTGATTTCAGGAAAGCGCATCTGAAGAAGAGAGAAAAGAGCAAGCAACACTAGGTGATCTCCATGTGGTGGCCCAGGACGACTCAAGAAGTGAGCACAGCAGTACTGAGGAGGGGAAAGAAGACAGTAGACTTCTCCTGAAGAGACTTAGGGCTCTGGAGGTAAGCCACCAGCCATCCACTCACTATGAAGAAAACCTGCAGCACGGGCACTGATTGAGAGTCCAAGTCTTCCTCTCTCTGTTCTCCCAGACTGACACAGTCACCACTCTGCCACTAGAATCCCTCCCTCCACAGTGGACACAGTTTAAATTCTCTGCCCTGGAAAGGTCTTGACCCAGTAAAGCCCAGCTGTATTGCCTTCAAAAGAAAAAAGAGGAGAACAGCTCACTTCTAATCATAGTCTCTAAAATTGTGAGCACTTCAGTCAGGGGCTATAGAACACTTGACTTTCTTCTAATGCCTCATAACATGGATACATGTGTGAATGAAGGACCATAGGATCCAATAGTATATGCAGTGTTTGTGAAAGTTGTGTATATGCTTAGATACAGATTGATCCATTTCATTTGGAGATAAGGCAAGTGTTGATATCAACAGATAAGATACACACATAAAGAATCAGCACCAAGGACAGCGGTCTTTGAAGGCAACTTCAATGCACCAGAGTGAAAGCTCCAGATGGTCTAACTTACAGGCATTTATATCACTTTGGCTGTTCATTTATCAGTTTTCCTACCTATCATCAGAGAGCTTCTTGCTTACTTGTTCCTGTTTGAGTATTTGACACTCTAGATTTTTTAGATATTTGAGTCCTAAGTGAAGATAATAACTTGACCTACCCCAGAGGATCATTTAGAAAGAGAGTCTAAGTGAAGGGTGTATATGTATAAATGTAAATATTTGGTTGGACTTGGGTATGTCTATGAAAAAATGTCTTGATTGCCTTGATTGGTTGTCTTGTGCTTGCCCACTATGATCAACACAATTCCCTAGACAGGAGGTTCTGAACTCTCTAAACGTGGAGAGACAGTGTGAGACAGAATGAGGGAGAGTGAAACAGAGCCAGAGGGGGGGCAGAGAGACAGAGAGACAGAGAGACGGAGAGACAGAGAGCGAGTACACAAACACACTTACAAGACATATAAACATACTCTGTTCTTGACTCTGGATGTGACTAGCTGCCCCATGCCCCCATCACTGTGATGCCCCATGCCCCTTCCACTGTGATGGAAGCCTCTTCCTGCTGCCCGTGTGTGAATCAAGATGTAGAACTCTAAGCTACCTCTTTAGAACCATGTCTGCTTGGATGTTGCTGTGTTTCCAGCCATGGTGATAATGGACTAAATTATGGAACATAATTATGAAACATGACTTGAGCTCTAAGTTGTAAATCCTTTCTTCTCTGTTTTGCTCTTTATCAGAGTATTTTATCTCAGAATGGGAAATAAAATTAGAATATCCATCTCATAAATATACAGTCATGCCTAGGGATGTAGTGCAGTTGGTAATGGGCTTGACTGTTCTGCATGTAATTCTGAGATCTGACTATAGTATTATAAAAAAAAAATTAGGTGTGATGGTACAGACCTAAAATCCTGCCAGAAATTGAGGCAGGAAGAAAAGAAATTCAGGAGTTTCAGGATAACCTGGGCTACATGAGAACAAGCAACCAGATAACTGAAAGCAAAGGAAAATTAATAAAATCATAGTTCTCTTGTAGGGCCCACAGAAACTGGAATATATTCATAATATGCAGAACCAGGATGAGGAGCATGTGGCCTTGCTCCCTGCTTACTGCCCACGACTCTGCCTCTGATACCTGGTATCCCTTAGAGGGAGCACTGGCCTTTAGATTCTTATCTCCTTAAGGCAAAGAGCACTGGAGCCAGATTCTCTGAATTTTGTTTGAATACTTCAAAAACTTCAGTTACCTAATCTCTTTCTGTTTTCTATCCTTGCTTGAAAAAAAAAAAGAAGATAATAATAGTACACAACCTTCCTAAAAAGCAGTGAGATTAAACTGCTTATAATGTCTACAATTGCCTTATACTTGGTCCCATCTTTGTTCCAGTTTTATCTCTGTTGCTGTGATAAAAATACCATGGAGTAAAAGCAATTGGAGAGGTTTTACACCCCAAGTATCTTTTCATTCCTGGGAAGTCAAGGCAGGAACTTCAAACCGCTAGTCACAGCACGTCCACCTTCAGGAGCAGAGAGAAGTGAACATATGCATGCTTGCTCACTAGTCTTCTTGTTTGTAATCAGATCAATGTCTTTGCCTAGATGCAGTATAGAGCCTTAGACCAGGAAATGATGACACCCAAAGTGGGTTGGGTCTTTCTACATCAATTAATATTAATAATGAAGGTGGTCCATGTCCACAAGCCTATTCAATCCAGATAATTTCTCACTCAGACTCTACCCAAGTAATTCTTGGTTGGGTCAAGTTAGCACGTGAAGCTAACCATTGCCTGTACTGATCTTTTCAAAGGCTCTTACCCATTCCTGAATCGTGTGCTTCCTGTTCTCTGAATAGAATAACTAATTCAGAACTATGATCGAAAAGACTCAAGTACTCCATACAGACATTCCTGAAAACAGATGGGTGGCCACATGTTTTTAGATCCCAAGCAGAAGAGCTATTGACTAGGGAAACATCTGGTTCCCCTGTAGGAAGATGAAGGGATCCCCTCTGTCCCCAGAGGCTTCATACCTTGGTAGGTTTTTTAAAAGACTTAGAAAACATTCTTAGGGGAAGGGAAGATTCCATCAGAGGATGTTAAGAAACCAGCATGAACTAGAGTCACCCTGAAGTGAGTTGCTATTACATATACTTCAGCTGTTAGTTCTCACCTAATGATTACAGCAAAATTGTTCTTACTTCATCTCATTGTCAGGAGAACATTGTGAAAGGCATTTCATTTAATCAGGCTAAGAGGTGTTTAAAAATGTCTTTTGCATCAAATGTTCTTAAACTTCAGGATATATACATATTTATATAATTTTTCCTTCCAAGAGAGCATTACATATTGGGCAACAACTCTTTCATCCAATACTATTTGGATGCAAAACTAATGTCTTGAAGTGACATTGATCCACATAACTTCAAGTCCCATTTTATTTTTTAAGTTGGACTGTTGTTACAGAAGTGTCATTGTTTATTTTTAAATTCTCTATTTCATATTTGCCTAACTTCCTGCTTGCTCCCTGAGCTCACTATCTTATTTTGTGAGAATTCTGGGATTTTATTAAAAACATGTTTATTTATTTTATGTGTAAAGTGCAGAAGAGCAGTGTTTATGTGTAGGTCAGAGGGTAGCCTATGGGAATTGGTTTTCTACTTCTACCATGTTGGTTCTGGAAAATGAATTCAGATTTTCAGACTTGGAGGCCAGAACTCTTACCTACTGAGCCATCTTACTGATCTCCCCACACCCACTACCATTATTTTGTGAATGATATAAATTTAAATAAAGAAGGATTGTGCTAGGTTCTTGGCTAGTCCAGCTTTGTAATGTCCATAAGGTTGCTTTGATTTCTAGGTACTCATGCCTCTGTCTCCTGAAAGATGGCACTGTAGGTATTCATCAAATCTTTGCCTATTATAAAATGGATTTATCTTTTATTTACATGTGATCAGGTTTTATATGAATGTCATGTATTGTAGACTTTTAATTATGTCATATGTATTGAGCCATTTGCATAGGTTAAAATTGTTGTGGCTAAATAACCAGCTCTCTTTTCTAGAGCTGGCCTCAGACACCTACATAGATTGCAGCATTTTAACTAAATACTCTTTGGAAAGTCTACAAGTAAATTTTCCTAAAGGCATCCAGATACCTTGTAAAGATTTTTTAATGTTGTGCAGCACAACTTTAAGGCACCAAAAATATTTTCTACCTATGTGCTTTTCAAATGACCATATTTGTATGTTTTAATCTTTTGGCCCCGATATGAAAGAAAACAGAGGTGATAGCAGGCAGACTCTCCTGGGCCAGTGAGATGGCTTGGAGGACTAGGGAGTTTTCTGCCAAGTATGAGGATCTGAGTTTTATCCCTGAAACCCACATGGCAGGAGAGACAGATTCCCTCTGGTTGTCCTCAGACTTCTATCCTGGTGTCACAGTTCAGACATGACCACACATACAGACATAGACAGACAAACACACACACACACACACACACACACACAGAGAGAGAGAGAGAGAGAGAGAGAGAGAGAGAGAGAGAGAGAGAGAGAGAGAGAGAGAGATGTTTAAAAAAAGACAGACAGACCAGGCTCCCCAAATAAGTCCCAGTGAAGTAGACTCAGAATCCTAGTGTTACACTGTTGACTGGTGTGACATGGGTGTTTAAAATGCAAAATATGACTTTTAAAAAAATATATAATTCACTTAACAGCAACCTGGGTCATGCCAGAGTAGCACCTTATATTGATAATTAAGGAAGCATGGCTCATGTCTTGCATGTAAGTATCCGAGTTGCCACATAGGCTTTCTACTGAGGTTCATAGGTTCTTGTGTTCTGGAGCAAAGAATTGGATGAGAGACATTAAGACAGCAGTAGACATAGACAGTTGGGTAGGAGAGGAAGACACTGATGGAAATAGATCTGGGACAGGTGAGAAGCTTACAGGGGCTCAGCCAAGAGATGGTGAGCACTTGGTCTCCTGGGTCAAGTCCACATCATCTTCTCCAGTGCTTGTACAGAACATGCTTTTCTCACATGTATGCGAGGGTGTATGTGTAGCTCTGGTGGGGAGCATGCTCCAGTCTGTGCCAGCTAGTGTCTTTTATGTGTTAATCTGGATTGATCTCCATGACTCACTCACATGCCACACAAGCACGTCACCCCCACCTTCCTCAGGACTGCCTCCTCTGTCTTCTTCTCTCTGCTGACTTCCACTTGCTTCTCACTTCCCTTTCCTCAGCTTTGCGCAGCACCAGCCTCATGTGTAACTGTCCCACTGGATAAATCTTTCTCAAGTCCAATCCATGAAGAACAGAGAAATGTGGCACCCTCAGAACTGTGCCTCGGTTCACTGCTTATGTGCCCCATCTCCTCAATAGCCATCCCCTCTCACAAAGCAAGGGCAGTTGTGTCCCCACTCCCACCCACTCTAGCCAGTTCCCTGTCTGCTGCTGAGCCTGGGGCTCTGACTTCTCACTTACTTCTCTGGTTCCCTCCACACCCTTCCAGGGCTCCTCAAAGTTTCTTCCTAATGAGACATGTTCCTTCCTCCAAAGAAGTCTAGAGGCAGCCATGAAACAGTACACAGAGGGGTGTACAGCCACAGACAGACACACAGACACATAGTATCTTTCTGCTTTCCTCAGCTTCCTCAGCCTGGTGGCTCTGTTGAGCTATTTGCATATACCATGGAGAGGAAACTCAGACCCTCTTAGAAACTCTGGTCTCACAACCCAGCCACTGGGGTGTGGATTTGTATATCTACATCTACATCAATAGATAGATAGATAGATAGATAGATAGATAGATAGATAGATAGATAGATAGATAGACAGACAGATAGATGGATACATACATACATACATACATACATACATACACACACACACACACATACATACATACATACATACATACATACATTTGTTAGGTTCGGGGGACTACTTGATAGTTTTAAATCTGTGTTCCAAAGCCACAGGACAAACAAGAGCCGCATGCACATGCCCCCTTAGTGTTTTGGTATGTAGATGTGATTCTGTGATTTAAGAGTTTGGGATTCCAAGGCTGCTATTCAGGTACTACTTACCTGCCTGCCTGTCTTTACTGTTGTATATTTGTGTCTACATTTGTGTGTGTGTGTGTGTGTGTGTGTGTGTGTGTGTGTGCAGGCCAGATGCCTTCTTTGATCCACTTTAGTTCTTGAGACAGGGCATCTCACTGAACCTAGAACTCATCAATTCAGCTACGATGTCTGGTCAGCCACCCCCACCCCCCCCCGGAAGCTTCTTTCTGCACCTTCCCTGTACTGGAACTAGAGATGTAAGGCACCAAGTTAGGCTCTTTTAGTAAGTTCTGTGGATTGAACTCATGTCTTAATGGCCTAGCAAACACTTTCTAAATAGAGTCAACTGCTTTCTTAAACTTACCAAACCTAAATTACACTGTTGTGCCACAGTTGGGAAGATTGATTCCTCATCCCCAGGTGGCAATGATTTCAGGATCCCTCTCAACTTACCCTCTGGAGTCCTCTGACTGCATCTGGGTTCTGGCCCAGTCTTGGAGTATTTGACTTAGCCTCTGGCTTTGTTCCTGGTGTGTTTCTTGCTATGTGTGATTTTCTTGTTCCCAAGCCCTTTGCTGCAGTACCAACAGCTCTTCTCAATGCTCTAGACAAACCTAACCCAAGATTACACATCAAGATAGACATTCCTAAACTTCTCACCTCCCACTACATCTGATTCCCAGACTCCAGGCAGAAGCAGAGTCAACCTGAGAATGTTAAAGAGTTCTGAGCCTCCACGAAAGTACCGTTCTCTCAGCTGTAGCCTCAAGGTTAGAAGAACGTGGCCTCTCATAGGAATGGTTTATTTTGTGCAGAAGAGTATGGCAATTAAACATGTTAAGGTGAATAACAGCCTTTTTATAACCAATTATTACCTTTCTGTGAAAGTTTGACGATTAAAGTGCTAAGCATAGGTTTTTGTTAATAAGTTTCTGTTTAAAATTGGGTAGTTTAAAATAGTCAAACCTGGCTGTACGTCACAGTTATTTATGGAATCCATACTGAATATCTATGCACTGAATAATCTCTACAGGCCAAACGCCGTTCTCAGCTCTAGGGGAGGTCAGTGCTTATGATCCCCAACTCAGTGAGCAGAGACAGAAAGCACACACTTAAATATTAAGTAAATAAATTGACCGATTGATTAAGTGGCTACAAATGTGAAAAATAAATGATACCATAGGAATGAGTGTGACAGCTAGTTTGAAAGACACTTAGCTTCCCGAGAACTCTATGGCATCAGACCACTGAAGTAAATATGAATAATAAACAGGAGATGCTCTGTGGGAATCTGGAAGATGAACATAGCAGAAGAAGCACCTGTGAGGATGGAGGTGGTGGTGGTGGCTTTACAGGGACATAAGTCAGACCGTGTCCTAGATGGGTCTGTCCTAGACTACAGAATTTCCTTCTTGGTCTTACCAGCATTGCATGGGGAGCCATGGAATTGAAAGTCTGAGTCTCATAATCCATTCTGTGCCCACTTCACTTTCTGGTCTCCATTCCTTAGGAAATTCCAAGTGGACTTTTATAAATGTAAGAATTCAACATATACTAAGCCACCCAAGAGCTGGGAAGATGTGTCATAGGATAAGAGTGATTGCTACAAAAGCCTAAGTAAAATTGTTCACCATCTCCAGAACCTGTGAAAAACCCACATACAGTAGTACACAGCTCCATGACCACATGAAAACATACAGGCAACACTGATGGGGTGGATGAAGTGTACAAGGGGAACTGGACAGTTAACTTTCAGATTGTTTCATTCTTCACTTCTGAGAGTGATGTCACTGTCAGAAAGAGGCCAGACTTGAAGGAGAAATGGCTGATGGGAAGTGATGATCTAATCCCTTGTATGGTCCACCTTGAGATACATATTCAGCATCCAAATGACAATGTTCAGGAGTGTGATGGATACATGACAGGATTGAGGTTCAGGATTCAATGGTGGATCTGAGAGAATCGGCATATAGATGACATTTTTCAGGATGGGACCAAAGTGAGTCACTTGAAAAGTTTACTGTGAATGTGGATATGAGAAGAAGGGCCGATGACGGAGTCCTGGGAGCCTCTCCATTAGTGAACTTGCAGACCTCTGGAAGAACCAGCAAAGGATCTTCGGTAATGATAGCCAGTAAAATGGAGTGAGGTATGAGAGAAACCTAAAGAAGGAAGGCAATATTAAGAGCACAAAGCTCACTGTTGACTCTCTTCTTGTATCAAGCCTTCATCTTAAAAACCACGGTGTCTTTTGAGTGTGGCTTGGAAGAGAAAGAAGGGAGAGCATGTATGGATGGCTGTCTGTATCTATTCTAGCTTTACTTTCATTGCTATGATAAAATACCCTGACATAAGGCAGTATAGGAACAAAACAGTTTATTTGGCTTACAATTCCAGACCACAGTCCTTTATTTTGGTGTAGCCCAGGTAGGAACTCTAGAAGGTCGTCATGTCATATATCCAGAGCAAAATGAGAGTATGGCATCTTTGCTCCCTAGTAGTTAGTTCACACTTCCTCAATTTTCAGATAGACCAGAGACCAAATACCTTTCAGAACCAGTCTCCCCATCTCAATTAATAATCAAAACAATCTCTCACAGACTTGCTCACAGGCCAGCTTTATAAGCCTCTCTTTCTAGATGATTATAGTTGCTTCAGGTTGACAGTTAAAACTGACCAGCATTGTTTCTGTCTGCTTGTGAGGCATTTGTGCATATGTATATATAAAGGACAAAGGTTGACCACTGTATTTCTCTGTTGTTCTCCACTACACACACACACACATACATACATACATACATACATACATACATACATACATACATATATATATATATATATATATATACACATACACACATATACATATATACATACATATATATACACATACATACACACACACACACACACACACACACACACATATATATATACCATTAGCACTGGTATTATAGACAAATTCTCATGCCTGCCTGTCTTTTATGTGGATGCTGGGCATCTGAGCATCAACCTCATGTGTTGGTCCTCATGTACAATCTATCTTCTATTGAGGTAGGATTTCTCACTGCTTCTGGAAACAACCAGTTTATCTCAGGAGGCTGGCAAAGAAAATCTGGACTCCCTGTCTCTGCCACTACATCTCTAGTCGCATGCCCTCAGCTGTGCCTGGCCTCTTGCATGGTCTTGTTTTTGCATGGCAGCCATTGTCCTGAGCCTTCACTCAGGCCCTAGGTGGCTCATCTGAGAAAGTGGTACCATAATTCAGACTTGTAGGTATGACACAGAACCAACCTTTTTAACATGTGGGCGTTTGCTCATGGGGGAGGTATTCAGTGGAAAGGTCAAAGTTGGTGACACAGAGACATAAATGAAAATGTGGATGTGAGATATGCAAGCACTAGAAGGATGGAACCAGGCCAGAACCACAGCTTTTTTAAAAAAGCCAAATGCCTAAAATACACCCCAGGAAATCTTAATTCTCTAAGTCTATGACGGAAATGAAACACCTGTATCCTTTTAAAACCCTGCCTGTGTTTCAGATGCACAGCCAAGATTGAGAGCCATAAATATCAGCTTTGCTTCAGAACATTTTCGCATGCTATAACAAGATACCTGGAGCTACATAACTTTTTAAAGCAACGACAGTTATGAAGCTCTGGAGTTTGGAGGCTAAAGTCCAGTAAACATGGGGTTGGCACCCAATGAGATTCATGGCTAGGTCATAATACATGGAGAAGGAATAAAAGAACCAGCCAAATGCAGAAAGATCAGATGAGAAGCAAGGGACCAGGAAGGAGCCAGAGTTCCTGAAGGCCCGTGTTACCTCTGTGATCTAAATACCTGAATTTCTTCTCAATGCTGCCACACTGGGGTCCACGCATCTCTCCTATGAACTACTAGAGGATACACTGAAAAAGCATTTAGAGCTACAAAATTGTTCCGTTAGCTTCCAAACCCTACGGGTTCTCTTGGCCTTAACCATTTTTGAACCTTTCATCCTTCATCCCTGGATTCAGTAAACACCCCTTCACTCTTCAGACCTGGATTCAGAGGCTGTTTCCACACATGCCCAGAGCCAGTATGTCTGAGACGCTGAGGGCTGCTTGAATTCAGGTACACCATGGGTTATGTCTCTAAATTCCAACACTCCTAAGGCTCAAGGCAGGACTAAAAGTTTGCAGCTAATCTGAGCTACACAATGGGAGACCTTCTCTCAAGTAACAAAAAAAAAAAAAGCTATTAATTAGTAAATAAATTGTTTTTTAAAGTGGTGTGGTGTGGCATGGTGTGTTTGTGTGTGTGTATGTGTGTGTGTGTGTGTGTGTGTGTGCCAGCATGAATGTGCCACAGTGTGCGTGGGAATACCCACAGAACAAGTGCTTTCCCTGCAGAGTCCTCTCTTCAGCCCCCTGGCACACTTCTAAGTGTCTTTGGGCCATGTATATATCCCCCCCTTTTATTCCACACTCTTCTTTTGGCAATGATCTAAGAAGAAATGAAGAGGTTCTCAATCCCTGCCAGTGGTTGTCTCTGTAAAACCCCACTATTATTTCCTTTCATCTTTATGTTCTGTGACAATTTGCAGACAGGTGACACCACACATCTCTTCTTATGGTATATGGTGTGTATCTATCTCCTGATTATTTGGCTTCCCTCTGGGAGTCACCTCTCAACAACACTGAATTAGGTTTAAAGACAAAACCTTCTTTTTGGTAAAACGACTTCTAATTAGGGAGAAAAATCATACTGTATGTGAGTGAGTGTGTAACTTTGCATTAGTTGTTTTCTGGCTGCAAAGTGTTAAAGTCATTTTATGTGAAATTTTAAAGAAGAGAAATGAATTATAGTATTTCTTCCATAAGCACACCAACTTCGTTCCCATGGACTGAGTCAACTAAAGGCAGAAGTACTGAAAATTCTATATTTCTATTAAACATGTGCAAATGGTTTTCTCCAGACTCTTCCCTTAGTAAAGCAGTGTACCAACAATTTACAAGGCATTTCTACTGTGCTGCACACTACATGTGGTCTACAAGTGACTGCAAAATATAAGAGGGGCCAGAAAGATAATTCAGCACGTGAAATGTTTGCTGTTCGAATATGTGGACCTGAGTTCATATCCTCAGAACCAATGTAAAAATCTAAGCATAGCAGTGTGAATGTATAACCTCAGTGCTGAGGATGGAGACAGACCTCTGGGGCTTCCTGGTTAATACAGCTAAACCAGTGAACTCATAATTTATTGAGAGCCATGTCTCAAAACATGAAGTGGGAGCAGTCAAAGAAGACACCACTTATTGATATCTGTCTTCCACATACATGTGCACATACTCATACACACATATCTGCATGTATACATGTACACACCCACAGGAACACACATGTTCACAGCTTCTGAGAGAATATGTGTAGGCTACATATGCATTTCATGTTATTGATGAGATGACAGCACCTGTGGATTTGGGTATCCTCGGGGTTTTCTGGGACATGTCAGTTACTTCTCTATTGCTATGAAAGGATATCTTGACAAAAAGCGAGTTAAGACAGGAAAGGTTAATTCTTGCTTAACTTCCAGAGGGTACAGTCCATCATGGTGGGGAAGGCATGGCAGAAGGGGTATGGAGCTGTACAAAAGGACAGTGAGCTTTGATAAGGGATAAATGGCACTCCTAAGTCAACAGCTGTGGATAAGGTATTGATGGTGGTCCATAGTTTAGGAGAAGGGTCCCCAGGGCATAGTGCACCTTTGGGATACAGTAAGGGAAAACTTGGACTGAGAATAGGGCTCAGTCAACAAAGTCTCTGGCTTGAAAGCTTGAGGACTTGAGGCTGAACCCAGGACCTAAGTAAACATCAGATTGTGGCAGCATGAATTTGTTGTTCTGGCACTGGGAAAGTATAATAGGAGGACGCTAGGGCCTTACTGGCCCATGTGGTCTAATTAGTGAGATCCAGGCAGTAAGAGAGACTCTGTTTCAAAGTTGGTCAATGCTTGAGGAATACCTGAAGCTGAGAAACTACTAAGGTGTTCCTTTGTCCTACATACATGCATCCACACATGCATAGTACATGTCCATCTAGGCACTTGCATGCCACAGATGCATGTATACACATACACACACAGTGGGGAGTAGGGCGTCAATCCGTGGTGTGCTGAAATTGGTTCAGCCATGTAAATTGTCACAGGACCCTCTCAGTGCTGTTAATTCTCACTTCCTTGGAGACAGTCTGTTCAGAGCCTTTCAATCAGGCATCATGGTGCTTCCAGCCTTGAGCAATGGGAGGAAAGATTGTGCAAGTAGAAATAATACTGAAGAGAATGCACAAAGGAATGAACTGCAGCCTGTCAGGATGCTGCAGCCATTTTTAAACCCATGCTCCGCAGATCTAGGCCCTGCCTTATGCAGACTTTCTCCAATTGATGGCAACAAGGCACCCAGTCAACATTACCAGGTAAAAGGACATATTTCTTTGTTATCTGTGTTACCAACTTTCCACAGCAAAGCATCTGATTGGCTAAATTTGAGCTTCATGTAGAGTTCTTGGCCTTTGCAATGGAGAAGATCTCAGTGAACCGTCCCACTATCTCCATGATTTAGAACACTCTTGTGGTTGATTAATATAAGTATGATAATTACCTTTAAGCTTTACCTGAAACTCTAGCATGCATGTGTGCACCCATGCACACACACACACACACACACACACACACACACACACATGCAGCATGTACCTGTACATATATATATATATATATATATATATATATATATATATATATATATATATGTACATCTGTACACTATGAAAACATATATACATACATGTATACCAGTTCTTTAAGTCAATTCAGAATAAGCTGCTGCTTGAATATCCCTTTTTCTTCTCTCTCTAGCCTCACTCCACTGTGGTGGTGCTGCACCTCGATTTGCAACCCTTACCCTCTACCTTTCTGAGCATTTGTAGACCTGAGTTTTGCAAGGTACGATAGTTACAAAGACCACAGAACTTTTCAGTCGTCTGTGACACACTTACAAGGCTAAGGAGGAAGGAAAATGTGTAATGATTAGAATTATAAAGCTAGTGCACATTAAAATTAAAAATAGAATGTGCACACAAGGTTTAGTATGTCACCAAGAAGGACATGCTAACTGGATTCTTCAATAATGTAAGGAGACGAGAAAGCACTGCTTGAACAGTGAGTCTTGGCCTCAATGCCATTTCTCTAGGGAAGCGGTAGGAGGGACAGCTGAAAGTATCTCCTCAAGCTGGAAAGCCTACAGCAGCCTCACACAGGAGTCAGCATAGGTGTGGACCAGCCTGTGGTTAGATAGGTGAACCAAAGGTTGGCCTTTCTGCTCTGTGAGGGTCTTCAGCCCTGCCCTTCATCCAAAATACATATAGCTGTAACCTTGCTTCTTTTCCAAACTTTGAGTTGTCTGGTCAGATCTAATCAGGGTGGAAGTTTTCTTATCTATTGACCCCTGGAGTTCCCATAGCACCTTCATCCTTTACTCCTTTTTAAAGGCAAGGTCTCCGAGCCCATAGTGACCTCTCAGTGAGGGCATCGTTGAAGCAGACCCTCCTGCTTCGCCTCTCCATGGAATACAGCCTTGCACTAGGACACTTGGCTTGTTCAGTGCTAGTGGAGGAGCCCAGAGCTTTCCGTATGCTCTGCAGCCACTCTATCCACTGAGCATTATCTCTAGCACAAAGCTTCACTTCCTTATGATTCTTCAGCTCATCTCTTATGTGTAGGAAACCTGTCCAAGGAAACAGGCCAAGTGGTGCTCCACACAATCCCGAGCTGTACGGAGAATGTGTCTGGCAACAAGCTTAAGTAGACACTCGATTTTGAAAGAAATTCCTTTGGCAACTACCAAAAAAAAATCAAAACAAACAAAAAAAGCATATGCCTCCCCATCAGTTGAAAGTACACCCATCACTGAGAGCCTTTGATTAGCCCTCATTTGCTTTCTGCCTGTCCGCCCCAATTGATGGGAAGCAGTTGATCCTGTAGACAGTAGTTTTGGTTTTTCTGATGACTCCTGGAGGATCCACCTGCCTTGGGTATTGTTAGCTTCTATGTCAGTGTTTTACAAAAGCTCTTTTGCCCTCCGACTCTTGGAAGCTTGTTCAATCAAGATATAACCATTTATCAGTTACGACCAACTGCTGAGAGAAAGGAAAAACTTCTCCATGTGAGCCAGGCCAAGGTGTTAGGGGAGCTCCGGCTACATTGCACACTGCCAAGGCCAGATCTGTGCAGGAGAGCTTGTTAGAAATACCTCGACTATTAGCAGGAGCCATATCAGGAAGATATGTCAAGAGCTGATCTGCATAAATAAGTTCCTTTGCCAGGCTCAGATTTGTGTGGGAGCGTATGAGAAAGCTCCAGATCTTCCAAGAGGCCAGTGCATCAAGGATGAGTCTCCATGAATATTCGAAGAGCTATCAAAGAAGAAAAATGAACCATGAGGCCAACATTAATTGTGCCCAGAGATAATTAGAACAAAGTGTTGTTAATTGTGTGTTGGTTTAATGTGATGTAGTGGTGGAATTTTTTCCCCCTCGGAGTATAAATTTTGATGTCAGAAACTGAAAGCTGGCTGGCTTGATTGATCAAAAGGCCCGTTTGCTTGGATACAGCTAATTGGGCATTTTAATCCTTACTCCATAAAGTCTCATGAAGACTCCTATATCATGAATGTAACTGGAAACAAAGCCCCAAACCTTGGTTCCCTTTGTCTAGTGGAGTCTGAGTTATGCAAGAAGCTCTTGTAAGCAATCTACCTAAGGGTCATGAATAAAATATTATGCAAATATGACTCTAGGAGCAACAATAACAACAACAACAACAACAACAAAATGAACAAAATCCACTGATACAGTGTTAATGCTAGCTTAGTTGTAAAGGCGTTTTCTTGAAAGCATGGCGGTCTGAGTTTAAATCCCCAGCACCCAAGTACAAAGCTAGCAGTGGTCATACTTGAGAGCTCAGTGCCTGGCAAGCAGAAATGATCAGGTTTTGGAGCTTGATGGCCAGTCGGCGTAGCAAAATCTATGAGCTCCAGCTTCAGTTGGAATCCCTGCCTCTGTTGGGGCTGGGGAGATGGCTCAAGCAGCAAGTTGGTTTGATGTACAATCACAGGGACCTGAGGTTTAGATCCCCAGAGCGCCATAAAGGTGTGAGTATGGTGTCCACATTTGTAATACCAACATGCATTCAGCAGGATGAGAAATAGACACAAGAGAATTTCTGGATATGCACTGGCCAGTATCCTGCCATTTACACACGGTGGTGAACCACGAGAATACTAGTCTCAATCGCTGTTGAAGATGAGGACCAACACGTGAGGTCACACCATGGCAGACGTGTATTCTCACGTATACACCCATAGAAACATAACAGGTACACGTACTCAAAGTAAAAGGTGATAATGCGTAAAATGATTGAGGAAAATACTGACCTTAGCCTTTGGCTGTCACATGTACATGCAAATATATACACAAATATACCCCAGACACACATCCACAAGCCCCAACCCCACCTATAAACGGTATGACTGATGAGAAGTCCCAGAAAAAGAGCCACATCAGCCTACTAAGCCTCTTAGTTTGCCTTAAGGAAATGTTCTGTAGCTGTGGCAGGGGGAGGCACAGGGGACCCATAATGAGTCCAGAAAGACACTCTTGACGTGAAGGCATCAGGTTCCTAGGCTGAGTCAAGGAAAAGTTGTCCCATAGCTAGTCAATGTGCAGACATGTACTGAGGAAGGTTTTGGGAAGTAACCTCCCAAGGACACTGCAATCCACACCCTCCCTGGACTTCACTGCCTAGGGAGTGGGGGAAATAGATGACTTTTCCTTCCTACCTAGAGCAGTATGGCTGACAATATTGCAGTGGTTCGGGATGATCCTGAAGTGTGGATGTGAGAGGGGCCTAGGTCATAAACTCAAGTTAGAATTTCCAACCGTTTCAGAAATTGAGCATTTCTTCTGTTTGTGTCAGTACTTTTAACTTTCCAAGTGTAAATACCCCTAGCATGCCTGGGGCATTCTTCTTCTTTAACTGGAACCTGTTCATCCAGGTACACAGACCTTTCTTTGGGGGCACAAAGATTACAGTTATTTAGATAAGCTAGCAGAGGGGACCCTTTAAGAAAGGGAGGCCCACAATATTGCAGGGAAGGTATAGTCTGTACCAGGTACCTGGTTTTGCTGTTCTTATTATTTTAAAGTTGCTATGTTTATCTATGTGTAGGCACTGCAAGGGCACATGTGTGCCTCTGTACATCTATGGTGGCAAGAGGACAATTTGTGAGAGCTGACACTTGCAGAAATTGACAAATATTGGCCACAGTTTCCTTTGCACTGAGCCATCCTGCCAGCCCTCTACCTTATTTTCCACACAGGGCAGTCCATGAACAAGAGATCAGGCTGGCCAATAAAGTCTAGGGACCCTCATGTAAGTCTCCTCAGCCCTGGGGTTACAAGCATGGACCACATGCCTCTTCTTTGTTTGTATAGGTGTGTTTAACATGGTAGTTTAAGTGTTCCCAGCATGCACAGGGGCATCCTGCTTTTGTAATCCATATGTGGATGCTTATGCAAGCATTTCTGCAGTTTGTTGATCACTCCACGAAGGTTCTCAGGTCACCCAGTGGCCCTTCTAGAATGCCCTTTTGGAAAAGGGTCAGCCTAGAACAGGGCCCTGCTGTTTTTGAAGTTTACCATCTCAACCACACAGTGAAACCATGCAACTCATGGAGAAAATCAAGGGGAAGAATCACTTTAGAGAGTTTAGATCTCCTCATCTCCCATCTCCCAACAAGACTGTTTAGTCACCATCTGATTTGTGGCCATGCTCATAAGATCTTTCAGAAAATACACGGAAAGCATAGTTTCCATGACTTTATTGTGGCTGTTCAGGTTTTCTTCTTCCTTCAGGTTTTAGTTGCCCACAGCCAAAGTCAAATTGGTTTTGGTAATCTCTCAAAACAAAACACACACACACACACTAAAGAATAGAAAACCTTCAAACAATAATGAATCCATTTAGAGGAAACTGTTTGTCTTGGTTTCTCTTGCTTAGGTTCTTTCGCTTTCCTCTTGCCATCTTGTTGTTTGTTATTATAGGTGATCTTGTTTGTTGTCTCTGAGTGGGGCCTGTCTCTCCTGTGGATCTCAGGACCTGTGGTCTCAGAAAGGAAATTGCTTCTGGGTGATTGGCTCTTTGTAGGCAGGCAGTGAGTTCTGATTGCAGTGACTTCATTCTGTCTCAGTGGATTCGTGTGGGAGAGCCCTTGTAAGGCTATTCTGGGAGCTCAGCCATGTGCAAGCTGGTCCTGAATCTTTATGGAAGTAACCCCAGGGCCGAAAAGAACCTTATCCAGGAGGGCACCATGCTAGTTGACCTCCAGGGGCTCCAGGCTATCCCTCCAGGGACATCCTAAAGGGTGTGTGGCAAGCTCTCTGTGGGCTCAGTTGAAAGAACACTTGCAAGGCTGTTCCAGGGTCTCAGTTATCTGTGGGTGGGTACAGAATCTTGATGGTAATCACCTATCTCTTTTGTGTGGGTTCAGGTGGGAAAGCACTTGCAAGGCTTCTCTGCAGGCTCAGCCATGTGCATAGGGGTACTGAGTATTCCTTCCACTTAGGATGCAAAGTGTTCCAGCTGCTCTTCCGAGCACTCAGGGACCTGTGTGCAGGCAGGCCACCCATCCCAGTGCAAGTGGGCCGGGTCTGGCCTTGGGCCAGAAGTGTCCACCCCGTTCAGTTCTGCTGCTTGAAGCACAAAAGTTCTGTGCAGTCTTACCCGGGCAGAACGTGGGCAGAAGAAGTTGACTCACCCTTCTGCTTAGCATGGAAAATGTTCCTGACACTCTTCCAAGCTCCCAGGGACCTGTGTGCAGGTGGGCCACCCATCCCAGTGCCTCTCTTCATTTTTTTTTTTTAATGTGGGCACTTAGAACTATGAACTTGCCTCTTAGAACTTCCTTCTTTGTGCCATAAGCTTAGGTATGTTGTATATTCATTTTCATTCAATTCCAGAATAGCTTTAAGTTTTTTCATAATTTCTTGCTGAAGCAGCTTTTCATTCAGTAGTGAGTTGTTTAGTTCCCATGAGTTTGTAAACTTTCTATTGTTTCTGCTGATGCTGATATTCAGCCCTAATAGTTGGCAGTCAAATAGGATGCAGAGCATAATTTTAATTTTCTTGTATCTATTCAGACGTGCTTTGTGTCTGAATATATGGTCAGTTTTGGAGAAATATCTAAATGGGGTTGAAGAAGGTATATTCTTTTCTGTTTGTATGAAATGGTCTGTAAATATATGTAAGGATCATTTGGTTTATAACATATATCAACCTCAGGAATTTTATGTTTAGTTCTAGTCTGGATAATCTGTCTGTTGGCAAGAGTAGGGTATTGAAGTCTCCCAGTATCACTCTGTGAGGGCAATATGTGATTTAAGCTGTCATAGTGTTTCTTATATGAACCTGGGTGTACTTGTGTTTTGGACATAGACATTAAGAATTGCAATGGCCTCCTGGTAGATTTTTCAGTTGGTACATATGAATTACCCCTCCTCATCAGAAGTCTATTTTGTGAGGTAGAAAAATGCTACACCTCTTACTTCTTCTCCTTTGACCATGAAGTGATGTCTGTCTTCAGTGTTAAGATGTATTTCTTAAATGAAGCAGAAAAATGGATCGTGTTTTCAATATTTTATTGAGTTGATCTGTGTCTTCTTACTGAAGAATTGGGACCAATGATGTTGAGAACTATAATGGCACAGTGTTTGTTGATTTCTGTCACTTTATTGTTGTTGCTGGTCTAGGGTTGTTTATTCTCTGTGGTTTTTTGGGGTATAGATAGCCACTGTAGGATGGAGTTTCATTCTAGTGCTTCCTGTAGGGCAGAATTTTCAGATAGATGTTGCTTACATTTCTTTTTATCATAGAATGTTTATTAAGTTCTCCAGTTCGATAAAAAGTTTTCAGGGCACAGTGGTCTTGGCTGGCATCTATGGTCTCCTAGATTCTGTACAACATCCGGTCAGACCTATCTAGATTTTAGATCTCCATTGAGAAGTCAAATGTAACTATATTAAATTTACTTGGTCTTTAGACATTACTTGGTCTTTTACCTTGAAGCTTTTAATATTCTTTCTTTGTTATAGGTTTAATATTTAGTTATTATGTTCTGAAGGGACTGTCTTTTCTGATCGAGTTTGTGTTCTGCATTCTTCTTATACCTTGCATATCCTTCTTAATATTAAAAAATACATTTTTATGATTTTATTGAAAGTATTTTTGTGCCTCTGACCTGTTTAAATTTTCCTTTCTCTATACTTTCTATTCTTAAATTTGGTCTTTTCAAAATGTCTTAGATTATTTGAGTGTTTTATGCCAAGAGATTTTTACCTTTAACCATTTCTTTGACTGAGGTATCCATTTGTTCTAGGGTGTTCCTCCATGGTTGAGATTCTCTCTTCAGTTTCTTGGATTCTGTTAGTGAGGCTTTCCTCTGAAGTTCCTGTTCAGGTTCCTAAATTTTTCATTTCCATATTTCCTTCAGTTTGAGTTTTCCTTATTGATTTGATTTCTACTTTCAGATCTTGAACTCTTTTATTTCCCTGTGCTCTCTGTTTATGTTTTTATAGATTCCTTTATGGGGTTTATTCATTTCCTTTTTAAGGAACTCTATCATTTATAAAGGCTATTTGGAGCTCTTCTTGGGCTTTAGCTATGTTGCTATACTCAGGGCCTGCATTAGCAAGGTAGAGGCTCCAGTAGAGACACATTGTCCTAGCTGTTGTTTATTGTGTTTTTTGACACTGGCATCTAGGCCCAGGATTGGGCAGATTCTAGGCAATGCTTGGCCTTGTCTTTATTGAGTGAGTATTTTGCCCCTTGGTTTCTTTGCCTTTTCTGTTACGTATGGCAGTGCAGTGTCTGTGTGTTACATTGTAGGAAATTGTTCTAGGATCCTGAGAGGTGTGACTATTGATGGCTGGCAAGTAAAATGTGTTTCTGGAAGTTGGAAGCTGACTCTAAGAAATGGGGATGGGCTGGTGAAGTATAGAGAGTGAGAGGTCCACAGCAGGGAGATAACCATGATGATCCACCAGAATCTGCTTATTCCTTTTGCAATTGGGACAGAGAATAAAGAGAGGCCATTGCAGAGAATCTGCCAAAGAGCCAGGGATGATGCTGGGAGAGGTAAGATTTAGTAAAAATGTGAGGATCTGAAGTTAGTCTACCTGCTTCCCCAGCTGGGCTATACTGTGTGTTCTCAGTTATCTCCCAATGACACTTCAGATATGCCTATCTCTACTTCCTGAGTGATTTGCTTGGTACTTTGTTACTTTTTATAACCTCTGAGTCCAGTTGGGGTTGCTAATATGTACACAAGTGTAGAACCATCCTTGGGAACAGGGATCTGACCTTTCATCCTCCCAGCAAGTATCAGTTATCAATAGCTCTTGGGTAAGGGGTTAGGCCTAAACAACACCTCTGCTATTATGCCAGACAATATGGCTGGCATATACTTATGAATGAAACAGCTTATCAAATCTGAAAGGCAACATTGCATAGCATGCTTCCCCATTCTCTGTGCTACCACCCCGCGTCTCCCTGGGGGCTATGCCATGGGGCATCTTTAAAGCAATTTTATTGCACTCAGCAGTTGAAGCCCCTTTTCGCTTTTCACTGTGACTTTTAAATGACTCCTACCCTCAGCCCTATGTACATAACCAGCTGAGAAAAATCATCTCCAATCATGCAATAGATAGATGTCTTTAAAGCTACCTATACACTAGGCCCCACTTTCAACATTTTCTCTTGAAGTGTACAGAGGATGGTTACAGAGATCAAAAATACTAACTAATGTGGCATCTTATTTTCATTGTAAAAATACCAATATTGGCCTAAGAAATAGATCAGTGGTTAACAGCACTGACTGGTCAAATCCTAGCAACCACATGGTTGCTCACAACCATCTGTAATGTTATCCAATGTTCTTTCTGGTGTGTCTGAAGAGAAGGGCAGTGTACTCAGGTACAATAATCAATCAATCAATAAATAAATAAATAAATAAATAAATAAATAAAATTTTTAAATGCCAATATCAATGTTATGTCTAATTAAGTCAGAACTTCGGAGAGTCTCACAGTCTCCTCTCTTCACATTCCCTGGGGTATTCATCCTAGAAACACCCACAAAGGTACCAATGAATTAGTACAGGGATAATCTAGAAGCCCCACCCACTCACCAGAGAGGGTGATTGAAATTTTGGCAGTGTGTCTGAATAGGTCTGGGACTAATTTCATGGAAGAAATAATGAAATAATCTTTCCTTAAAGGATAAAAAGCAATTTCCCCAACATTGCAGGAACATCCTAAGGCAAATGACAGCAGACGCAGGCTCAGCCACGTTCTATAGTAAAATCTCCCCCAATGGGGATATGCTGAATTTATTTTCTTTATTTGGGATGTGTGTGCCAAGGAAAGCAAATGTCCCCGTTAGTCCTTACATCATTGTGGGCTGCTGGAAGGCAAGGACAAGAGTTTTAATTTCATCTCTATGCCTCTAATATGGAGTTCTCTGAATTTGATTCCAATATTTGTGGATATTTCCCAGGCACCGGATGTAGCCTATGAATACGAAGGTTTAAACAAGTTGAGAGGCCCTGTGGAAGAAATGAGAGACCGAGATAATAGTCAGAGAATTAATCTATTTTTCCTCCGTTGGCTGCAGGGAATTCAGTATTATCTGCTGAGGGAATCATTTTATTTTAAAATTAGACTTCATTATTAATACTGATAAACTGGGAAATAACAAAGCCTGGCAGAGATTCACCTATTTTGCATTGCTGCTGGTTTACATTCATGCTGCTATCAGCTCATAAATTAGCATATCTAATATTTAAATCAGCATTGCTCTGCAGTGCTGTTGAATGACTTTTGGGTGGTTACCCAGTGTATAAGACACTTTTCTTTTTATTTTAATATTTTATTTGGTTTTATTACTTGTTTATTTTGAGAGTAGGTTGCACGTATACCAGGTTAGCCTCATGGTGAGAAAGACTTTGAACTTGTGATCTTCTTCCTCTACTTCCCAAGGGAGTGCTGGGATTCAGAGATGCTCTTTTGGGCCTGTTTTATGCAGTTCTTGGGAACGAACTTGGGGCCTCCTCAATGCTAGGTGAACATTCTACCAACTGAGCTACATCCCAAATCCATAAAGTTTTCTTATTTTGAGTTACATGTAAATTATATTTATATATCATATGTGATAGATAGATAGGTAGATAGATAGATAGATAGATAGATAGATAGATAGATAGATAGATAGATAGATAGGCAGACAGACAGATAGATATGAGGGTGGCAACATTGGAATATTATGTTATTGATATTCCTTGCAAAGCTCATTTTGAACCACTTAAAAAATTGACTTCAAGATTTGATGCTCACGCCCCACATCTCTAAAATACCAAGTGTTTTGTGTGTAAGATCAGAAATTAAAGATCACATACTGAACTGTCACCATTTATATAGAAATGGATCAGAACTAGAAGCTTGCAATGAACGTTGAGATATGGCTAAATCTTTTTTAAATTTTTTTTCTCATTTGTTTTAGTAGATACTCTGTGTTTACATTTGGTACGCTATTCCTTTCCCCTGCCCCGCTCTCATCCTGGCTCCCCCTCCCTTTGACTTCACAAAGGTACGCTTCTTCCTTTTTTTCCACGAAAATACTCAACTTTACTAGAGAAATGGTATGAAAAAAAATAACGAAGATTCCAAAGTTTTCTCTATTCTACTTACAGTTCATAAATAAGACAGCGGTTCCTATGAGACACCCCTTCACAATCTCTCCACAGGTGTCCCAGTGTTTCTGTATCAGAATACAGCTGGTTATCAGCCAACCATATGTGGCTAAATGATTAAAATGGCCATCTATACTTTACATAGTAAAGCATTTTCCAAAAGTTTAATGTACACAGTGACAATAAAGAAAACACACATACACACATTAATTCTGAACACCTGAAGATGATTAAGCAGCTTCATAATTGAACCAAACTCTATGATTTGCAGAAAGGGCCTTTCTAGCCTTTAGATTAGAGTTTGGAGAGTATCAATGTGAAAAAGACTCACGCTGAAACCACAACAATAAAGGGTTACTTGGTATTTTAAATCTGTAAAAAAACTTTTCATGAGGTAAGGCAACTGAGTAATTTGATTGTATTAAGTTCTGTTAAAATAATTACACTTGATTTTCAAATAACCTTTGCAAATAAAAAATGGGGTTTTGTTTGCTTTGGAAATGTAACAATACTAATTCCTAATCACGCTCTCCAACCCATTGCCTTGGCATCCCCCTACATTGAACCAAAAGCCTCTTCTCACATTGATGCCAGACACTGCTATCTTCAGCTACATATGCAATTGGATCAATAGGTCTCTCAATGTGTGCATAAATGTTGGTGTTTTTGTCTATGGGAATTTTGGAGTGTTTGGTTAGTTAATAATGTTGTTCTTCCCATCAGGTTGCAACCCCTTTCAGCTCCTTCAGTACTTTCTTTAGCACCTTCATTGTGATCCCCATGTTCAGTCCAATGGTTAGTTGCAGGGATGCTCAGCTATATCTGTATGACTCTGACATAGTCCCTGAGGAGGCATCTCTGTCTGGTTCATGCAAGTAAGTATTTGGCATCAGTTACAATGCTTGAATTTGGTGTCTGCATATGTGGTGGATCAATGCCCAAGTGAGGCAGCTTCTGAATGATATTTTCTTCAATCACTGTTCCTCTATTTGACCTTGTATTTTCTCTCAGAGTGTTTTGCTCTCCCGTCTAAGAAGGACTGAGGCATCACCATTATGGCCTTTCTTCTTTTTGAGCTTCATAACGTCTGTGAATTGTTTCTTAGGTATTGGGTATTCAGATCTTTCTGGGGCGAGTATCTGCTTATCAGTGAGTACATACCATGTGTGTTCTTTTGTGACTGGGTTACCTCACTCAGGATGATAGTCTCTAGTTCCATCCATTTGCCTACGAACTTCATGAAGTCATTGTTTCTAATAGCTGAGTAGTACTCTATTGTGTAAATGTACCACACTTTTTGTATCCATTTCTCTGTTGAAGGACATCTGGTTTCTTTCCAGCTTCTGTATATTATAAATAAGGCTTCTATGAACATGGCGAAGCATTTGTCCTTGTTACATGTTGGAGCACCTTTGCAGTATATGCCCAGGAGTGGAATAGATGTGTTTTCAGGTAGTACTATCTTCAATTTTCTGAGAAACAGCCAGACTGATTTCCAAAGTACTTATAACAGCCTAAAACACCACCAATACTGGAGGAGTGTTCCTCTTTCCCACATATTGCCAGCATCTACTATCACCTGAGTTTTTTATCTTAGCCATTCTAACTGGTGTGAGGTGGAATCTCAGGGTTGTTTTGATTTATATTTCCCTGATGACTGGGATGTTGAGCATTTCTTTTTTTTTATTGAAAAACTTTATTTAAAAAAATGAAGATAAATGTACAAATTTTTAAGCATTTTTGCATAAAAGTATAAAAATACATTTTTAAGGTTGTAATTAAGTATTTGTGGGTATATATACATACATATATGTATATATGTAACAATAATATAGGAAAAGAGGCTATTAATTTGAGGGGATAGGATAGAAACTGGGAGAGGCCGTAGGGAGGAAAGGGGGTTGTGATACAGTTCTATTTTAATTAAAATATTTTTTTTCTTGAATTTCACATAGTCTGTGAGTAGTTTCTAGGGTGTTCAGAGCTTTCTGGGGTTAGTATCCCATTATCAGTGACTGCATATTATGTCTGTTATTTTGTGACTGGGTTATCTCACTCAGGATGATATTCTGTAGATGCATTCATTTTCTTAAGAATTTCGTTAAGTCATTGTTTCTGATAGCTGAGTAGTACTCCATTGTGTAAATGTACCACAATTTCTGTATCCATTCATCTGCTAAAGGACATCTGTGTTCTTTCCAGCTTCTGGCTATTATAAATAGAGCTGCAATGAACATTATGGTGCATGTACCTTTGTTGTATGTTGGAGCATCTCTGGGGTAAATGCACAGAAGTGGAATAACTGGGTCTTCAGGTAGTACTATGTCCATTTTTCTGAGGAACCACCAGACTGATTTCCAGAGTGGTTGTATCAGTTTACAACCCCACCAACAGTGGAGAAGTGTTTATCTTTCTCCACATCCTTGCCAGCATCTGTTGTCATCTGAGTTTTGGGTCTTGGCCAATCTTATTGGTGTGAGGTGGCATCTCAGGGTTGTTTTGATTTGCATTTCCCTGAAGGCTAAGGATGTTGAGCACTTCCTTAGATGTTACTCAGCCATTCGATATCCCTCAATTGAGAACATTATTTTAAGTCTGTACCCAATTTTTTAATAGGGTTGCTTGATTCTCTGGTGTCTAGCTTTTTGAGTTCTTTGTATACCTTGGATATTAGGCCTCTATCTGATGTGGGGTTGGTAAATATCTTTTCACACTC
The DNA here is from genome assembly GCF_963924665.1 of Micromys minutus. Taxonomy (NCBI): domain Eukaryota; kingdom Metazoa; phylum Chordata; class Mammalia; order Rodentia; family Muridae; genus Micromys; species Micromys minutus. The sequence goes on along the minus strand of NC_137975.1, from coordinate 18,311,124 downwards.
TGTTGGCTGCCATTTTGTTTTCTTGACAGTGTCTTTAGCCTTACATAAACTTTGCAATCTCATTAAGTCCATTTGTCAATCTTTGACCTTAGAGTACGAGCCATTGGTGTTCTGTTCAGGAAATTTTTTCCTGTGCCTTTGAGTTCTAAGCTTTTCACTACTTTCTCATCTAATAGTTTCCGAGTACCTGATTTAATGTGTAGATCTTTGATCCACTTGCACTTGAGCTTTGTACAAGGAGATAAGAAAGGGACTATTTTCATTCTTCTACATGCTGAGTGCCAGTTGGACCAACACCATTTGTTAAATAGACTGTCCTTTTTCCATTGAATGTTTACAGCTCTTTTTTCAAAGATCAGGTAACCATATATGTGAGGGCTCATTTCTGGATCTTCTATTCTATTCCATTGATCCATGTACCTATATCTGTACCAGTACCATGCAGTTTTCAGCAGAATTGCTTTGTAATATAGCTTGAGGTCAGGGATTGTGATTCCCACAGATGTTTTCTTGTTGTTGAGGATGGATTTCACTATTCTAGATCGTTTGTTATTCCAGATGAAATTGCACATTGCTCTTTCCAACTCAATGAAGAACAAGGTTGGAATTTTGATGGGGATTGCATTGAATCTATACATTTCTTTTGGTAAAATGGCCATTTTTAAAATATTGATCATTCCTATCCATGAGCATGGGAGATCTTTCCATTTTCTGAGATCTTCCTCAATTTCCTTTTTTAGAGATTTGAAGTTCTTGTCATACAGGCCCTTCACTTGCTTAGTTAGAGTCACACCAAGCTATTTCATAGTTTTTGTGACTATTGTGGAGGGTATCTTTTCCCTAATTTCTTTCTCCACATGTTTGTCCTTTGAATATAGGAAGGCTACTGATTTGTTTGAGTAAATTTTCTATCCAGCCACTTTGCTGAACTTGTTTATCAGCTCTAGGAGTTCTCTGGTGGAATTTGTGGGGTCGCTTAAGTATACTATCATGTCATTTGCAAATAGTGATGTTTTTACTTCTTCCTGTCCAATTTGTATCCCTTTGATTTCCTTTTGCTGTCTAATTGTTCTGGCCAGGACTTCCAGTACTGTGTTGAATAGGTAGGGGGAGAGTGGGCAGCCTTGTCTAGTCTCTGATTTTAGTGGGATTGTTTCAACTTTCCCACCATTAAGTTTGATGTTGGCTGTTGGTTTGCTGTATATTGCTGTTATTATGTTTAGGTATAGACCTTGGATTCCTGTTCTTTCCGAGACTTTTAACATGAAGGGGTGTTGGATTTTGTCAAAGGCTTTCTCAGCATCTAGTGAGATGACAATGCGGTTTTTTTTTTTTTTTTTTTTTAGTTTGTTTATATGATGGATTACATTGATTTATTTCCTTATATTAAACCATCTCTGCATCCCAGGGATGAAGCCTCCTTGATCATAGTGAATGATATTTTTGATGTTTTCTTGGATTCGGTTTGCAAGGAATTTGTTGAGTATTTTTGCATCTATGTTCATAAGTGAGATTGGTCTGAAGTTCTCTTTCCTTGTAGGGTCTTATTGTGGTTTAGGAATGAGGGTTATTGTAACCTCAAAAATGAGTTAGGTTGTGTTCCATCTGATTCTATTTTGTGGAATAGTTTTGAGAGTATTGGTATTTTGTTGTCAATAAATGTCTGATAAAATTCTGTGCTGAACTCATCTGGACCTGGGCTTTTTTTTTTTTTTTTTTTTTTTTTTTTTTTTTTTTTTTTGGTTGGTAGGCTTTTTATGACTGCTACTATTTCTTTAGGTATTATGGGATTATGTAGATGGTTTACCTAGTCCTGGTTTAACTTTGGTATCTTGTATCTGTCTAGAAATTCATCCATTTCCTCCAGATTTTCCAGCTTTGTTGAGTATAGGCTTTTGTAGTAGGATCTGATGATTTCTTTAATTTCCTCAGTTTCAGTCGTTATTTCTCCACTTTCCTTTCAGATTTTGTTAATTTGCATATTCTCTCTTTGCCCTCTAGTTAGTCTGGTTAAGGGTTTATCAATCTTGTTAATTTTCTCAATGAACCAGCTCTTGGTTTTGTTGATTTTTGAACGGCTTATTTTGTTTCCATTTTATCTATTTCTGCCCTAAGTTTTATTATTTCTTGCCATCTACTCCTCTTGTTTTTACTATGAGGTGGTTCCCCTCATTGTATTGGGTTTTCACCTATATTTCGTTGTAGTGCTGGGTTTGTGGTCATATATTGTGTGAATTTAGTTTTGTCTTAGAATATCTTCGTCTCGCCATCTATGGTGATTGATAGTTTTGCTGGGTATAGAAGCCTGGGCTGGCACTTGTGCTCTCTTAGGGTCTGCATGATGTCTTTCCAGGCTCTTCTAGCTTTCATAGTCTGTTTGAGAAATCGGGTGGGATTCTGATTGTTCTGCCTTTATATGTTACATGACCTTTCCCCCTTACCGCTTTTAATATTCTTTCTTTGCTTTGGGCATTTGGTGTTTTGACTATTATGTGTCGGGAGGAATTTCTTTTCTGGTCTAATCTATTTGGGGTTCTCTTAGCTTCTTTTATGCTTGTGGTCATCTCATTCTTAAGGGTAAGGAAGTTTTCTTTCAGAATTTTTTTGAAGATATTTACTATACCTCTTAGTTGATATTCTTCACCCTCTTCTATTCCTATTGTCCTTAGGTTTGGTCTTCTCATTGTGTCCTGGATCTCCTGGACAGTTTGGGTTAGGAGCTTTTTGGTTTTTGCATCTTCTCTGACTGTTTTGTGTATGTTTTCAATGTTGTCTTCGGCCCCTGATATTCTCTCTTCCATCTCTTGTAGTCTGTTGGAAATGCTTGCATCTGTGACTCCTGGTTTCTTTGTTAGGATTTCTACCTTTAGGGTTGTCTCTTTTAGTGTTTTCTTTATTGTGTCCATTTCCGCTTTAAATTCCTTCTTTCATTCCTTCTGGAGAGTTTGGCATTCCGCTGTTTGTTGTGATGGGAGAGCTGGGTTCTAGTGTTGCCAGGTTGTCTTGGTTTCTCTGGGGTACTTTCTTTTTCTTTCCTCTTGCCATCTTGTTGTCAGTGATTGGTTTTCACCTTTCCCTTGCACCTGGCTTATGTCCCTGGATTTCTGCTGTTTGTGGTGGCGGATTGTCCAAGTGCCTGTTGTGCACCCCAAAAGTAGCTGGCTGGGAACAGAGGGCTGGATGCCTGGTTCCTGGGTCTCTGGATCAAGCCAGGCAGGCTCACACTTTCCGAGTGCTCCACTGAGATCTCTCTGCCCCCTTGCTAGTCAGAACCAGTTCTCACTCCGCTCTTCCTAATGGTGGATGGTCCTAGCGCCTGTTGTGCACCTGAGCATTTCTTTAGTTGCCTCTCAGCCATTCAGTGTTCCTCAGCTGAGAATTCTTTGTTTAGCTCTGTACTTCATTTTTAATAGGATTATTCGATTCTCTATAGTTTAGCTTCTTGAGTTCTTTGTATACTAACCCTCTATCAGATGAAGGATTCATAAAGATCCTTTTCCAATCTTTTGTTTGATATTTTGTCCTTTTGACAGTGTCTTCAGCCTTACAGAAGCTTTTCAATTTTATGAGGTCCCATTTGTCGATTCTTGATCTTAGAACATAAGCCATTGGTGTTCTGTCCAGGAAATTTTCCCCTGTGCTAATGTGTTCTAAGCTCTTCCTCACTTTCTCTTCTAATAATTTCAGTGTACGTAGTTTTATGTGAAAGTCTTTGATCCACTTGTACTTGAGCTCTGTACAAGGAGATAAGAAAGGATCTATTTGCATTCTTCTGCATGTTGACTGGCAGTTGAACCAGCACCATTTTTTGAAGAGGCTGTCCTTTTTCCACTGAATGTTTTTACTCCTTTGTTAAAAATCTAGTGAACATAGGTGTGTGGGTTCATTTCTGGGTCCTCAGTTCTGTTCCATTGATCTACCTGGAGATATGGATAAATCTTATGAAATATTTCTGCATGTCTAAATGGCTTGGAATTTTTTGATGTTGTGAAGTGATGTTCCCCCCTCCCCCTTGCTTTCTTTCTTCGTGTGTGTGTCTGTTTCTCTCTGTCTGTCTCTCTCTCACTGTGTCAGTGTCTGTCTGTCTTCATTATGTTTCTTTTAAGCCCCCAAAATAAGAACTTTTAAAACTTCCAATTTTTACAGCGTGCAGGCTCGTAATCTTTGTGGATTTCTTATATGATCTGTAAATCACAACCTATTTTATCATCAACTACAGGATTTATATATGTATTAGAACTCACAACAAGTACATGATGAATAAGAAACTGTTTATGTCAACTTTTACCCTCTGAATAGAAGTAATAGAATATTCTAAAAGTGCATTATATATGTGTATAAACTAACCATACATAATCCTGTTTAATAAAAAATATTTTTATTGTATAAGTAGAAAATACCATTTAATTAGCTTCATTCATTTAGATAGGGTATTTCACAACTCTTCTTTTTCAGAAATAAATCTTACAGTAATTCAGCTTCAGATGTGAACCTGTAAGGTTCATAAAAGTTTCATGAAATAGAGTTACTGCCTCCATTTCTTGTTAAGCTTTCATTTATTCGTTGACTATGTGGTAGAAAAATTAGAGGCTCACTGGAGAAGTGAAAAAGCAGTGAGTTTAGTCTGCAGATGCCAGGTTTAGCATTCAGGGTGAATGGATTTGATTCTGAGGGTTGAAGTAACATCAACATTAAGTTAATCCTCATCCTAGTGTTATGTTAGCATCTGGATTATGAGATTGTGGTTAATGTTAACAAGAAGGATTAGGATTCATAGTAAACATTTACACACACATACATACATATATACATGCACGAAAGCATGCATGCGCTCACACACACACACACACACACACACACACACACACACACACACACACACTTGCAGGGCATATTCCAGTAAAGAGGACTTTTACTTCTTCCCAAAGCCTAATAGCAAAATGGAAAGGATTCTTTTTCTTCTGCTTGTGGAGAGAAACTGTCCCGTAAGTATCCATCCTAGCCTCTGTTGATTCTGAGAGCTTTTTGGACATTTAAGCAATGAATTTATTTTTTCAGATTCCATTTGTCAACAAGAATCTGAATATTCTTCTTGTTCCTCTGTCAAAAATCGGTGCCATCACCAGTGAAGGCAGGAAGTGTTAGTTTTGGCCCGGAACTCAAGGAGATACAGCATGTGCTGTTGGGGAAAGCCTGGCATCCAGAGCAGGAAGCTGGAAGCTCATTTGGAGTAAGCAAATAGAGGACAGGAAGCATGGCCAGGCTATAAAAATTCAGGGCCCATCCTCTTTAATCCACCTCCTCCAGTGAGACAACACCTCCTAAAGACTGCAGCCATCCCAAACAGTGCCAAAATCTAGGGACCAAGTGTGTTCAAACAGGTAAGCTTTAGGGAGACATTTCATATTCAAACCACAGTACCAAGAAATGTGTGTGTGTGTGTGTGTGTGTGTGTGTGAGTGAGTGAGTGATGTTAATACTCAGCTGTCCTGTCATTTTTCTAAGTTAAAGTGCTTTTAAATTTCCTAACAATGTTCACGACCACCTCTTTCCTGCTTTCCACCCCACCCTCATTCTAAGTAGTAAGACAAGTTATTACTACCACCAGCATTTCCTGCTTTATTGTAAATTCCAGGAAAACTGTAAGCCAGCTCTGTCTAGCATCCAGATTCCTCAGAAGTTTGGGAACCTAGCTCTAAGAGTCCTCTCCTCTCTTACCTCTCATTCCCTGAGAACCAACTCCACTCAGTCACCTAGGAATCATTCCTGCTTCGTTTTTATCATTGACTGATTGATTGATTGATTGACATCTCAAAGGTTGCCCTCCTCTCAGCCTTACTATCAGATAGATAGTAACTCCCTCTATCTCCTCTCACTTTTGCCTAAGTGCCCCTTCCGGGTACCCTTCCCCATCCTAGTGTATCAGTTCTCTGCAGGATTAGGCTCATCCTCTCTTAATGAGGCCAGACAAGGCAGCCCTCTACTACTTATGTGCTGGGGATCTCAGAGCTGCCCGTGTATGCTCTTTGGTTGGTGGCTCAGTCTCTGGGAGCTCCCAGGGATCTAGATTAGTTGTCACTGTTAGTCTTTATGTGGGGTTGCTACCCCTGGAGGGCTATAAGTCCTTCCCCTAACTCTTCCATAGGGGACCCTCACCTCTGTCCAGTGTTTGTCTGTGGGTATCAGAATCTGTCTTAGTCATCTGCTGGGTAAAGCCTCGCAGAGGGCTGATATGCAAGGTTTCTGTCTACAAGCACAACATAACATCATTAACACTATGAGGTATTAATAACTGCCCATGTGCTGGGTCGCATAATGATCTGGTCACTGGTTGGCCATCCCTTTGGTATCTGCTTCATCTGTGTCTCTGCAGTTTTGGGTCAAAAGGTTTGTAGGTGGGTTAGTGTTCCCATCCTTCCACTGGGGACCCTGTATGGCTCCTGCAGATGTTTTCTACGGGTTCCATATCTCCACTGCTGGGCGTTCCAGCTAAAGTCGCCTGCATGGTAGCGGATATTCTCGGAAGTCCCAGAGACCTGGGATGATGACGCTCCCAATCCTGATTCTGGTCTTAAAGGTTTTTCACTTTCTGTGGAGCCTAAATATTCTTGTCTTATTTCCTGGTCCTGTGACAAATTATCCTAACAAAGGCAACTACAAGGGAAAAGAATTTCAGTTGACTTAAAACTGTGAGTTATACTCTGTCATTGAAGACAAGTCAGGGTGACAGGAACTAGAGACAGTGAGACACGTCGACAGTCCAGAGCAGAGAACGAATGAATGCATGTATGCCAGTACTCAGCTCACTTGCTTCATTCTTAGAACCAGAAATGACACCTTCCATAGGCTACATCATCTAACCACAATTACCATAATCAGGACAGCCATCCACAAACATGTTCTTTAGCCAGGCTGATAGAGAGTCCCTTAATTTTACTCCCTTCTTGTGTGATTCTGGATTAAGTCAAGGTGACAATTCAAACTAATACACCAGAACAAAGCTATCCTCACTATATTCAGAGCACGCATCCCAGAGCATACAGCCCAGGAAATGGTGTGCTACATTGCTCCAGAACTCACCTTCGCTCCTGGATAATGTCTTCCCTTCACTACAGTCCCGTATTATCTTGACTTGTAGTATAAGTGTAGCTACACAGGTTAAAATGTCTCTTTCCCAAGGCAAAGAAGAGAAGTTTTAGCTTCCTTCATCATTAAAATGAAATGAAAGCCAGTTCCAACTTCCTGCCTGCTTCCAGTGACAAGAAACTGCCTGCTTCCTCACATAGTATAGCAATATGGTGGAGGGGTAGAAGGATTAGTAGCCAGCCTGAGTTAGAACCTACTCTACCCAGCTAAGCTGAGTTGACCAGGTTGGTCAGGCTACTCTGGCTGTCCAACCTAGAACTTGTTGGTATCGTAGTGTACCTAACCCTGAGTTGTTAGTTTTCAGATTCTAACAGTGAACTTAGGAGACTGTAATAGGGCAACTATTTTACATGGCCTTAACACTCAAGTTGGCCCAAGAAAAGGACACAGTACAATGTGAACTACTTTCAGACTATTCCTTTGCTAGAAATCTTTCTCTTACCACTTTTCCCAAGTGTTGGCTCTGTCTCTAAAGGCACACTGAGCAGTTCTATACCACGCTCTCTCTCTCTCAGGTAAACCCTGACTCACATTTCACGATTATGCCCCATTGCTTTAAGTAACCAAATTCTGCTATCACTTGACCAGACATAGGACACCAACATTCCCTACCCTGATTCATCTCATTTTGTGTGATCCATTCATCCCTCATGTGTGGCAGTTGGCCAAATGTTACTGTCTACCTGCACCTAAAAGAACTCAACAAATTCTTACCCTGTTTTTCCCTCTGCCCCTATGCCATAAAGAACATGAAGCTGACCAGGTATGTAACCACATGTTCCACTATTCTACATATTCCAGTCCCTACCCACAGCCACCTTACTGCCATATATAAGTATCATGTGCTTTTCCCCCATACTGTTGATGGTAATTTTCCACTCAACGGGAGGGCAGCATGTTGACATAAGATGAGATGTATCTAACTGGAAAGATTCCATACTAACCCATCTCTTCAGGTTCTCCGATCCTTCTGGACCCTGAGTCTGTTGCTTAGCAACCCAATAGCTATGTTTTCTACCCTGTTTTCTGTTACCTGAACATATGGTGAAAAGGCAACTCTTCCCAATTGGAAAATGAGAAACATCAAGCCGTTGTTTCTACAGCAAAATGAACTCTAGTGACAAGAAGCTACATTTCTGAGCTCATTTTCTTCTTTTGTACACAGGATGATTTTGGCCGATGGTCTGTAAAATGTCTCCAGCTCTGCAAATCTGTGTGATTGCAACTCCACACCATATAGAAATATTCTTATTACTCTTATGATTTACTACCCTTAAAGTTATTATTGACACAATTTTACCTTTTATATTTTTCTTTCTATGAAGAATGCCAAAAGAGACTATATTCCAATTGATATTTAATCACGAACATCATTTCCCTTAAGATGTATGATGATGGTTATGTCTTAATCTAATATTAAAATATGAAAGGTATTTCACTAGTGCCAAAGCCTTAAATTAAGAGATAAACAGAAAGGTGAGGGATTTATAACTCTTCGGAAGAACAACTGAAGAGTTTGGTAAACTTGATCAGTTAGCAAGAAGATGTTAAATTGAGAATATAATTTAAAGAATCTAGTGATATACTACACCGTTCATCAGTTTTGTTAATTTAATACTATGAATTTACTTCCTTCAAGATGTTCTTACACTTTATATCTAAGTTGGGCAGGCTCTGATCTGAACTTAGATTTGTGATGCTAAACCATCACCTACTGTGTCTCTAAGCAGATACAAGTGTCTAAGTGTTTCCCACTGGCAAGGAGTAACTATGTGCTTCTCTACTGCTTGTGAGAACTGAAAATGTACCTATGAGCATGAGAAAATGGCTCCATCCCTAAAGAACTTGTTTTTCAAGAATCAAGGGGAGGCTTCAATTTCCAGGAAGTAAGCCCTTGTTGTCTGTGCTGGGGAGGCAGAGACAGACAGAATCCTTAGGGCTTAGTGAGTGCCAGGCACTGTGGGAGACCTTGTCTTGAGATCTCAAGGACATCTGACCTACACACACACACACACACACACACACACATACAGAGAGAGAGAGAGAGAGAGAGAGAGAGAGAGAGAGAGAGAGAGAGGGAGGGAGGGAGGAAGGAAGGGAGGGAGAAACAAAGAAAGAAACAAAGAGAGAAACAGAGAGAGACATATTCTCCCAGACTTTCTCTCTCTCTCTCTCTCTCTCTCTCTCTCTCTCTCTCTCTCTCTCTCTCTCTCTCTCTCTCTCTCTCTCTCTCTCTCTCTCTCTCTCAATCTCCCCATCCATTCCTGAAAAGGTACGGCATCTAGGAATTTGTAGGATTCTTGACTGGTTTAGCTTGGCAAACTCTGCTAACAAATGCCACAGACAACACTGTGCTCTGTAATTTTTCCTGATCATAGCACCATAACTGGCTGTTCTTGTCAGCTACTGGAAATGAAGTTTGATTGGTTGGTTACTATAATGAATTATTGTAATCAAGCTTTGCCCAGATTGCTTCAATTGTGGTCTCCCATCCAGATTGTAAAATAAGCCATAATCTTGATGTTAAGAATCTTCACATCTACATTATGAAAATGTAGGGGAAAAGCTTATGTTTTAAATTAGAGACACACAATAGACACTGTAGATATAAACAATTACCATAAATACAAAAATCTCATACATATGTGTGTATGTTTGTATTATTTGTATGTCCCTCAGTCTCTCTCTCTCTCTCCCTCTGTGTGTGTGTGTGTGTGTGTGTGTGAGAGAGAGAGAGAGAGAGAGAGAGAGAGACAGAGACAGAGACAGAGACAGAGAGAGACAGACAGAGAGAAAGAGAGAGAGAGAGCCTGAATAAGTGCATATGTAAATGTGCACATTTATACAGAGGCTAGAGGTGTCTTCCTCAGTTGCTCTCTAATTTTTTTGAGATAGAATCTCTTGATGAACTCAGAGTTCATAAGTTTGGCTGAACTGTCTGCCCAGCCACCACCAACTATGCACCTATCTTCCTAGGATGCACTCATCTGCCTCTCAGTGTTGGGATTACATATTTCTGAATATTACATGTTTTGTGAGTGCTAAATAGTCAAACTCAAACTGTCACGCTAACATGGCAAGCACTTTGCTGATCAATCCCTATCCCAAGCTCTTTAGTGCTCTCATTGGTATTATGAGCCTGAGAGAGTGAGTTCTAAACTTTAATCAGATCATCAGACAAGTTATACTCTGAGGGTTAAGAGTCACCTGAATAAGGTATCCAATCACAAGGATAAACTACGCATGGTAAACATCATGTTTTCTCATATATAAGTGAATGGCAAGAGCTGAAGAAAATTTACTTCTGTCCAGTACACTTGGGAGAGCCCATAAAACACATTCCAAGAGTAATTCTATGTTTGAAAGGAACTAAGGTCGCAGGATTTTTGTCTTGTTTTCTTGGGTTTTTCTCTCAAGAACTCAGAAATCTCACAGGACTCCATTGTTGGACTGGGTTCTGACATCTCCTCCCACCCATCCCTCTTTATTTTTTTTTTTTAATATCAGGATATCCAGTGTCCTTTTTGATCTGAAATGTTGGGGATTAATATAATTGCCATGTGATTCATGACTTACCTATAAACAAGCAAATTGTATTACAGCAGTGAAAGTTGTTTTTAATACTCTGCAACCTAGAACAGAGATCTAAACTATGTTCAGTACTGTTGGTTAAATTATTATATTGATAATATATATCAATTGAAAATAGTTGGAAAGGAGACTCTTATAATTAGTAATTCTGGTATCTGGTAAAACATAAGCCCATATTTACCTTCTAATAGAAATACAAATTTTATAATGTCCTATGTAAATAGGAAGTGACTTAAATCCCAAGAAAAATTAAACACAGCTGATTCTTCAAATGAATGAGCAAGTTTATTCTAGTCCCAAGGTCCAGTCATAGAGTCATTAATAAAGCAACTTCTCCCTGGTGCATAGGGTCTTAACATGACCCCACATAGGCAGAATTGACTTCTGATAATATGGTCAATATTTCTTTATGCTCTTCAACTAGAGATTTGGTGTTCCTTTGGTGAATTCCTCTGTCTCCTTACCCTCTGCACTAGTTCTCGATGGCTTGGGGCCAGAGAAACTGAAGTGGACTCTGTAATGTTTCAGTGGATGCATCTGCAATGGCAGATGTATATCCCTTACCAAATGTTTTCTGGAGATGTAAAAATAGGCAAGTCCATGCATCAGCTTGCTTATTTCCTTCTGCAGTAAAAACAGGGAGGTTAGCGTATGCACAGCGATGGCCCTATCACTGGAAATAATCCTACAACATAAGCAGAATCTGAAAGGATATTTAGGGGTTTATGAATTAACCATCATAGACGAATCAAAACAGCCAGTTCCACCTGTTTGGCTGAGAGAGAAAAGTATTAATAGGTTGATGACTATCTGGACCATAAATCTCTCTGATACCCTTAGATGAACCATCAATAAAAATGTGTCTGCCTGTGGAATATGAGAAGGTCAGACAATATCTGTGAGAAAATACCATAGCTTACCAGCTGGATAATGATTTCTCATCTGCCTTTGGTAATCTGTAAATGAAATTTGAAAATCAATAGAGATCTGTAACACTCTTAAAATTTGACTCTTAGAATAGGTTAATATAACGCAGGAATGATCACATACATAGAATTGTTGACATTGGCTCTTCCCCTGATTTACTAATTGAGCAAGAAGAGAAAGGTAAGCAACTATCATTTTAGGCACCATATGGTGCAAATAAATCCAATCAAAAGTTTTATTCTCTTTTGCTATGCTGCCTATAGGAGACAATTTAGTGGGGGAAATAACTTAGTTTAAAGGTAGTTAAGGATTCACTTGATATGCAAATGCCTCTTTTAATCATGATTCAAATAACTGTAGTTTTCTTTGCCTCTTGAGATAATACATGAGACTGCCCACTGTTCCCTCTCCTTCTAGAGTTTGAAATACATTATTGGTTAGTGCATAAAGTTAGTCTTTTCATAGGCTCTGCTACATCCTCCTCAGGAACTGGAGCTAACTTAAAGTAGACTGATTATCAAATTCCCCACCTCCATGATTCGGGTTACTTTCAGACAATGGAGAACACACATCTAAATGACACTCCAGGGAGGGAGATGAGGGAGTCATCACCAACTTAGGTGGCATCAGTTTTGCTTTTGATTTTTCCTGAATGGGGGAAATCTTGTGTTTTTTCTCTTTTACTGATTTTAAGGTTTGACTTTGTCATTCATATTCATCCAAGGAATTAGCCATCTCATCATGATTCTTATTATACTTACCTTCCCTAAGTATTTTAATAACAGTTCAAATCACTGCCCTCATAACACAAAATCAAACAGGAATCTTCCCCCTTGTTTGTGTGCCTTTCCATTATTTACAGAATCTACCCAGTGCTTCACCTAAAATTCCTAGGATTCCTTGTGCTCCTTCTTCCTTAGGGACAAAAATGATGCACAAGCTCACATAAAGCCAAGCCTTCCCTGGCTTCTACCCCTTGTGCTCCTTCACCTGCTTCTGCGAGGGTCCCCTCTCTCTGACCTCGTAGCTCACTGTAGGGCTCTGAAGCACACGCCACCACTTCTTACCTGTTGAGTTGACGGCAGGAACCTGGAAGAACAGGACCTAAACATGAAGTAAACTAAAGTCTCACACTAGCCAGCTTTATGCAGTGTACCAGACAGTATTCAGTATAGTCTGGGCATTAAGAAGGGTCACCTAAAAATGTGTATGTTTTGCTAGGTTCCTTTTCTGCTTGTTTGTTATTGTTTTGAAAGCTACGTTAAGTTCATTTGCCCATTTGTTGGTTGGAGGGTTCTTTTCCTTGGTGTTTAATTTCTACAGTTCTCTGTAACTTCTGGCTAATAGCCCCTTATATAGAACATAGCTGATAAAGATGTTCTCCCATGGGCTGTCTGTTCTGCTGCTTAGTTAACGCTTTGCTCTCATGTAGTTCCACCTCTTGGTGCTTGGGCTGGTGCCTGAACTCTTGGTGTTCAGTTTGAAGAGTCATCACAATACCGTGAAGGGTGTCCCTTGCTTATTCTTCTAAACCATTTCATGTTTTAAATTAAGGCGTTTTATCCGTTTTTAACTGTCTTTTGTTTAAGATAAAAGATATACATCCAATTTCACCTAGCAGAAATCTGGGTTTGCCAACAGCATTTCTTGGTAGATTATCTTTTCTTCCGAACTGTGTTTTTGCCTTCATGTTCAGGGATTGAGTGGACAGAGGTTTGCCATTTTACTTCTGGTTCATCTCTTCTATTCCGTTGGTCATGCTATTTTATGCCAACATTAGTCTGTCCTCACTATAGCTCTATAATACAATTTGAGCTCAAGTATTGTAACACCTTAAGCTGTGTTCTTAACCATGATTTTATTGGCTATTCCTTGTCTTTTGTGTTTTCATGTGATTTTTTTGTACTATTTTTTTAAACCTGTGAAATATTACATGAGAAATTTGATAATTATAACATTAATTATTTGCATTTAATTTTGGTAGTATAGACATTTGTCACAATATTAATTCTGTCTGTCCAAGAATATAGACTATTTTTTCAATGCCTAGTATCTTTGTAATATCTGCTGTCAATGTCTTGAAATTATTAATGTAGGTGTTTCTTAGTTCTGTAGTTAAATATATTCTTAAATATTTAATTTTGGGAGATTTCTGTTGAATAGAACACTTTTCCTAATTTCTTTCTTAGAGACCAGACTACTCAAATAAATGAAGACTACAGGATTTTCCTTAAAAAAAATACAATTTTTTTATTCTGAATTTTACTATAAGTTTTTATTAGATCCAAGAGTTTTCTTGAAGACTCAATAGTGTCAATAGTTTATTTTATAAGTAAACACCATATTATCTGCAAATAGGAATAGCTTTACTTTACCCATTCCTATGATTATCCCATTTGTTTATTTTTCTTGTCTAATTTCTATAACTAAGTCTTCAAACACTATATCCAATATGAGAGGAGAGAGGTGTGTACATCCTTGATTTTAGAAGAAATGTTTCTGGTTTGTTCATTTTAATGTAACAGTGGCTATAGATTTATTGTAAATACTCTTTCTTATTTTGATATGTGCTCCATTGTCCTCAATAGAGTTACTGTTTTTGTAATGAAATAATGCATCATGATCAAAGCAACTTGGAGAAGGGGATTATTGGGCTTACGCTTCTTCATCACTGTTCATCACTGAAGAAGTCAGGACAAGAAGAACTCAAAAAAGGCTGGAGGCATGAGCTGATAGAGAGGCCATGGAGGGTGCTTATTACTGGTTTGCTCCTCATGACTTGTTAAGCTTGCTTTCTTACAAAAGCCAGGACTGTTAGCCCAGGGATGATACCACCCACCATGAGCTTGGGCCTCCCACAGCAATTACTAATTAAGAAAATGCCTACAGCTCCATTTCATGGAGGAATTTTCTCAATTGAGATTTTATCCTCTCAGATGACTTTAGCTTGTATTGTTGGCATAACACTAGCTAGCAGTCCATCTGTTCCTAAAGTCTCCTGAACTTTTATCATGAAGGCATGTTGAACTTTTCAAGTGCCTGATGGAAGAGAGAATCTCAGAGGCAGAAGATACCATTATCAATCACAATAATCATGTGGTTTCTGTACTTGAGTTTCTTTATTAGTTGTATGGTGTATCATATATATATATATATGTATATATATATATATACATTATGTATATGTGTATGTATACATTTATACTACTTTTAGCATATGTATTTATGTATGTTAAACCAATCATACCTTTCTGAGATAAAGCCTACTGTGGTCTTAGTCATAATGCATAAACTTTTAAATGTGTTCATGAATTCAGTTTCTAAGTATTTTGTTAAGAATTTTACTTCTTTGTTGCTCAAAGAATTTGTTCTGTAGTACTCTCTTCCTCTCCTCCTCCCTCCCTCTCTTTGTAGTGGCTTTAACTAGCTCTGGTATCAAGATGCCACTGGCTTTATAGAATGGATGTAATAGTGTTCCTTCACTTTCTATCTTATGCAGCAGTGTAAAAAAAATATGAGGTCTTCCTTAAAAGTTTGATAAAATTTAGCAAAGACTCTTTCTCTTCCTGGGCCTTTTTTCAAATAGAGGCTTTAAATAACAAGTTCAGTCTCGTTGCTTGTAAAGGTCTGTTTAATATGTTTGTCTCTTCGGGGCTTAATTTTGGTAGGCAATATGTTTTTAGAGATTCTTTTAGTTCTTCTTGGGGTATCCAGCTCTGAAGAATGTTTGTGTACATAGTAACTTATAATGATCTTACGGGTATCATGGAAGTCAGTTATAGTGAAACTCTTTTGATATCTAATCTTATTAATTTGCATCTTCTTCCTCTTTTGTCAGATTAGCTAATACTCAATACTCAAAGTTAGTTTTATAGGCTTGAGATCAGGCTGATTTTTCAGGAGCATTTACTGCTTTTGCAGTAGACCAGAGCACCCATGCTGCATGGTAACTCTAGCTACTAGATATCCAGTTCCCTCCTCTGGCCTCAGGGTGCATGTAACATGCATAAACACATACAGGAACATACATATATGAAGTATAAATAAGTATTTTTAAAGTTTAATTAACATTAACACAGATGTTCAGGTTTTTAAATGTGGCTGAGTGAGTATATCTAAGGTGAAAGTTTAAGTGGCCAACATGTAACACCTACTGAAGAAGTAATGGGTGGTTACTGCTAAATTCAGATTCTCCCTTCTACAAAACACCTTATACACTGTCATCGATTTATCTGTCTACCCATCATCTGTTTGTCTATTCCTAGTAACAGCTCTCTGTCTGAATAGGTTATCTATTTTAGTTGCTGTGTGAAAACCTTGAAAAAAGTACCTCACAGTTCAAGGAGTGTGTTCCCACACAATGGGAAAGAGTTGCATCTTACACAATGATGCCTTATACCATGTGGCAGCTGATCATAGTAGGTCAACAGTCAGAAAGCAGAGAGAGTTGAGTACTGGTACTCAATTCACACATTCTTTTTTATCAGTTCGAGCCCACCCTAGTCCACAGAAATGTGCTGCCCATATTCAGGGTGTATGAATTTTTAATGTAAATAATTTCATAGGCTCATATGTTTGAATGCTTAGTTTGTAGTTGGTGGAATTGTTGGGAAAGAATTGGGAGGTGTGCTGTAATGGAGGAGCTGTGAGGTGTTTTCAGAGAAGCTGTGTCATTGAAGGTAGGCTTCAAGCTTTGAAAGCCCATGCCATCCAGTTCTCCCCCCCCCCTCACTTGTGGATAAGGTAGAAGCTCTCAATCTCTGTCTCACTGGCATGCCTGCTTGTCTGCTGTCTTACTGCCCATCATGATGGCCATGGACTTTACTATGCTCTGGAACCAGGAGCCCCAAATTAAATGCTTTGCTCATGTTGTTTTATCATGGCAATAGTAAAGTGGCTGAAATGGAGTGAGTTCCTTCACTGGCTAACCAAATCTAGAGACTCCCTTATAGACCTCCCCAGGGGTTAATCTTCTCAGTTACTCTGATCCTGTCAAGATGAAATTAATTGTTAGCAGTCATACTTGACAATATGATTTCAGCATATTTTTACTGTTACTTTTATGTGGCATTTAAACTAGTGAGTGTAGGAGAAAAACATTTTAAATTTTATATTTACTATATGAAGGTAATATTAAATTAATGTTTCTTTTAATTATAAGTATATGTATCAGCATAAAATTATTATAATTGTGGGTGTAATTTATAATATAATTATCAAGTTAATGAAATAAGAAAGAAATGAAAAACATTCCCCCATCTTGCCCTCTACATTAAATGCAATATTAGCAGAGAAACTTTGTACTGTGTTACACTTTTTGCTGTGAGTGCCTTTTTCTTAACTTGTAATCAGACAGCATGAGAATAGGTCCAGGTACCCGAATAAGAATTTTTGTACCTCAGAACTCTAATATTGTATTATAAGAATCAACCACACTTTTGCATACTTTTATACATAGCTCAAATTTACTGACGGGATAACAGCTTGTCAGTGATGTGCCATTGTGCTAACCTATGGCTGAATGCTTGGCTTGCTGCCATTAGTCGTTGGGTTTTGGTTTCTCTGTTGTGTTCCACTAGAAGGCCTATGCATGACATGTACTAGAAGTCATACATCCATCTGTTCTTGTTTGATATGTATTACATGCAAATATGTCACAAGCCTGGGAGAGGCTGTGTTGGTTGATCACATCTATAGCCCAGTGTTGCTTGAGCCCTGTGGGATGGGGAGAACACGCATGTCCCCTTGTTTTGAGACTTTTTTATAATCAAACTCTTATTTAGTCTCTTCTCAGGAGTAGTACTGTGGACTCTGCTTGGCGCTTTAAGCACGTAGTAAATAAAGAACATCACTGTATTGGGCACTAAAGAGGAAAGGCTTGTTTTAGCCCATAGTGAGTGACATCACACATAGTCAAGAAACACAGAGATAAATGCTGGCACTCAACTCGAGTTCTCGGTTCTGCTCAGTCCAGAACCCCAGCCTAGGGAACAGTGCTGTACACACTCATGGTGGCTCTCCCCTAGTTAATGAGAACAATACACTCCCTCACAGACAGGCCCAATAGTTTGTCTCCTAGGTGATTGTAGATCCCGCCTAGTTGGCAATCAGAAAGAATGCCCCATACCCAACAGGTCCCCATGCACTCATAGCTCTTTAGCTCATTACTTCACTATGTGTAAGGATCCCCGCCCCTTCTCCCTTGCCCAGTGGCCTGGCTTCTATTCCATACATGATAGAAGCATTATTTGTGAATACGGAGGGTTTTTCTCTGTGCACCGAGTAATCAGAGTGGTTGTAATTTTCTCTTTGCTAATAGAGTCTTAATTCACAAGTTCTGTTGCTCACGCATGACCGAGACTCAGTAACATTTTCAATAAACTATGTCGTAGTCATTGTGACACTTTTCGTTATCTGTCCTGCAGACTTCTCAGCCCCGACTCCTAATGATAGTGTCCTAGGCACTCATTGTTCCTAATTCATAATGTCAACATGTGTTTGGATTTCATAGATTCCACCTCAGGAGAAGACTAGAGATCAAAAGTCAAATGGTTAAGTATTTTTAAAGGTCGTTTTTGCATATCACTGAACGAAGGGGGGAGGGGAGCTGGTCAGAATTTTTTCTTTACAGTGTAATATTACCCTCCAAAGGACATAATTGTTTCATGAATTAAAGTGTAAGAACTTAAATGGTGACTGTGTTTGTGCCCTGACCTTGCCTACCACCCAGTTTAGTTTAATTAAAACCCCTAGAAGTGAATTTTCAGAAATGCAGAAGTTGCACCTGTACTGGATGGGAGTGAGAAGCAGATTTTCTTGGGGTCTGAGCCCAAACCCCCAGGGTCTGCTGCCAGCACCATTCCCTGTTGCTTCTGTCCTGTCTAGCCAAGCAGGCAAACAAGCGGACCTTCCTTTCTCTCACTCCCTTTCATCTCCTTTCTCGCCCTATTTTTCCATTTCTGATTCTCTCCTGCCAAATTCTCTCTCTGGTAACATTGTAATTCCCTGGCCTGTCAGAGGGAACTACAAGAAACAGGTACTTCAGAGAAGCATTTGAACATTTTTCTTAGCCATCTTTACATGGGGGATATTTTAGTTGAAGTTGTCCTGAAGAACATTCTAGAAATGAGAAGTGAGGTTTCAATGAAGAAGAGTGATCAGTAGCTTATAAGCCTCAAGCTGAGAGAGGGAAGAGAGAGAAGGTCCCATTGTGCGGGTGCATGGACAGATCCTCAGTTAAAAAGAACTGTTTTCTCCATTCCGACTTACTGTGTACCTGAATACTTTCTAACTTATGGACTTATTATGGGATTTTGAGGGGTTTTCTTTGAGTTTGTTACTTTTGCTTTGTTTGTTTCACACAGAATCTTTGCAGCTCAGGCTAGCTGTGAACTCCCTTGGACTTTCTGCCTCAGCCTCCCAAGAGCTGGTATTACAGCAGTGAGTCACTATGATCCACTCTCATCTTTTATTATCTTCAGTATTAGCTGTATTTATTAAAGAGATTTATTGTGGTTGCTCCGTAGATGTTTACAGCTCTCATTCACCAAGTTCAACCTCCCTCTATCCACACACCTGTCACAATCTCAGTTTATCACTGTCATACTTTCTTCTAGTCACCGTACTTCAGAGTCCCCATGTAAGAGAGAACAGGTAACAGGCATTGTCTACGCCTGACTTGTTTCACTCCATACTGCCCTCTAATTTTACTCACTTGCTCCAGGTGAGGGGAATCCAGTCCACTTTCGGGCTGCATAGTATTCCATGGTGGATTATATCATATACTTTCTTTATCCATTCAACTAACAGGTACATCGGTTCCTTCTCCTGGCAATAGTGATGCACATTTAATTTACTGTCTTTATTTTCCTTCTATATATGCCTACATGTGGGCTAGCTGGATAGTTTGGGAAATTACTGTTTTTATTTGTGGGATGTAAAGTATTTATCATTTGTGTGTGTGTGTGTGTGTACACATGCATGGGACTCCTGTGTAGATCATAGAAAGTTGTAGAATCCTTTGGGTTGCAGGAATCAAACTATGATTGTCAAGCCTGGCAGAAAGTGTCTTTACCTGCCGATCTATCTTTGTAATTTCTGATTTTGGTTTTGGAAGAAACCTCTTGTACTGTTGGCTAGATTTGTCAACTTGACACAATCTAGAATCACCTGGAGGTGTGAGATTCAAAGAAGCATTGTCTAAATATTCCCCTGTGTGCATGTCTTGATGACAATAACTTTAATGGGAAGTCCTACTCTCTGTGCGTGGGGACATTGCCTAGGTGGAACGTAGGACTGTAGGTGGAAAGGGAGACTAATTAGAGGCAGCCATTCATTGCACAAATGTGTGTGAATCTTGACTCTGGTTGATGAGATATGTCCAACTGTTTCAAGTTCTTATGGCAGTGACTTCTCTGCCATTATGATTTAGAAGTTGTTATTATTAACCAAATAAACCCTTTCTCCATTATGTGTTTGGGGTGGGGGTATTTTATCACAGTGACAAGGAAGGAAAAGAGATGGCTAACCCCTACCCCATGAGTGCAACAGCAGCATACTTTATTCCTGCTAAATGTGCATTAGAGTACTTACGGTTGGGTGTCCTGCTGTTAGTTACCTACTGCACTTTCTTGTAGAAGTGACCACTATCTCACTGCACTGTGACATTGCTGTTGGCTACGTACTTTCTTGGTGTGTAAAGATTAAGCCTAATAATTTTTCTTTTTTCTTTTTTTGGCCTTAGTTTTTCTTGAATGTCATATAGTCTGTGAGTTGTTTCTGAGGTGTTCAGAGCTTTCTGAGGTTAGTATCCAATTATCAGTGACTGTATATATTATGTCTGTTCTTTGGTGACTGGGTTACCTCACTCAGCATGATATTCTCTAGATGCAGCAATTTTCTTAGGAATTTCATAAAGTTATTGTTTCTGATGGCTGAGTAGTACTCCATTGTTCAAATATATCACAATTTTTGTATCCATTCATCTACTGAAGGACATCTGGGTTCTTTCCAGCTTCTGGCTATTATAAATAGGGCTGCTATGAATATTGTGGTGCAAGTGTCTTTGTTATATGGTGGATCGTCTCTGGGGTATATGCGCAGAAGTAGAATAACTGGGTCTTCAGGTACTAATATGTCCAATTATCTGAGGAACTGCCAAACTGATTTCCAGAGTGGTTGTACCAGTTTACAACCCCACCAACAGTGGAGAAGTGTTCCTATTTCTCTGCATCCTCGCCAGCATCTGCTATCATCTGAATTTTTGATCTTTGCCATTCTGACTGATGTGAGGTGGAATCTCATGGTTGTTTTGATTTGCATTTCCCTGATGGCTAATGATGTCGAGCACTTCCTTAGATGCTTCTCAGACATCCGATATTCCTCAATTGAGAACTTTTTGTTTAGCTCTGTACCCAATTTTTTAAATAGCGTTGTTTGATTCTCTGGTGTCTTAACTTCTTGAGTTCTTTGTATACCATGGATATTAGGCTGCTATCAGATGTGGTGTTGGTAAAGATCTTTTCCCAATCTGTTGGTTGCCGTTTTGTTTTCTTGACGGTGTCCTTAGCCTTACAGAAACTTTGCAATCTCATTAAGTCCCATTTGTGAATATTTGACATTAGAGCACGAGCCTTTGGTGTTCTGTTCAGGAAATTTTTTCCTCTGCCTAAGTGTTCTAAGGTTTTCCCTACTTTCTTTTCTAATACTTTCAGTGTACCTGGTTTAATGTGGAGATCTTTGATCCACTTGCACTTGAGCTTTGTACAAGGAGAAAAGAAAAGGTCTATTTTTGTTCTTCTACATGCTGACTGCCATTTGGACCAACACCATTTATTGAAGAGGCTATCCTTTTTCCATTGAATGTTTACAGCTCCTATGTCAAAAATCAAGTGACCATATATGTGAGGGCTCATTTCTGAATCTTCTATTGTATTCCATTGATTCACGTGCCTATCTCTGTAACTATGTTCAAGTACCCTGTAGTTTTTAACACAATTGCCTTGTAATATAACTTGAGGTCAGGAATGGTGATTCCTGCAGTTGTTTTCTTATTAAGGATAGATTTTGCTATTCTAGGTCTTTTGTTATTCCAGAAGAAATTGCACATTGCTCTTTCCAACTCTATGAAGAATTGGGCTAGAATTTTGATGGGGATTGCATTGAATCTGTAGATTGGTTTTGGTAATATGGACATATTTACAATGTTCTTCCTTCCAATCCATTAGCTTGGGAAATCTTTCCATTTTCTGAGATCTAACTCAATTTCCGTTTTTAGAGATTTGAAGTTCTTGTCATACAGGTCCTTCACTTGCTTAGGTAGTCACACCAAGGTATTTCATATTGTTTGTGACTATTGTGAAGGGTATCTTTTCCCTAATTTCTTTCTCCAAATGATTGTACTTTGAGTAGAATAAGGCAACTGATATGTTTGAGTTAATTTTATATCCAGCCACTTTTGCTAAACAGTTTATCAACTGTAGGGGTTCTCTGGTGGAATTTTGGGGGTCACTTAAGTACACTATCATGTCATCTGCAAATAGTGATGTTTTTACTTTTTCCTGCCCAATTTGTATCCCTTTGATTTCCTTTTGCTGTCTAATTGCTCCAGCCAGGACTTCTAGTACTATGGTGAATAGATAGGGAGAGAGTGGGCAGCCTTGTCTAGTCCCTGATTTTAGTGGGATTGCTTCAAGTTTCTCACTGTTAAGTTTGATGTTGACTATTTGTTTGCTGTATATTGCTTTATTATGTTTAGGTATGAGCCTTGGTTTCCTGTTTTTTCCAAGACTTTTAACATGAAGGGGTGTTGAATTTTGTGAAATGCTTTCTCAGCATCTAGTGAGATGAACATGTGTTTATTTTTCCTTTGAGTTTGTTTATATGGTGGATTAAGTTGATGGATTTCCATATATTAAACCATCTCTGCATCCCAGTTATGAAGCATACTTGATCATGTTGAATGATTGTTTGGATGTGTTCTTGGATTCGGTTTGCAAGGAATTTGTTGAGTATTTTTGCATCAATTTTCATAAGTGAGATTGGTCTGAAGTTCTCTTTTCTTGTAGGGTCTTTGTGTGGTTTAGGAACGAGGGTTATTGTAGCCTCAAAAAATGAGTTAGGTAGTGTTCCATCTGATTCTATCTTGTGGAATACTTTGGAGAGTATTGGTATTAGGTTGTCAATAAATGTCTGATAGAATTATGCACTGGACCCATTTGGAACTGGGCTTTTTTATTTGGGAGGCTTTTGATGACTGCTTCTATTTCTTTTCGTGTTGTGGGATTATTGAGATGATTTCCTGGTCCTGGTTTAACATTAGTGTCTGATATCTATCTATGAATTCATTCATTTCATCCATATTTTCCAGTTTTATTGAGTATAGGCTTTGGTTGTAGGATCTGATGATTTCTTGAATTTCCTCAGTTTCAGTTGTTATGTCTCCATTTTCCTTTCTGATTTTGTTAATTTGGATACTCTCTCTTTGCCCTCTAGTTAGTCTGGCTAAGGGTTTATTAATCTTGTTAATTTTCTCAAAGAACCAGCTCTTGGTTTTGTTGATTCTTTCAATGGTTCTTTTTGTTTCTATTTGGTCTATTTCTGCTCTAAGTTTGATTATTTCTTGCTGTCTACTCCTCTTGGGTGTATCTGCTTCCTTTTGTTCTAGAGCTTTCAACTGTGCTGTCAGGTTGCTAGTGTATGCTCTCTCCAGTTTCTTTTTGGAAGCACTCAGAGCTATGAGTTTTCCTCTCAGTACTGCTTTCATTGCATCCCATAGGTTTGGGTATGTCGTGTTTTCATTTACTTAAAGAATATGTTTCACTTTGATACAAGCATGTTATTGTTGATTTTAAAAGCCATAATTCTAGAATTTTTATTTTGCTTGATTGTCATGAATATTCTTTGTTTTTGTCTTTTCTTTCCACTCAGATTTGTGATTTGATAGTCACTCAGTTTCATTTCTGTTACTGTGATAAAGCACCCTGTTCCATAGAAAGCATTTATGTGGCTTAAAATTTCCAGTTACTGTTAATCATTAAGAATATTTTAGTAGGGCTCAGCGGTTAAGAGCACTGAGCACTCTTCCAGATGACCTGAAATTCAATTCCTAGCAACCACATGGTTGCTCACAACTATCTGTCATAGGATCTGATGCCCTCTTCTGGTGTGTCTGAAGACAGCTACAGTATACAAATTAAAAGATAAAATAAAATAAAAATTCTTAAAAAGAAAAAACAACTTTTGTCAAGGCATGAACTCAGGCTAGTCACAGAACATAGTCAAGAGCAGATCAAGAGAATACACCCAAGCTGCTTGCTTGCTTGTTCAACAAGTTTCTTCTGCTCACACAGTTCGGGGCTCAGTGTGTAGGACAGTGCCACCCCACATCCAGAGTGGCTCTTTCCATCCCAATTAACGTGGTGGATTGAGTGATAATGATGTCTCCATAGAATCATGCATTTTAATGTTTGGTTTCCCCAGGTGGACTGTCCAGGTAGGATTAGGAGCTATGGCCTTGCTGCATGAAGAGATGTGTCACCCAGGACATGCTCTGAGTTTTCAAAAGCCCACAGCAGGTCCATGCTCTTTCTCTCTGCCTCCTTCTTCTGGATTAGATGTAATTTCTCAGCTACTCCACCAGCATAGTACCAGCTTGCCTGTCTGCCTGCCTGCCTTCCTGCTTGCCTCCCTGCCTGCCTGCTGCCATACTCCCCATTATCATAACCGCAGACTTACTTTCTGGAACTGTTAAATTAAATGCGTTCTTTTCTAAATTGTCTTACTAATCTCATCTCATGAAGCAGTCAAGACAGCCCCCCGTGACATGTTCAATTTGAAGCTTATCCTCTGGTGATTATAGATCGTGGTGAATCAATGGGTAAAAGCTAACCTGCAGAGATGGTTTAGTGAGTAAATAATGTTTGGTAAATTTGTGTACCATTGCTTCTGGTGAGATTAAGATTTTCTCGGGTTTCCATGGTTATAGCCTATAGCTGTCTTTGCTTCATTTCTGGAGTTCAGATTCCTGTAACCATTGTCTGTCAGGCTGGTTTGGGAGTCGATGGTTCTCTCAGGGGTCTGTATTTGTCTTTCTTACTTGTCTTGGCAAGTCTTTCCTTCCTCTCCACTTCACGGGAGAGCCTTGCTGAGTGAGGAATCCCTGGCTGGCCAGCTCTTTGCTTTGTCTTCCACTCAGCAGTTAGCAGTTATTCCAGTCCCTGCTGCCCTATAAGGGTTCTGCTGAGAAGTCTGTTAGTCCAATGGGGCTTGCAGACTAGTCAACACCTAGCTGTGCTGAGCTGTAGGGCAGAACTTTTAAGGTCACCTTTGTTTGGAGTCCTGTCCTCAGTGTTCTGTACATGGCTGTCCATATCTGTGCCAAGATTTGGCACTTCTATTCCTACCTAGTGAGCAAACTTACTACATTGGTAGAGATCTTCCCTTCTGCTTTGAATGTTGAGGTAATGTGGAACATCTGGGAACCAAAGGCAGGAAGGGCTACAAAGCATGACCCTGGCTTCAACACCACCAACCAACCAACCAACCAACTACCAACTAAACAAACAAACAAACAACCACTACAAGTTCTCTTGTTTAATGGTATATAGGAGCCTTAAGTGCTCTTTTCCTGGTTTGTCTGTTGGTCCCCTGTTGTTTTCCTTTTATCTTCTGTGTGTGCCTGTGCATGAGAGAGAGAGAGAGAGAGAGAGAGAGAGAGAGAGAGAGAGAGAGAGAGAGAGAGAGAGAGAGAGAGAGAGAGAGAATGAGAATCCTCATGCTTGCTTGTGATGTTTCAAAACACTAGCCTTTCATAGCGCATAATCCTTCTGCTTTATTTGGACTTTTGTTGCAGTTTTTAAGTATACATTTACTGTGTCTTGCTGAACTTGCTCTAAAATAACTAACTGTTTGATTCTTTTACAAAATAACTGCTGAATTTCTTTTTATTGCCATGGAATGAATGGCTGTTTATTTGTGCTCTCTTGGATTGCACTGAACTTCTGAATGCTCATGCTTTTAAAAAAAATATTATTTTATTTATTTACATTTCAAACACTGTCCCCTTTCCTGGTCTCTCCTCCATGAACCCTCCTCCACTTTGCCTCTAAGAGGGTATTCCCCCACCCAGACCTCTAGCAATCCCCCTTCTCTAGGGCAACAAGCCTCCACAGGACCAAGTGCCCCTATCTCACTGATGGCAGACAAGGCAGTTCTCTGCTACATACCTGGCGGGAGCCATGGAGTTGCCCATGTATACTCTTTGGTTGGTGATTTAGTCCCTGGAAGCTCTGTGGGGTCTGGTTAGTTTATACTTTTGTTCTTCCCTTGAGGTTTTAATTTCCTGCAGTTCCTTCAGTCCGTCCCCTAACTCTTCCAATGGGCTCAGTCTAATGGTTGGCTGTATCAGCATCTGCAAGCACACTTTGGCATCAGCAATAGTATCTGCAGATGGGATGGATCCCAAGGTGGTGCAGTCTCAGAATGGCCCTTCCTTTAGTCTCTGCTCCAGTTTTTATTCCTGTGTTTCCTTTATAAAGGAACAATTTTAGGTTAAAAACTTTGACTGGGGGCCATGTCTATATCTTAGAGGTGGTCTCATCAGGTTCTATCTCCCCTCTGTTGAGCATTTCAGCTAATGTAAGCTCCATTGGTTTCTGGGATCTTCTGGAATCCCTGGTGTCTGGGAGAAGTTTTTTCAGTATTTGGACTCAAGTCAGAATAGAGGTTATTCATGTAACTGTGCCTAAAATGTCATAATTCTTGGGACACAACTGTGAATAGGCAGATAATTTTGCCTCCCAAAACATTCAAGTGACTAATCTGGCAATGTACCTGAACTGCTAAGGGAATTTAGCAAAGTGGCCAAACATAAGGTTAACTTTCTGAAATCGATAGCATTTCTCAAAATGTCTTATAAGTTAATTCCCAAGGAAATAGATCCCACTGACACACTGAATTTGAGTTTTTCCTGAGCAGAGCACATCTTGTTTGTGAGTCAGCTGATCTGTTTCTTTCTTTGTGTGTACGTGGCGGGGGGGAGAGGGTGCTCAGGCATGTATATGTGCTAGGGGGAACACATATTAATACATACATAAGCCAGAGTACAACAGCATCATGTGTCAAAAGCTCCACTTTTTTTTTTTTTGAGGCAGTGTCCCTTACTGGCCTCAGGCTCTTTGACTAGACCAGTTTGGCTGGTCACTAACCATCAGGGGTCTGTATGTCTCTTTTCCAGCACTGGAATTACAAGCCCACAGGAATATATCAGGTGTTTTTGTTTAAATGGGCTCTGAGAATAAAATTCAGGTTCTTATGCATATAAGGAAGGGGTTCTATTGACTGTGTCTTGCCAGTGCTGAGAAGGTGAGTAGACTTCACTGTTTTAGTATCTCACAAGTTATAGGAATGTATATGGCTAAAGGACCTTATGATAACATATTTATCCTTCAGTATCCAAGCACATTGGTTCTAGGACCCTATGATCTGCAATTACCCATCTCTTCCATAAGATGATAGGATTTATGTATGATCTATGCATGTCACTAAAAATTAATATTTTAAAACAAATGGTTATGGTTATCATATAAAACTGTCCATATTTATTAAGTGAAACAAAGATTTCACACAGTTGGCGTCTCCAGCTATTAAGAAAGTATTCCATTCACATGGTTAAATCCCTGTACCATTTTTCCAATAGACTTTAGAAGCCTGTGTGTTTTGGTTAATAGATTTTCTTTATATTTTTTACATATGAGAAGAGCCTGAAGTTGCACAGCTTCGGCCTCATCTCATGGCTGTCAGTAGAGAAAGAATCTCCGTTTATTTCTGAGGAGTGTGCCTCAAGTCATCCCCAGGGAGGCTTGATTTGGGCTGGGCCTTTTCTCATAACTTTCCTCATTTCTCTTTTTCCTCCTGAGAGAAACCTACTCATAAATCACTTCCACGCATATCTCTATTTTACCCTCTGCTTCTGGCAAATCCAGCTTTATAGCTGATGTCCTTTTAAAATTACAAAGTTGAGAGTTGGGGGGATGCTCAGTGGATGAAGTATTTGCAGCATACACATGAGAACCTAAGACCAGACCCCAGCATCCACGTAAGAGCCAGGCATGGTAGCTCATGCATGCAGAGAACCTAAGACCAGACCCCAGCATCCAAGTAAAAGCCGGGCATGGTAGCTCATGCATGCAGAGAACCTAAGACCAGACCCCAGCGTCCACGTAAAAGCCGGGCATGGCAGCTCATGCATGCAGCTCTGGCACTGAGGGAAGGAGCTGCACAGATTCGAAGGCTGCACTTGCCAGTCGGTTCAGGCAAATTGATAGGGTCCTGGTATGAGAGTCCCTGTCACAGAGAATAAAGTAGACAGCAATGAAGATACCTTAGGTCATATCTACAAGCATACACAGAGGTAAAAAAAAGA
Source organism: Micromys minutus (assembly GCF_963924665.1). Taxonomy (NCBI): domain Eukaryota; kingdom Metazoa; phylum Chordata; class Mammalia; order Rodentia; family Muridae; genus Micromys; species Micromys minutus. The sequence continues at coordinate 18,283,037 of NC_137975.1, read as the reverse complement.
GCACCTTCATACACACAGAGTCAACAAATAAAATAATATTACAAAATTCATACATGCACATCTCAGAAGCATAGAAACTGTCATAGGATATGGGAGCATACTACAGGTCCTACCTCTGAGAAATAATCAATACTATTGGAATATTGGTATATGCCTCTTTCCATATTTATATCTTCTAAACCTTCAAGACTCTAATTAGGCAAGAACAAGCATCTGTTAATTATTTTTTCTTCGTGTATAAAGATTTTCTTGGCATTTTCCTATGTGTAGTTCTAAGATGTGGAGCAGCGAGGGCTCCATTAGTGATGGCGAGAGATACCATTGAAATGATCATGAAAGTCCACATCCATGTTGCACAAGGAGGGATCTTCATCATGTGTGTAGCATGAATTTATTACTAATCTTCCATGTTGCACCAGAAAACATTAATAATTCACTGCACAGTCATACTTGATCCGGTTAAATGTACCATAATTTATCTAGCCATTTATTTCCCTGTTATTTTAGATTTAGGCTGTTTCAATTACTGTCATTTAGATGAATTATATAAAGCAGGTTCCCAAAATTATTTAAGGTGGCTTAACTCATTCTTCTGCCTGAATTGTCATCTCTGATTAATGACATCAGATTTTACCAGCTGTACCGTGGCTACAACCTCACAGACTGTTTTTTAGTCCCCTGTCCTCTTATGAACTATGACACCATCTTGTGAGCTGCCTTCTATCAACACACTTTGTTGACCCCTCCCCTGTTCTTCATCTTTCCTGACAGGGTTTCAGCAGAGGCCTGCAGGATCTTTCAGTCTCATGGCTTCATCTTGCTATGATAACATAGCACGGCTAGGGCAATTTGAGGAGAAAGGGTCTACTTTGGCCCCCGTTGTCATGGCAGCAAGGGCTTGAGGTCTTCAAGCCAGGAATCAGAGAAGAATCTGATGTTCGGTACTGCTTTGCTTGCTTTCTCAGTTTTCTACAGTCCAGTTCCTGCTCAGAGAACGGCCCTGCCCACAGTTTAAATGCGTCTTCCTACATCATTTAACATAGTCAAGCTTCTTGCCCACCTGCCTGCCCAGAGGCCCATCTCCCAGGTGACTTGAGATCCTATCACTTTGGCCATGAGAGCTGCACATCCTAAGTGAAAGTGATGGACTGCTCTATCTAGAATCCCTCCTGTGCTGTGTTAGTACGTCCCTGCCTCCCAACCTCCCCTTCCAACTATCCTAGCTCACAGCCTTGAACCAGATCACACCGCCCTTTCACAACTATTTAATTTGACTTCTACATATCTTTCTTCTTTTAATTTCTAGAAAGGAAGCCTGAACATTCCTTTGTCAAAAATATATGTTTCTTCCAAAATGAGCTCTGGCCCAGTAGGTCTCCTTTAATAGGGTCATAGGAGAGAATCATACGGAGAGTTCCTTCTGTTATATAGCATTCTCATTCAAAGACTTGTTTTTATTATTTCAAATTATGTGTCTTACATGAGTGCCCTTGTATAGGTGACGGTGATTACCAAGACCTGAGGTGCAGCCAGTTGTGATCCTTTTGAATTGGGTGCTAGGAACTGAAAGCCAGTCTTCTGCCGGAGTAGAACATGTTACTAGTCGCTGAACCATCTCTACAGCCTTGCTGCTCTGTATCTTCAAGCCACATCTGGCATGGACTCCTGCCTTACAGTCTGCTGAAAGTCTGAGCTGCATCTTTTTATGCAATTTCATTGGCATGCTCCTTTCCTGCATTCGCGTACTTCTTGAGACAGCTTCCTTCATAGATGACTGCAGTCAGTCAAACTATACGCACATTTCTATATCACCTAAATTAACTACGACAGGGAACCTTTCATCAAGCCAACCTAAATCTCAGCATAGATGGGGTAGATGATCCGCAGGCCCTACCCTTTGCTGAGGATGCTAGCAGTGAGTAATTTCTGGGGGAGGAAGAATCAATCCTTCTTTTTTTTTTTCTTTTGGAAGATGTAGCCATTGGTAAGTTTCCCATATTCCAGTAGATTCCACATTACTGTCATATACATGAACAGTATTAACTGCACTTAGTGAGTTCTATAAATAAATAAATAAATAAATAAATATATAAATGGGAAGTTGGAAGGAGGATCTGTTATTGGGAATATGGGGGAGTTAGAGAGTAGATATGATCATGGAATTTTCAAAATAAAAAGTTTTTCCAAAGAGTTTAAAAACTAGAGACCAATGTTTTTGAAAATCCCCATGGAGGCCCAGTTTCCAGATACCTACCTTCAGGGAACTAAAGCCAGAAGCAATTACTTTTTTTTTCTCCTGAATCAATCCCTTGTGACCAGAGACAAGCCAGGCAATCATTGATTTAGCCCTGGGCATATTAACCAACTCCAGTGACAAGAGGAATGGCATAGCCCTAATTAGATAAGACAAAACTAGAACAGCTGGCTGTGAGGAGGAGACCGGTGCTGGCCTGGGCTTGGACCTCAGATGCCCACGGTATTCTCCTCCGTCTTTAGAAATGGTGGACCACATTAGGTATCTTCTGTGACTGCTTTCTGTGGGTGAAAGAGGCATGCCTAAAACCAACTGGATTTAACTGCCTGGCTTTTTATTCTCTAAAAAAGACAGGATGAATAGATTTTAATTATTTTCAGTTAAGTACAGTGGTGCATGTCTGTAATCCCAGTAAGCTATTGGTAGGCAGAGTCAAGACAATGAGTTTGGGACCAGCCTAATAAATATAGCAGACTGCCCCCCCAAAGCTTTTTCCCCCTAACTATGATTATTAAGGATTGAGTTTGGGTCATTATTTAACATTTAAAGACTACCCTTTAAGCATCATGAGTAGTAGCACCTGCTGTCCAATCAAGAGGACCTGAGTGTGGGTGCCCAGGTATCAAACCAGGTGAGGCCATGCAAGTCTGTAACCAAAGGCTGTGTTGGGAGGCGGGGACAAGAGGGTCCCTAGGGCTTGCAGGCTGGTAGCATTGCTCTGGATTCAATGACAGACAGTCTCGAGGGAGAGTGAGCAGAATGGTAAAGAAGGACCCTGACACCTCCTTTACCATCCCCCAAACACACCCTTACCACACATGCACGCATAGACCAGAGAGAGACAGACAGACAGACAGACATGCAGGTAGGCAGGCAGAACATCTTTTCAGTATAGTGACATTACAATTGGTATTACCCATAATTCCTTGTAGTTGCCATCACAGTAGTGACTTAGACTTTTTCCATGCTTGTATCTGATTTCTTCTTTCTTTCCCTCTTTCTTTCTTTCTTTCTTTCTTTCTTTCTTTCTTTTTCTTTCTTTTCTTTCTTTATTTATTTATCTTTTTGTGGCCATCAAGCAAACATCGAGACTTTGGTAGACATTGTTCCAGGGCAAATGCATCAACAGCTTATGCCTGAAATTAAAATGACTGTTTAATTCTGTTGTTGAGGTGGGAACAAATCATTCCTTGTGTGCTGTATTTGAAATGCTTCTTGCAAAGATTCAAAGATTGCAAAATTAAGACCCCGTGGAGAAGAGGCCGGGCTCCCTGGAGTCAAAGCCCCCTTTCCTGCTAATTTGCTAAATGAATACACACTCTGAAGGAAGTTGGGACACTCTATATCGCTCCTCTGGTACTGAGCAGCGCATCTGAACTATCCTCACAGCTCTCTTTGTCTCCCTTCTGAATGCACAATTCTTTTTCTTCTAAAAATACATTTAAGATTCAAACCTCCCCAGCTTCTGGATACAATCACCATAATGAGGTTGGGCTCCACTTGTATATGTAAATCTTAAATACCATTTTCCTGTCTTTAAATTATGGTGACAGAAAGAAAAACAACTCATACATTTTTGATCAGGTCAACATTATGCTTTGGGGTTGAAGAATTTTAATTGGGATTGAAGCCATGCTGAAGGATTTTTTCTCTGTGCTTTTTGTCATGTTTCAGACGACTAAATATTGCTCTTTAGATGCAGTTAAAGGCACTTAGCACTAATCCCAGAGGAGATGACATTTTGGCATTTGTTTTAAACTAGGCTTGTGAAAACCAATTCCCATTTTTACTCCTATCTCAGATTAAGTCCAGAAGCAGATTCACAGGATTCATTCTATCCCCATTTACTAAGCATCCCATGGTAGCCACTGTGCTGGAAGGAGAGTAGGTCAGAGGGGCAGATCTACTTCCTGCCTTCCAGTATTACACAGGGAGAAGCAGGTGCAGCCAAATTCCTGTACAGTTAGAGATGATCAGATGTGTGCCTTAATTACCATGTATCATTGAGCTCATGACTGAAACAGAAACAAGAACATAGTGGGGAAGACTCACCAGGAGTAACAGGATTGAGCCATGTCCATTTGTCTTTATCTCTTTCTTCATTTCTTTTGATGCCTTATCAGATTTACCCCCAAAACACAGCTGAGTACCTTGTAGAAACTTCCTCAGGGTGGCTGTAATCTACAAGGAGGTGGGGAGCTGTGAAGTTCTCCGGACCCTAACAGCAGTCTATGTTCTTGTACTCCTGGAGATCTGGGAAAAATATCTATTCACTCCAGACAGGGCACATATAAAAGACAGAAGCAGCAATTCTGCCACAGTGCATGTTGGTTGAACTAGTTTATTAGGCCCACTAGAATAGGAAAGAAGTTTCTTACAAGAATGTGGGTGACCCAGAACCAACCACATCACCTTGTCTCACCCAATTATGAATGATGATATCATAGAAGCTGCATCATAGATGACTCTTTGAGATAACATTCAGGTTTACACCAGCAACTCTTGAAGTCTAGCCTCCCCCAAGGGAGAGTCTCGTGTCCCTCCCCTCCTTCCACTGGTAAATGACAGGAGTCCAACACTTACCATAGACCAGGTTAGCATTGCCTTATTCTGCTCAGCCATGTTCTGTGGCCACCAGGTCAAGGTGGTCTCTTCTACAGAATGTCAATGGGATGGTTGTATTTTCCCCTGGGGCAAATACAGTGCCCCAGGAGAGGGGAGACTGGAGAAAACTATCAGGATTATATGTGAAAGAAGCACTTTGGTAGAGGGAGACTGGAAGCCCTTCCCCACCCAGCCTACATAGAACATGCATTTGAAAACCCCAAATTGTATACACACGGGAGAAAAAAATGTTGTTCAAATGAACTATGGTAGGGCATGAGTCACCCTCCTGGTCCAGGACTTTTAGGTACTGTCTCTCAGGCCACTTGCCCATTTGAAGGGCACCTTGCCATTATAAATAAACGCTTCCATTTCTGTTTCACACTCTGTATCCAAGTCCATGATCCAGTTCTTTGTCTATGAAGACAAGAAACAAGAAAGTATGATCTAGTGCCCCGGGACTAAAATCCATGCCTGTGATAATAATACAACAAAGATATTTATTTAGTAGTTTCATAAAATATGCACCGTAGCATATGTTAGCTCCTCTCTTAAATTTAAACTGCTTTCTGACCCAAGATCAGGCATAAGAAAAACAACTCTCCTAACTATCGATCCTGTAATGACCTCCTTCCATTTAGCACTTCCTACTTTTGCAAGTTCACTGTTACCTCAACCCTTCTGGTCAATGCCAGGAGTACCATTTTTTCATTATAGCCATTGGCTCAGTTTAGGTTTTCAGTGAGTTGTGAAGGTCATTGATTTGGACCACATCCTGTAAAAAAAAAAAAAAAATGGTCACATTTTCCTCTTCCTGGGATGATTGTCCAATTTCTTAAATTGCTTTTCACCTTGTACCAGTTTCCTGTCTCAGATTTGATGTTTTTCTGTTTTTAAACTCTTGGGTAATTTTTTTCTAAAAGATGCTAGGACCTAATATACACAGATGAGGTATGACATTCCACATGAGAAAGATTGTGGATACTAAGCAATAATATCTCGTGTGTGTGTGTGTGTGTGTGTGTGTGTGTGTGTGTGTGTGTGTGTTCTGGAGATTTATCTCAGGACCTTATGCTTTCAGGGGATTCTCTAACTAACTAAGCAATCTCCACATCCCATATCTACAGGCTTTAAAATAATGTAGAGAAAAAACTGTAATATTTGCCATTTTTGAGTTTTAGCATATATCTCATAGTAATAGGTGCATTTGTAAAGTAGGTTGAGTATGTCATTCATCAATATGTACAATAGGGGAGTCAGTAAAACATTTTTATGTGTGCGAATACCAAGTTATCCATGGAATATCCAGAGGTAAGCATGGGAACCCCATAGACTAGTAATTTGTTGGTTCTTTACGATGGACTGAACATACAATGTCATTTTCAAGTGTCTCCATATGTTTATATGACTAGTAAAATTTAGCTTTGCTGAACTGTATTTTTAATTATAGTATATCCCTTTTAATCATTTTTTCTCAAACAACTTCTAGCAAAAATATCGTGTTTTATTCAACCTTTTGCACCCATGTATCTGAGCCTGACAGCTTCACAGTTGAGGAGGGGCAATTTTTGAGGTTGAAAGTGACAGGCCAATTAATGTAAGGTGTTCTCTATACACTCTCAGTCTGTGTTGTCTGACTTTGTTCTAGGAAAGGGGTCTCCTCCAGTGATCTTAGAACGAAGTACTCTGAACTTTGACCCCGGAGTCTGTTAGTACCTTGTTAGAGTGCTTAAACAGGGCAGGTTTGTATGCAGGAAAAACTCAAGTAGGCTGATGTCCAGGAGTTTGAACAGGAACTCCATGAAGATGACTGGATTCTGCCCTTGGTAGTAAAGCATTTAACAAAAGATGGAGGACCTTGTCCCAGAAATACACCAACTTGCCCCCCTTCCTGCTCTCACAAGGGCATTAAATTCTTTGTGGTGGCTCAACCTGACTTACCTCCTGATGGTCCCATGTTTAAGTCTATTCCAGTTGGGAATTTGGACACATGAGGTTGGGATGATGGGCCACAAACACTGAGTTGTAGATTTCATTTAGCTGGCTCTAGAGTCAGAAATGATGAAAGAGGATTTAGAGGAGGAAGAATCAGCTGCCTCATACCAACCAGTTGAAATTCAATTAAACAGCAAGGATACTTGGGAGCAGTAGAAGGGCAGTGTTTTTCACACACGAACTGCCTATGACCTTTGCAGTGACTCATGGAAATCTGGGAGATACTACAAAATGAGCCAGTTGCTAAATGGACACATCATGAAGCCATGAAAAAAATAGATGGCTAAGTGCTTAGCAGGAGGTCCTCAGCTTTCCCACTCTCCTCTCCTTCTCTTCTCCTCTCCTCCTCTCCTCCCCTCACCCTCTCCTCCTCCTCTCTCCTCTTCTCCTCTCTCCCTCTCCTCCCCTCCTCCCTTTTTCTCTTCCTCCCTAATCTTATATCCTCCCTACTTCCCTTCTTTCTGTCTTTAAACATTTTCCTGTGTTACTCACATTTCTCTTGGCCTCACTGTAGACATTTCAAGCTAGACTTCAATTCAGAGTGATCATCTCACCCCAACCCCTCAAGTGCTAAGATTGCAGAAGTGTGCCACCATTTAGTGTTTAAAAGAATTCTCTTAGACATCATTACTCTGACTTTTATTAAATGTGCTCTCAATATGCTTTCCTGACTTTTAAATATAAATTATGTAGTATGAATATTTAAACATTTTTTGATAGTTCAATGAAGCAAAACCAATGGAATGTAGCCAGTAACCACAGACTTTGATATTCTGTACCAAACAACCATAGCATAAGAGAAGTGTCTTGTAGATTCCCTCCAGGCCCTGACTTCTTTGCCTGGGTTATTTGGATTCTATAACAAAATGAATATCGAGAATTACTTCCCAACCTTTTAGAACATGCTGTACTGAAGACCACTGTTCTATTAGGCAGGTATCAGATGAGGACTCTCTGCCTGGTTTTCAGTGGGCTGCCTTCTTAATATGCCCTCAAAATTGTTCTATTCTCTTTTTATATTATTATAATGACATTAAACCCTCATGGCTTGATTTTATCTCACCCTGATTACCTCACCTTCAACTTCATTTGGGGATGGACACCTGTGAAATGGAAGAGGGGCATTAAACATTTTCCATAGCAATTCCATTTTCAATCTCTGTTTTCTACTCATCCTGAGATTCATGTCAAGAGCCTCCCAGCCATCTGTTATCAGTGACCTTGTGTGGTAATGGCTTAAAACAACACCTATTGCATTGGTGCAGGTGCCCTCCTGAGAGTTCAGTCACCTGGATGCTTCTGGAAGATGGTCCAGTAATGTGTCTGAGATCCAGGCTTGGCAACTGAAGATTTGGACTGACAGAATCTCAGAACGGATCCCTACTGCTTTTCCTAACTTCCTTTCACCTATTGGCCTAGCCAGCTTTTCTGTGGTAATCCCAAAGAGGCAGGGGAAAGGGCTGGAGGGAGGAAAGGAGAGAACAGTAAGGGAGGAGAGGAGAGAGGAGAGGAGGGAAGGAGGAAGGAGAAAGGGGAGGAGAGGAAAGAGGAGAGGAGGAGAGGGGAGGAGAAAGGAAGAAAAGGAGAGAGAAGAGGAGGAGAGGGGGAGGAGAAAGGGGAGGAGAGAGGAGAGGAGGAGAGGGGGAGGAGAAAGGGAAGGAGGGGAGAGGGAGGAGAAATGGGAGGAGAGGGGAGAGGAGAGGAGGAGAGGGGAGAGGAGTCAGGAGAAAAGATCAGATAAGACAAAGCTAGACAGAGTGAGCACATGAGCACCAAGGCAGGAAGCCTTGACTGGCCTTGGAGCTATGACACAGTTCCCTCTGGCTTTGTATTTGTCTAAGTACCATACAATCCTAGCTTACAGCCGTGAGTTAAAGAGATAGATTCTATATCAGAATGGGAAGAATGACTAAGTACCAGAAAGGAGGAATATATATATATATGGAAATATTAGTGATTACATTTGTGTGGGGGGTGAGTGTGCACGTGTGTGTGTGTGTGTGTATGTGTGTGTGTGTGTGTGTGTGTGTGTGTGTGTGTGTGTGTGTGTGTGTGTGTGTGAATATAAGTTCAGGAGCTTTTAGAGGACAGAAGAGTGTGTTGTACTCCTGAAGCTAGCGTTATAAATAGTTGTGAGTGGTTAGGCATGGGTGGTGGGAATTGAACTTGTGTCCTATGCAAAGAGCAGTATGTACTCTTAACTGCTGACTCAACTCTCTGGCCACGTGTTCACATTGCCATGATGTTGTTTCTGTACTGTTGAAGAAAATCACTGGACAATTTTGAGGATAATTTCTTTTAACTTGATATTTTTTATCTACTCATTTCTTCTCTAAACCAAATAATGATCACTTTGATTTTTGCAGTATGCATGTCAAAAATAGTGCATTTGTGACTGGGGTGATGACTCAACCAGCAAGTACTTGCCTTGCAGCCCTGAGGACCTACATGTGATTCTCAGCAAAGGGAAGGGAAGGGAAGAGAAGGGAGGAAAGGAAGGAAGGAAGGAAAGAAGGAAGGAAGGAAGTAGGGAGGGAGGGAGGGAAGGAAGGAAGGAAGGAAGGAAGGAGGGAAGGAAGGAAGAAAGGAAGGAAAGAGGTTGGGAAGGAAGGAGGGAAGGAAGGAAGGAGGGAAGGAAGGAAGGAGGGAGGGAGGGAAGGAAGGAGGGAGGGAGGGTGGGAGGGAGGGAAGGAAGGAAGGAAGGAAGGAAGGAAGGAAGGAAGGAAGGAAGGAAGGAAGGAAGGAAGAAGTTGGGCACATGATGCCATGCACTTGTAGTCATAGTCCATGGGGCAGAAGCAGGCTGTTGTCTAGAGCATTCTGGCCGGCATAGTTAACTTGTTGAATTCGAGGCTGATGAGAGCCCCTGCCTGATAAAGAAATGGCAGGTGATGACTGATACTTGAATTTGTCCTCTGATCTTCAGGCTCACAAAGAAAGATCCATACACATATACACATACAGAAAGGGATGAGGAAATAATAAAAATAATTTGAGTAAAACATCTCCAAACCTGATTTCTTATTTACTTATTTGCCTGTTTCATAGAATAAGGGGGTAATAATGAGTTTTGTTTTATAGTGTGTACATTAAAACTATCACACTCATTTTTTTTTCCATTTCAAATAAAATGTCCCAACAAGAACCAGCAGGTCTTCAGTATGCAAGTTTCATCTTAGAAGCTCACCTTTAAATCCACACCTGACAGTCTGGTTTTGTCTGCTCTCCTAACCCCAACGTTGTACCATTTGGCCACTTAGGAGCTACCATTCAATTGCCTTACCCACTATGTTCAAATACCTGCAGAAACCTTGCCGAGGAAAAAAATCTTCCGCTGCTAACTCATTCATCTTCCCAGACCATAAAGGGCATAAAACATTAATGAGGGTTAGATGTTAACATGGCTGCCTTGTTCCTCCATTTGCCCAGTTGAGTTTTTCAGCAGCTAATAAATAATTGCAAAGCACCTTTCGAAATAGGTGTGTGTGCCCTGGCTGTTATGTATCTTTCTATCACAAATGATAAGAAGGTAGAGTTGCTCAAAGTCTGCAAAGTACTCAAACTACCTATTGGTTAGGAGATCTGCAGTCAATTAAGGAGTAATATTAGGACATCAAGGTGCAAAGGAGCAGCTACTTGTTAAGCATTTTATTTTAGATTAGCATATGCTTACATACACTTACTGCTTACCAGCCGTTTTGCCAGAATTGTTGCGCGGTGGGCAATATATCAAATCCAGGTTTGAGAGATGATTAGTG